>NC_040909.2:129640672-129948506 GCF_004126475.2 Phyllostomus discolor | reverse complement strand
AGCTGGGTGGCAAACTGCTAGATGAACTCAGACTGGGAACTGACTATTTAAATCAAAGACTTCAAAAATGAGATTTTTTCTTATTCTAAAAAGTAAAACACAGGAGCAAAAGTAAAATTTCAAGACCAGACATATATGTGTGTACATGGGGAAAATATACACATACACCCACATATTTTTTAAAGTCCATAATGAGGACTAATTGCACGATAAAAGGTTTTATTTCATGAAAAATTATACTGTGCGATACTGTTAAAAAAATATTTTCTTCAAAGACACAAACTAATTCAAACAAGTATCTATATTTTCAAGTCTTGTCAAACCTGCTCTAATGAATAGATAATACTCCCTGGTAAAGGAACCTGGAATCCAAATATGAAGTATAAATTAAATACTTCACGAGCTTGACTTTGCACCAATACTTTGCACCAGCTTGACTTTTAAAGAGGATTAAATGTACGAGAAGAGGAAAAGGCTACCCTGGGGGCCATAGAGACCTGGATTTGTGTGTCAGCTATACCATCCTGAGCTCCAAGATCTTGCAAAATTTTCTGGAACTCCCTAAGCTTCAGTTCCCTCACCTACAAGTAAGAATGGTATTGGCAACTTGCCAATGATTCTTATTGCTCTTAAGTGAAAAAATGTCCCCAGAAAATAAAAAAAAAAAACACAGAGAATAAAAAATGTTTACAAGGAAAAAAAATGTCCCCAGACAGAAGGCCTATGACAGGAAGCACCAAAATATTAATGAATGAATAGATAATGGTTTTCCTTATGTACACTATGATCTTCTTAAAATGTTTGGGCTAACTGATAAAATTGCTAATCAGTGGGTACAAACTAATTTGGGTACTAAGCCACTCTAGCTGTCCAGAATTTTAAAAGGGTGTAAGAAACAAATCATTCACATCATCAGAAAAAAATATAAAAAGGGTGCTTCAGACAGCTATTCCAAGAGGAGTTGGGAAGTGCTGAATGGATTACTATAGTCATCAAGTGGGTTAAATTGCATATTTGGATGCAGTTTTGGGAGGTAGTTTATTGAGCAGCATTTTAGGAAGCAACCTAAACTCACCTACCTAGGAGCCTGTGACTTTTAACTCCCACCTGGCCAGGTCATGAGCCCGTTGGTGTCTAGAAAGTCAAATCTGGAAGGAACGGGGCTGGGCTTTGACAGCCACTGGTTGTGCATTCAGAAACCATGGGTGAGCGATGCAACTGGAGAAGCTGAGAGACAAAGGCTTCTCGAAACAAAATCTCCAAGTCAGACACTGGACACTGGACACGGGAAATTTCTGTCAAAACCAGGAAAGCTTCCTAAGGGCTACCTATAAAATACTTGGTCTTGTACAAATGCCTGTATTCATCATATTTCTTCTTCTTTATTTTTCTCCCGTACTAGTAAATTGAAGGAAGCACGGTGTTTGTACAATGAGTGAACACACTGTTATGACGTAGGTCGTATCTACACTCACACAACACATGGGGATGGGGAGACCAGAGGTGGATGATCAAAGCTTTTAACAATTATTACCCACTTTAAGGACAGAGTCTAGAGGTAATAACTTAAAGCACTTAACGACTTCAAACGTTTTAAAAGCCATGGGCATTAAAATCTGTATCAGGTTATTAAAGAGGACAAGATAGTACTGCACATATCAAGAACTGTCAAAGTCAGTAACACAAGAGATGCCCAATTGTGCTCTGTGTTTAAACTGGCAGATTGGACACGTACCTATGAGGTGTGGTTTGGAGGTCACAGCATAAGCACAGAACCCCTTAACCTCCAGGATTCTGTGGAGCCTCACCTTCTTTTTCCCAGTTTAAGAATCATCTCCAGAAGGCTTCCATTAAGAAGCAAAATATGTTTCCTTGGAAGAAGCCTTATCTGACCTGGGTTACTTTATTACACATGTAGAAAAAAACGTGAGGTAGAAAAAGGAGGAAAGTGGGAAGAAAAGGAGGAAAGAGAAGGAAGAAAATTGGAGAGGCAGGCTCCCCACATCTACCCATCGAACCTCAAGATTTGCACTGTCCAATATGGTAGCTTCTATTCACATGTGGCTATTTAAATTTAAATTCACCCAAATTAAGCAAAATAAACAATTCGGCTCATTGATCATGTTAATCCTATTTCCAGTGCTCAATAGCCATGCGAGGCAAGCGGTCCATGCAGACAGAGAATATTTTCATCACAGGAGAAATTTCTATCGGACAGCAGCCCCCTACTGCGTGGCTCTTACAGAGGAGCCATATCATGGGCTTCAGAATGAACAGGCTTAAAATAAGAGCTGATCTCACTGTTCTAGAGAGCGAGTTATAGTATCATGTGGCCTTTCCTAGCTTTGACATAAAGAGCCAAGAAGCACATATTTTGTTGCAAGCTAACCTCTATGGGGAAAGGAAAGGATGGGTCACAGAGAAAAAGACTCGGGCGTGAGAAGCCAGAGGTTTCTTCCTCAGCAACCGCAGGTGAGAACAGCTCCCCAGTGGGCACCGAATGGAGAGGGACATTGAAAGGCACTTTGTTCTGCAGAGCTAATGGACTCTGGCTGTGCGTTATACACTGTGTGTTCTCATGGCAGAGTGGGCTCAGCTCTCACAGGTTTCCTTGGACACCTCTATGATTTCCAGGATGTAGGACCTTTTCATGCATTTTATAGATAGGGTGGCTGCTCCCTGACCATAGAGTTATATGAGAATCAAGATTTCGGAGGTTAAATTAAAAAAAAAAAGACAAAGTAACCTGAATTTGAACCCAAGCCTCTGTGACTCAGAAGTCCAGACTTTTAAATCATACCTTGCTGTCTCCCTGATGCAGAAAAAATATCGGGAGAGGGTTATTTTAGCCAGAAATCAGTGCAGGGAAGGCCACCATGGAAGGACCCGCTCTATGGCCTTGGCAGTGTTGGGGAACTCTTGGCTTGGCCGTATGTTCAGGACATGTACAATGTCTCTGGGTCTCAGAACCCCCTTCTAGAAAAGAGAGAGGTTGGAGCAAATGATCTTGGGCCCCTTTCAATTCCTCATAATTGTTCAATACCCTGGATTTCTATGAAGTTTCCAATGTGAAGCCTTTCCAAGTGAGGATTACTTTTGTTATCTAGTAAAAATGGTTTTATTGGCACATATTATTTCAATGCCAAGAAAGGGCATCAGTGCACGTTAGCTAACCACAAAATTGATAATCACTTAAAAGTACTCACTAGTCAAATTCTCAAGTACATGTGAACCCTTAAAGGATTTTTAGATTAAAAATCATTTTTAAAGTAGGACTCTTGTCAGTTTTTCTCACATTCATCACCTGAATAGTTTTTGCACATCTGAGGTCTGTCTGGAAAAAGTCCAGCCGTTGTTAATATAATGAAAATGGTTTGCATAACATCAGTGTGACCTGGCAGCCAAGGAAAGCGGACTGGAATGAGCACACATGAACAATGATGACTTCACTGCGCTAGTCAGTGGGGGTGGTGGATGCCATTGAGTGAGCATGTGTACTGTGTGGCCATCGCATGCAAAATGACTGAGAAAGTAGAACAACGAATCTGCATCAGATTTTGCATTAAGCTTGAACCTTCCTCCATGGAAACTATTCAGGTGATTCAGAAGGCTTTCAGGGACAATACAATGAATGCAGCGCAAATAAAATTGTGACGCAAATGCTTCAAAGATGGTTGAGAATCTGTTGAAAGGGACCCATGATCTGGAAGGCCTGCCACAAGCAGAACACCTGAGAAGGGTGAACATGTATAGGCTGCAATCAACTGAGATCAGCGACTGACCCTGCAAGAGCTAGAATCTGACCTGAGGATTCCTTAATCTACTGTGTCTGAGATTTTGACATAGGATCTTAGCATGGAATGTATTGTGGCAAAATTTGTTCTGCAGATTCTCCTACCAGAGCAAAATTACCATTGTGCTACAGATGCTAATGATGCTGGGAGAACTGTGTGAGGTCCCAGGGCGCCTACTTTGAAGGAGACTGAGGAGTCATTGTCCTATGTGCGATGTTTCTTGTATCTTGTATCTCCTTCAGTAAATGTCTCTATTTTTCATAGTACGTGGCTGGGTACTTTCTGGACAGGCCTTGCATATGTCATCTTCATGTGCCTGTTAGTGTCTGCCCCTCCCATTCCCCCAAACTAAACATGTTTATGCTGGAAGCTGTTTTGCAAATCCCAAGAAAGCATTTGAAGAAAATTAAAAATCTCTGCCAAAAACCATAACCATCACCAAGCTTGGTCATAAACTTTAATTGGGAAGCTGATATTATGTATCTTTATTACATTTTGAAAGCATGAATAATATATGTAATCGTCCAAGGGCTGAGCTGTGAGTGTTGCTTTACTATTCAAACGTAAATGAAAGGGTACTGTATTATCAATTAGTGCCCAGCTTCTTTGGAAGAGCAAGAATAAAATCTGTTGGACCTCAGCTGTTGATTTACATTCAGGCAGGCAACAGTCCCCAAAACAGTTGCCAAAACAACTTTACTCTGGATTCATTATACCTACTCCAAGAAAAACACCTACAAGGAATTTAATTAACAAACGGCCTCATCTTCTTTTGGCCCCCAAAAGGATGGGTTTCCCTTTAACTCAAAGTCCTAAAGAATGGGATTCAGTGGAATCAGACACAGGCCCACATTCACAGATGCTGGTAATTATGCAATAATGAAGCCATTTAGGGGGTTCCATGGGGTCTGCCTCAGTCGTTTATACATGTTTATTGAATGATTGTGAATGAGCACATAACTAGGATGTACTAGATATAAATAACAATGCTATGAATACAGGTATACAAATTATATATTATATTTGTTTATTTTCCTTCTTCCTTCTTCTCAAAAAGACATAGGCAGTCCATTGGAAAATTAATTGAAACAGTATACTAACATCAAAGGAAAGATGAGTTAGATAAAATTGAAGGCATTTCAGAATTGTTGGGACTATGCTTCCTAATTGGTTCTGAGCTTCCAGGTAACCATGGCAATAATGAAAACGGAACAAATTTCATGAGTTACATTATTCTTCTCAGAAGGGAGTTCTTTTGTTCTTCTAAACTATAAAAGAAAATATTACTGGGGCTGGGTGTGTTTGAAATCCATGTATATTTCTAACATTACCAAATTCCTAATGTAAGTGCCATACTTACCGATGCTTTTTGCTTTTTTTCTCATTTAGTTTTCACTCTTGTATCATGCAACTTTGTTAATCTCATCTGTTAGTTCTGATAGCTTTTTTTCGAAATTCCACCAGATTTCCCACATAGATAATAAGGCCAGATTTACTTCATCCATTCCAATATGGATGCAGTTACTTTTATTTTTCTTGCCTAATTGCACTGGATAGAACCACAGTTTGACATGGAACAGAAGTGAAGAGAACAGATATCCTTGCCTTGGTTCTGATCGTAAGAGGAAATAGGTCTAGCTTTCACCATTAAATATAATGTTAACTATAACATTTTTTATTTTCATGAATGCTCTTTATCAGGTCGAATACGTTTGCTCTTTTCCTAGTTTGCTGAGAGTGTTTATCCAGAGTTAATTTGCATTTTCCTCTGCCTTTGTACACTTTTCTCACATGCATGCACTCATTCATCAGTACTCAGCTAAAGACTAGAGAGGGAGCCATCTGCAGTGTTCAGGGTTCCCTCTGCATGCTGCTCCCCCTTTCTCCAGTGCTTTACTCTTCAAACTCTGACCACTTTGGCTTCCCAGACCCCCAAGTCCATTTCCCCAACACAGGGAGACCACCAGCAACACAACCTGGAAACTCTCTCAAGACAGTAATCTGGGATAGTCATGGGACTCTCCTATTTGTTCCCTCTCATTCAGGGATTATTGTTCTTTGTTGTCTGATGTCCCATGTCTTCAAAACCATGGTTTCATCTGTGTGGTCTGGTTTTTAACTTGTTTCTGCCAGAGAGTTAACATAGTCCCCGTTATTCCACCTCAGTGGGAAGCAGCAGTCTCTCCTGAGATTTTATACATGCACTTTCTTAGGTCTTACTCTATGCATAAATCATGGGTTGGCTCTTCAGAATCTGCATATTTTCAAAAGTCCCTACTAAATTTATTGGCTCCTGGCTTGTGAGGTACAGATGTACCCCTCATTTTATACCTAAGGAAACCCGAGCTCTGTGGCCTAAGTTTCAGGGCACGACTAGGACCCTGGACCCATGTTCTCTGCCACTTCAGCATTGGTCTCCCATATGTACAACCAATGTCCGTGTTGGCTACACTAGCACTGATGCTGGGAATGCCAGTTTTATGTTTTTCAGTTACACTTAACATCTAAGTGTTCCAAAGACTACCTGTCATAAAAATCAGGTTGCTCAGTAGAAATTGGATGTTTCTTGCCCTGCTGTAAATATTACATGTTTTTAACAGATGAGCAAAGGACACTAATTCCGTTTTCTATATATAGTTATTTTCTTAAAGGGAAAATCATCCAAGTGTTAATGCAGTGCGTATTCAGCAAGATTGCCATCCTCCTTTTGTCTTTCTGTGCTGCTGGATACCTGTCCAAGAGAGCACCACCTCAGTCACTGTGTTTCCCAAAGATGTCGTTTGTCCCTAGACATGAAACACAGCTGGGAAGTCGCCTCCTCTATGAGGTCTTCTCACAAAGTTCAAAGTGGCTTTAATCACTCCCACTCCTGAAAGTTTACTGCGCAATGAACATAACAGTGATTTAGCCATCTTCACAGCATACTGAGATTGTGTATTTATATTAATAATGTTTATATCAATACATCCTCATGTGAATTTCCCCAGGTATATAGTTTCATGAAGATTATTAATTTGCCATATCTATTCCTCCTATTCTGTTATTCTAGAAATAGTCAGAAACCTAGAATATATGGTTATATATATATATATTACATAATATGAATATATAATTATGAATACATTTGTGATTATGTAATTTAAGTATGCATCTAATATGAATATAGATGTATTTCCTCTCTGGTATTCTGTCTGGGAATGGGTGAAAAATAGATAACTGAGTTATATTAAGTTTAATTAATATTAAACAGCATTAAGTTGGCAAGTCCCCCGCTTCCTGTGCAGCCAGTTTCTGATCTCATGGGTGTCTAGTCTGGTCTACAAGGCTGTGTGCACGGGGAGTCATTTCTGTTTGGGATTCTTCGGGAGTGAGCACATCCTGATCCCACAGCTCCAGTTTCTTAGGGTTGTCTGTGTGCCCTTCAACACAACACTGGTTTTTAGGGAGTCAAGAAAATCACCTTTAGCAGGGCCTCATTCCTCCACACAAATGTTAATTCACTAAAATTTCTCTCCTTTGTTCTTCAGATCATCTTCTAAATCATTCCTAGCCTGTCAAACTTAATGTATAAGCAAAAGAACAGGATTTCATTCTGGTTCAATAGTTTGAGTTTCAGTGAAGTTTAGCTGCTCTGAGGATTTAAAAATGATAGGTGGGCTATGGGTGTTCACGCAGCTGAAATTAAGACTATCCCATCCATCTCAGTAGGGAATTTGACCATGTGCAAACCCAATGTATAATGAACTCAATACTCTGAAACTGAGGTTCAAAAATTAAACAAATAAAAGAAGGTCTTCATCTATAGTCTAGCTCAATCCATTGATCAGAAAACCCTACTACTGTAGAAAAGAGTAACCATGGGCATATTTTATCTGAAGAGGCGTTTGAACTCACCTGGTGCTGTATTTCTCAAACTGGTGGGAGACGGGCATGGTGGTCAGAATTGCCTGGGGTGGTGAGGAGGAGAACGAAGGGTCCTGAACTCATCTAGTTTGACAAGCCTCCAAGGATATCCCTTCTACCTTTCATGATTTATGAATGACATATCCAAACAATGCTTTATAGGCCTGGATATAATTCATCCCACCTGGGGAGCTCTCAGAAATCCATGATCACTCCAAGAACTCCAGCATTGTTTATTGTTTGTTTGTTTGTTTGTTTGGCATTGCTCCAAAGAATTATAATAATGTTGGGGGAAGAGGATGTAAAAGCTGCCTTGTGGACCAGGATACCGTTTGCTTCTTAGTTCTTGTTACTGTCGCTGATCTATAGCATCCCTCACAGTTGAAAGTCCCTGTCTGCAGGTGTGACTTAGACACACCTACCATTATTGGTTCAAGAAAAAGGTATCCTGCCTCAGGGAGTAAGCCGTTTTCTCTTGATGCTGTAACCTGGTATGGTCACATGACATGAGTTGCCTTAAGTCCAATGCCATAGCTCAAGTTTTAATGACCTACATCCACACATACTCATGAATATTTTCTGTCAGACTCATCCACAGGACAGGTTGGCACAATTAGAAAAGATTCTACCATCAGCCACACATTGTACCCAAAACTAGATCCCAAGATAGGGAGGCAGGAGTAACACTACTTTATTCCACTCCAAAAGGTTAATCTTGTTTCTTCTTACCATCTCCTAGCAAGGCAAGAACAAATAAAGATTTGCCCATAAGAATCCAAGGCTCCGCCACACTGGGGCTGATGCTGTTATTTGTTCTGTCACTGGACTCAGCTGGAAGCACTAGTGTTCATACTTGCCTGTCTCCATAAGGTCAAAGGCAATTCATATGCCTCTCTCCACCTCTCAGCAACCTCCAGAACAGATTCCCACTCTCCCCTGCTTCTCTCTTTGATCCCTAAGTTAATAATTACTCTCCCTGTGCCCTTTATTAACTCATCATCCATTCAGCATTCATTCAACAGATTTTTATTGAGTACCTTGTATTAGCCAGGCACTATTCTTGACCCTTGATTCAAACATGAACAGAAGATAACCCCTGCCTTCATAAAGGTTACATTCTAGTCCCAAGATCTACCTTATTTCCTGCCCCAATTATTGGCACTTCAAAAGATACTCACTCATCTTGCCCATGACCCTGAAGGTAATCTCCTAAACAAAACAGCAAGACTTGGTATATTTTCAACGTCTAGACTCCTTAGTGTTATTTAGAGTCAGTCAACATATAAAATCTCAAGAGGAAGAAAAAAAAACAGATGTGACACAACAAGAACAAAATTCCGTATTGGAAGCTAAGAGTGGAACGGGAAATATTGTTTGTGGTTGCAATGTGCAGAATGTTCTTAAAGCAATCACAAGCAAGCTCTGTGGCTGGTTTAAAAAAAAAAAAAGCTGCATGTAAACCAAAAGATGACAAAAATCTTAGGACCCAAGTAGCCATGTCATGGAATCCTTCTCCCCAGGTGCAAATGCAAACTACTGGATGAAAATAAATGATGAAATTCATTGCTTCCCTTTATTTCCCTTCATAACATGATAATTCTAGGAGCCTCAGTTTGGCTCCCTTCGATACCAAAACAAATGAGTTCTTGGATCAGTAGATTTATCTACAAATCCATCAACTGATGATGAAGAGGAGGCAGAACATTAGAAGCAGAAGCTGAAACAGTTCTTATGGTCCAAAGCCCAGAGGGTGCTGAAGTCAAGAGCTTAGAAGAAGAGAAACATCTGTGGTAGGAGTAGTGACCCAAGGGGAGCAGTGAGGGTAGAAATTCAGGACAGATTCCATGAAGACCTTTTTTTTTTTTTCAGGGAAAAATACGTATTTATCAGAGAAACATCTTCCATGTTGTTTTCTTTTTCCTTTTTAATTTTTTTAATTTTAATTGTTGTTCAAGTACAGTTTTCTGTCTTTTACTCCCATCCCAGCCCACCCTCCCCAGTGCTCCCCACCTCCCTCCCTTTTTCAACCCCCTCCCAGTTTTTGTCCATCGTCCTTTATACTTGTTCCTGTAAACCCTTCCTCCCTCTTTTTTTTACCCAAAGCCTACATTGACATGAGTTCATTTGAGAACCTCCCACTCCCACCTCATCCCACCTCAAGACAGGAAGAGGACCAAAGAAAGAAGAGAAGAGAGAGGGGGCACTGGGCTCTGGAATTATGCAGGTCATGGTTGGGAACTATGTTGTAATTTCGAATTGACCAGTGCGATTTCACCATCCTAAGGTTCTTACAGTGACAATTAGTTATGAAGCTACAATTATCCTGGGATACATCCTGCTTCTTCCCCCGCCATTCTGAGAATGATAGAAACTGATGGAATCCTTAGCAGCTGCCCCAGTCCCTCAGGGGTCTTTGTCACCTTCTTCACCAAATCATTCCACATCCTGTTCTACTTGGTGACTGGTGGGTGGGCTGAGGAATCTAAGAAGAATCTAAGAACTAACAGAAGAATCTAAGTCATCATTTTGTCAAACACAGGTTCTAAACTAGGTCTGCATGACTTTACCAGTTTAGGGAAAGGGTTAATAAATGTCTAATTTTACCAGAGGAAAATTTGCAGAGGTGATGAGAGGGACAAAGCTTTTATTCTTCAATACTGGATCTTGCTGAGCTATCTGAAACACCTCAAGGTTTTAACACCTTTTTAAAAATCAATTCTCTTTGAGTTTGTGTACTTCCTGGTCTTGATTATGGTTGGGCAAATTCAGGCTAGCATCTCAACTTTGCCACCAGCTGTGTGATCTTGGTCTAATTACTCATGTTTTTGGATCTCAAATTCTCAGTGAAGATAATAACAACTACCTTTTGGGGATCGTGTAAAAATTAAATGAAATAATGCAAATGCAAGGGTTTAGTAGAACATATACTCTATCATAGTTTTTCAATTAATATTTGCTTAATGATAAATGATTGCATGAACAGGCAATCAATAAAGGGAGAAATGTTTCTTTCCTTACACATCCTCACTCCTGAGTCATCTAAGACATAAACATGAAAAATAAACACTGTGTTTATTCTCACATAGGAATTCCTCATTTATAAAGTGAGACATTATCTCATGCAATCTTCATAAAAGTCCTTGAAAGACAGTTAAGGCAGGAGTTGCCATTTTCATTTTCTAAAAAGACAAAGTGAGGTTAAGGGTAGTAATTTGTAATTATCAAAATTCATATAGTTAAAGGAAGGAAGGGAGGGAGAGAGGAAGAACTCAAGCCCAGGTCTGCTAACTTTGTCTCCAAATTCTTTCCATTTTAGAAAGCCACCAGCCTGTCTATCCTTGAACACTGAACCAACCTATCTGTAAGCATTGAACCAAAAGTTAAAACAATCAAAATAGGTACTTCCTTCCTGATTAAACTTGATTAATGGCATAATCTAGCTACAGCCTCATTTCTGGAAAACACAAAAGAGGCTTTTTTATATGAAGTTGTCAGCAAAGGTTCAAGCACAGAAAAAGCCATCTTTTCATCATCTTCGGTTGTGCTCACTCCAGTGGTTCCTGGTGGAGCAAAGATTAGGGCACAGTCCTCTCAACAGGCCATTCTTAGTGTTCTTACATGCCAGTCAGTATCTAGGACAATCTCACATGAAGCCAATGGTCAGGCTGATGATGAAGGAGAACATTTAGATTGGACACCAAAGAGATGAACGAACTCAGAAGTTCCAAGAACACTTGGCTACCTAAATGGAATGACATCTTGGGGTCAAACAGAACATTTAAATGGACAAGAGATGGATTAATATTTACTGAACGTCTATTACATGCCAAGCACTGAAGGAAACATTTTGAATATGGTATCCCACTAAATCTCCCCACATACATAAAAGGTAGATATTTCTATCCCCATCGTACAAAAAAGATTCTGGAGTTCATAGAATTAGGTAACTTGTCCAGAATTAGTGCCTTAGCTTCAGTTAAAACTCTGACTTTTCTGAACCCAGAGCCCACGTTTTACCACCTGATCAGAAATTCTTAACTAGCAATTTACTGATCAGAGCAGGGCTGACAGGAAAGGAAAAATACAAATATCTATGTCCCATTCTAGCACCAATATTCTGATTCAATACATCTGTAATGGAATTCATAATTCTGTCACCTTAACAAGTTTTCTGGGATATCATAAGGGACATGTAGGTATGAAAAACAATTCCATGTTGCCTACTCAGGGGACAAAAACATATTTCTTAACAGCAGGTGGAACTTGACATATTTAGCACTTAGCTGGTGTAATGAGTATGGATTGTTCCTCAGCACGTTAGTTGCAAGAAAGATCCTATTTCTCTGTGTTTGCAAATCAAATTATGTCCTTTCAAACTCTCCCTTATCTATGCTGATCAGTCATATGTACAACCTTGGGACATGCTAGAAGCTCTTGGGATTATTCAAAATTTAGGAAGGCACCTTTACTTCTGGCCACTTATGGTCATCACCATCACTCAACCTGTCACATAGCATTGATTCTCCCCATTTGCACAAGCCACAAAATCACCAACCCCTCACATAGACACTGGCTCCCAAGCTGTGGTCCTAAACTCTGATCTTTTTAAGGCCTCGACATTTCCTGTGTGTTCCCGGGAGCAGTTCTAACTCAAGGGGCCTGGAAGTCCAAGCACTCTTCTTAATCTCATGGAAGCTCCCTTATCTCCTCCTAACTAACCGAGTAAAATCACCCTCATGGTCAGTCCTCGGACCACAGTCCACTTGTCTTTCTCCATATTCTCTCTTTGACAAGGAAATGTAATGGTGAACTAATATGCATAAAGTAGTTTAGGTCTAAGAATTATCAGATAGCATTTTGATCTTTTATGGAAATGAAATCAGTCTGGAAAATGCACGAGTTAGTCTTCTATCCCCAAAGGTGAACAGCTACTTCCTCAAAACAACAAAAACAAAACACAAGTTTGAGTCTTTCTATTCTGCTACATTACATTCTCAATAACCCACCTTGCCATATGGTTTGTAGACTCCAGTGCAAAATGAGATGGTCTTCAAATCAATGTGCATATATTTGGCCATGACAGGTGCCTAATACCAAATTAGCAGAATATGGTAAAACAAAACAACTACAAAATATGGCCCCTCCCTCACAAAGCCTTCCTAACCCTACTGTGAAATGGAGTATATGTGGAATGACCCTGAACTTTCATACATTGAGATTCCTTTCTCTTTTCTGTCATTTACTACTTTGAGCACTCTTTGAATCTAGATTTTCTGCCCTGGGGAAAGAGATGAAAACATTGACATAATGATACAATTATTCTCTTTAAACAACAAAATAAGGCATGGCAGGGTATTTTGAAAACTATAAAGTTTTATACCAATGTACCAGAAGTTCCAAAATACAAGTAGAAAAAATAGAGAATTTTATCACTGCATTATGCAATAACCTCACCTCTGGCTTCATCTTATTTTTTTTTACCCTAATTTCTTCTTTGTTCCACTCTCATCATCCATGTAGACTTATGTTTAACTGTGTTTTATCTTATTAAGTTCAATGTATTCAAGGAAAATGTTTCACATCCTATCTGTAATAAAATGAGATGTTAAATCAGCAAACACAGAGGCCTTATTTTTTAAGAATCTACAAAGTGATGCTAATTCAAGTGCTGCATAGGGGTACATACCTTTAAAGGAGTCCAAAGATGACTTGGCTGGTGTAGCTCAGTGGATTGAGTGCTGGCCTGTGAACCAAAGGGTTGCCAGTTTGATTCCCAGTCAGGGCACATGCCTGGGTTGCAGGCCAGGTCCCCAGGAGAGGGCACACAATAAGCAACCACACATTGACGTTTCTCTTCCCCTCTTTCTCCCTCCCTTTCCCACTCTAAAAATAAATAAATAAAATCATTTTTTTAATAAAGGAGTCCAAAGATGGAAATATTGAGGACAAGATTAGGAAACGCTGGATGAAAGGGACCAGGAAAATAAAAGTTCTAGGGCAAGAGGTAGGATCTGAACAAAATGTCCAATATAGTAGACAATGAGGTTTCTTGACCAGGTCAGAGTTCATACTGGTGAGCAGTAAAAGACAAAACTCTGCCTTTAAGCAGTTGAAGCATAATTCTTCGCTCTTTAAGAATTAAAGGCTACACATAGCAACTTCCTCCCAAAAGGCTCAGTTTGGACAGCAGATGAAAAGAGTAACTTCACAGTGAAGATACTTGACAGGTAATCCCTCAGCCAAATAAATGAGGTTAGCCTCTATATTGATAAGTCATGTCTATAGTACACACTCTTCCTATGGCGTGACAAAAATGTCACTTTGCCACCTCTGCGGCCTTCCTCCCAGAAACCCATTGCCCCCATCTGATCATGAGAAAAGACCAGATAATTCCCACTTAAGGAACATTCTACAAAATACCCAACCTGTAGTCCTCAAAACTGCCAAGGTCATCAAAGTCCAGGACAGTCTGAAAAACAGTCACAGCCTAAAGGAGCCTAGGAAGACATAATGACTAAGTATAACATAGTATCCTGGATCATAGTATCATATGAACGGGAAAAAGGACATTGGATAACAACAAAGGAAATCTGAATCAAGTAAGAACTTTGGTTGATTCATTCGTTAATTGTGATAAATACGCTGTTATAATAGAAGATGGTAATAACTGGCAAAACTGGGTGAGGGATATGTGGGTACTCGGTGCTATCTTCATGATTTTTCTCTAAATCTAAAACTGTCCTGAGATTAAAAGCTAATAAAAAATAACAGATTTTTTTAAGTAAATCAAGGAAATAGAGGCTACTAAATGTCAAAAAAAATTGCAAGTGTTTAGCCCAAGGTCATTCACCCATCATACTTACGGCTGAGTTAGAGTCAGAGTGGAGATCTTGAGTGGCTCTAGGTCCTAGCAAGGCAAAGCGAAGGATCGAAACAGGAGGACATTATGCAATACTATGCTTAGAGTGTCTTCTTTCAGATGAAAACAGAGACTTCCACCTACCTCCCTTTATGATGTCTAGAGAATACAAGTGAAGCTCGGACAATGACAGTGTGCCAACTGATGATGATGTCAACAGGAAGACGAGCAGAATGTGTTTCTTTTCCAAGTCATACGTTAGACATCCCACCCTCAAACCCTAGAGGAAACAGTTCTATTATAGACATGAAAGCTCTGCTTTTGCAATCATGTAAACATCCCAAGATTCATAAAAGGCATTGAGTTTGTCAGGAGAGAAGGTCACTGCTGGGTCTGATGCTAGCTCACACATGCAGGGGCCCCTATCACAGGGGCCATACACTTTGCCGGTGCTCATTCATTAAGCCCTCAGAACAGTGCTATGAGGTCAAAAACATCACCTGTTTCCAAGCTTGAGCCAGCTGCACTCTCCAGAGGTTAGATGATTTGTCCAAAGGCATGCAAGTGAATTGGAACCCAGGTATGCTTATTCAGAGAATCATGGTGCCTTTCTAACTCTCTGACCTTAGATGAATAATTGCATTTATTTTTCAAATACTCTATGATGCTTTTCATGTGCTAAGAACAATTCTAAATACAAATATTAATTTTTAATACACCACTTACTAGGTGATTGTCATTAATGTCCCCATTTTAGAAACAAGGGAACTGACTTAATCTTTGTGAGTCTTTACTTCTTTTTCTATACAAAAGATTTGTAAGAGTCCCCTATAGGTCTTGCCATTACCAATTAAATAACAGACATTATCTCCCAAAGTCAAGCTCAAGCCCTATGGCTGAGACAAAGACCATTTTGAGGACTGGGCAAAATCTTTTCCCTTGTTTGTTACCTTAATCCCCAGGTCAAAACACTGGAACAAAAACTCATCAGATTCAATCTCCCTTGAAAAAGTTATAGCAGAGAGATGACATCAGCTGACATTTGTGCAAGTTGCTATTTTAATACATATTCATTTGAAAGGATGCCTGAAAGTATAATAAAGAAGTGAAGGGATCCAAAAAGCTTCTGTCAAAAGTACTCAGTCTTTCATCTTTTCACTTAACATAAAAAGAAAAGAAAAAGAAGAGGGGAAAAGGGAGGAGGGAAGGAGACAGAAGAAAAGAGAGACCCAGAGAGGCTTGAGGAAAGAAAAGAATGTAATAATATTTAACCTAGTAAAACCCTTCTAGAAGTTAATGATAGACTAGATTAGGTGAACCAGTACAATACAATAGATTTAGTGTTAGCTAAACCTGGGATCAAATCTCTCTTCCAAGACTATTGACAAGTTCCTTAACCTCTTCAATTATCAGTTTCTTTACCTGAAAAGTCAGAATGTCTACTTTGTAAGATTTGTGTGTGATTAAATGAAAAAATGTATGTCAAGAGCCTAGTACATGCCTAGCACATTACAGGTACTAAACATAAATTAATCCTTTGCCAACCCCTTACGAGATGCCTCAAAGAGTGGTGGGTAAGTCAGGGAGGGAAGGTCTAAGAACATAATACAAATACAAATGGAAAACCTTACTTTGAACCATTACTACAAAAAGTAGTATTTGAATGGCTATTATCACAACGAGATGGCATCAGATGATCTAGAGTCATGGACAAATGTGCATTTCTGCACTGAAGGAGATACTGCTAATCCCAGCTGATCCATTCTATTTACGGGCAGAATACAAGGAGGCTAAAACTGATTGAATGTCTTGCTTTTCTTAGTTCCCCTTGTGGCCATCCTTTTTCCTGATTAATTTGAATAATTTGGTAATCTGCAAATCAGTCCTCTTGGTTACTAGCATCTTCTAATCATTGTCAGTTCATGAAGCTAATAGGTATGTCTTGAGCGTTTCCTCAGTGACATTGTTCAGTCGTGGAAAACATCAACACCAGCATCTAAAATTGCATTCTTCTTTCCATTTATAAGCTAGAGGTTGTCTCCTGAGTGCAAATGCCTGAGGCTTCCACCAGATAAGCTCTCAATAATTAAACTATTTATTCAAGAAAATCCTTCTCCCTTTACATCCTTCAGCCAACATTCCTTTCATGCTCACAACATCAGAATTTGCTACTAAAAATCTGGGTTCAAATTCCTGATTTTTTAGTTATTATATAAGCTCTCTGGGCCCCAGTTTTCTCATTTAAGGTGTGGAGTTAAGATTTTTGTCTTCACAGGGAATCAAATGAGCTAATAGAGTCTAAATGTCCATGGGTGTTTCCCTGGCAGGTGTAGCTCAGTGGACTGAGTGCGAGCCTGCAAACCAAAAGGTTGTTGGTTTGATTCTCAGTCAGGGCACATGTCTGGGTTGTGGGCCAGGTCCCCAGTAGGGGATGTGTGAGACACAACCACACATTGATTTTCTCTCCTTCTCTCCTTCCCTTCCCCTCTCTATAAAAAAACTAAAAATAAATTAAATAAATAAATAAATAAATAAATGTCCATGGGTTTCTCTACACACATTTAATACTCATTGTGTGGTAGGTGCCGACTTATTTATTCATGTTATTGTTTATTGTCATGTCTGAGTTCCGTTCCTTACTAATGCTCTCAGACAACTTCAGTCTGAACTCATAACGCCCCCATATCTCAGACACCATACCTAAAATCCTGTCCTTCTGATATGGTTTGTAGTTTTCTAATCTGGATGATTCTGACCAAGTCTTTCACGAAGAGCTTCTCAGAAAACTCTCTATTTGGAAATCTGAGCAAGAGAAAAAGTCCTGCCCTGGCTCTATGTAAGATTAAGAGCTGGAAATAAAACTATTCTGGCATTGTAAAGGGAGACGTGGCTATTTGGCACATTGGTTAATAATCAAGGAGAAGATGCCGGCAGCCCATAGGACTGATTTGCAGATTATCAAATTACTCAGGTTAATTGGGAAGAAGAATGGCCACAAGGAGAACTGAGAAAAGCAAGACATTTGACAGCAGTGCAAAAATGGGTACACAGGTCTCTCACTTTGTCAAGAGTAACAAATGACATGAGCATTCTGGATTTTGAAGAGTTTGTGACTCTGATCATGCATTCAAATGGCATCCTTGAGATAATTAAAACATCCCAAAAGCTAGTGAGTGAGGTGTCAAACCAGATAACTCAACAGAGATGTCAGCTCTGTGTATTACAGCCATCAAAACAATGACTAAGATTTAAGACTAGAATGGTTTTCACTTTCCTTGGCCGAATGGTGGAACGACAGTGACTTTTTCCTAGAGTGTGCTCAGTAAAGTGTAGTCTTTGGAAAAAAGGGAGGGGAAGGAAGCTGAGCTGCTTGAGGGATTACATCACAGAAAAGTCTACTGTGAACTGTTGAAAAGACCTGGTTTTACCTCTTCTTCCTGTGCCAGAAATAACTTTGAAAAATGCAAAGGTAATTCATATTCTTCTCTGATTAAAACTCTTCAGAAAGGTCACATTTCATGGAATGCATTGTCTTTTGTGATCTAACTTTTAATCATCAGATGAACAGGTTTCCATGAGGCTTGCAGACAATTAATTGGCATCCCTTTCCCTTCACTTCATCCCTACCCTTTATCCATATATGTCCTGTGTATTCATTCCTCTAGGGACATTTTTGTGAGTTGTTTGTCCTGGCCCAAGGGCCCCAAGTAAGCTACCTTTGTGTGACACAGAACCCCAGGTGGAATTTCCTAAGTGTTGAGAACCATCAAGGTATCTTTTGTTATGGTAATGAGGTGACTTTGGGAAAGCACTTAAGGAGGGAGATTGGTTGTCAGTGGAGCCGATCATGGAATTATAGGGCTGGAACTTTCCGGTCCAGCCTCCCAGGCATGCCCCTGACCTCCCAGGAGCAGAGAGGATCTGGAGGTTGAAACAATCACCAAATGGTCAGTAATTTAATTGGGCATGCCTATGTGATGAAGCCTCCATAAAAACCCAAAATGACAGGGTTCTGAGAGTTTCCTTGTTGGTGAAACACACAGAATTCTGGCAGAGTGGCATGGAAGACCCATGTGCCTTCCCATTTTCCTTGCCCTGTGCATCCTTCCGTGGGGCTGCTCCTGACAGATCCTTTTCATAATACAACAGTAATCTAGTAAGTAAAATGTTTCTCTGAGTTTTGTGAACTTCTCTAGCAAATTAATCAGATCCAAGGAGGGGCTCTTGTGAACCTCCAATTTATGCATCAGAAGCATAGCTAACAACTGGGGCATGTGATGGTGTCTGAAGTAAGGGAGGGGATGAAGTCTCCTTGCGTTGAACCCTTACCTTATGAAATCTGATGCTATCTCCACGTACATAGTGTTACATTGAATTAAATTGTAGAACATCCAGCTGTTGTTGGAGAATCGCTTGGTGGTGTGGGAATATTGCAAGACAATCTTCTCACAAGGCTGATGGCTATAAGTGTGGGGTGTGCAAGGGTGGGGGAGGGCAAGGGGAAAGTCAGAATTCCTCACTCAGCTTCTCTGCAACCTTTTGTACTTCTCTCCCTTTTTGTGTCTGGGTGGATTGATTTCTCCCTTTTCCAGAGTGACTGTGCCAAGCAAGTGTCAAGAGCCAAGGGTCCTTTGTCTTATGACCCTGAGTGTGCCAATTGATATATTAATATTTGTTCTGATTGATTCTGGCTTATCTATTCCCGATTCTGAGATGTTGACCTGACTCAGGAACCATCCGGGGAATGTGGAAGAATTTGGTGGGTTTGCCAGGACCATTTTTCACCTTATCTCATAAGTTACTGACAGTCCTGTGAGTGGATTGAGCTACTTAGGGGTGGGTGACAGGGGAGTCCATTTGATTAAAAGTAACAAACATCAGGAATAGAAAACATATGGATAAGAACAAAGGCAATAAATAGCAGGGCTCTACAGCTGGGGAGTGCTGGAAAGAGTAGGAGGAAAGCAGTTCCCTTATTTGTGCTTATGTGCACAAATAAGACCAAATAATACCTAAGTTTCAAGCAACTGTTTGCTACCATTAAGGGAACTATATTCATATGAACATATGGCCCTCTCAAGGTCATGCTGTCTTGTTTTCTGGAGTCTTCAGCATGTTCACGAGTCATCTCTCTACTAGAAAGATATGTCCTCTAAAACCCAAGCGTTTTGATGCTCTTCAAAAGCCTTCTTGGATCATTAGCTCTGCTGTGGGTCTTCCTGACAGCAGTATGGCACCATGGTATAGGGACGAGGGGGCTTTACCGAGTGCATTTGAGAAATCAAGAGTTACCTACTGGCGACGTACCCAGCTCAAGCTGATGCCACTACCTGTCTTATATCAGTGGTGCTCTTGTTGCCACATGGCACATGACTTCCCTCTTCCACCTGTCCCTACTTGATGACTGTTATCAGTTATGATGAAAGGCTTCTCAACTCTTTGCCAAAGAATAAGGAATGGTTTTCAAGTTCATGTTTACAAATGAACACACCGTGAAGATAAAGGGAGGAGGATGAGAGAGAAAAATGTTCACATGATTTCCCTTTACCAATGATCCTAAAGTCTCCTTTCTCCCCTAGGGGACGCCAATCTGTGCCTTCCTCTGTCAGCATCCAAATTTTCTGCCCATTCGTTGAGAACTAGCTTGTAGCCTGCCTTATCCATGAAGACTTCTCTGATCATTCCACCACCATTCATTCCATCTGTCCGTGGAAAAACTTGAGCAGACCAGGCACAGCGTATCACTAACTCTAGAATTGGCACTGCTTCTTTTCCCTGCCATTTCACCTTCTCTTTGTCCATGTTGAATAAATTTGAATCACAAACTATTAGATATGAAAAGGGGACATTAAAAATGGAAGTAACATGGGATTCAGAGTCAAAGAGACGTAGGTTTGAATCCCAGCTCCACCACTTAGTAGCAGTATTAGTTAAAAAATGATTAAACAAATTAACCTGTACTAACAATGGCTTATACAAATAGGGATTCATTTTCATCGTATAAGTAAGGGTCCAGAAAAGGCAACCCAGGACTAATGCAGCTGTTCACAGATGCCATCAAGACCCTAGACTCCTACTGTCTGATGGCTCCTCCCTTCTAAGTGTACTTGGCTTTCACCCTTGTGCTTATAGCCCACGGTTGCATGATGCCTGCTGACTTCTAGGTGACAGTGATTCTCTGTTTTGTTTTTCTGTTATAAGCTGGAAAAACAAGTACAGATGGAGAGGTGACTGATATAGAAGGGAAGGAGGATATAATTTTGCAGAATAAAGCAGACATTTATCTTTCTGACATATCATGCAGCATTTTTTATACCTCATATATTGTACTTGGTACATTAAAACATACTTAGTTACACCCACTGTACTAGGCTATACCCGAAATAAAAGACCCAAACAGTTTTCAAATTCTGTCCTCTGCATTTAGAACTATGCCGAGCACGTAGTTAGCATGTCACTGTTGAATCATTGAATTGAACACTTAAACATTTTTAAAAACAATTTAAAAAGCATAAATGCTTTGAATATCATTTTTAATTAACTTAAATAAGAAGTGGAACATTATACATGTTTAAAGTAACAATAATATCTCCTACCTACTGTGTAAATTCACCTTTCTGCTGGAGTGGGTCAGGGGAAAGCACAGATGTTTCTTGCCGTAATTATGTTGGATAATTAACAGACCTGGATTCTGGTGGCCCCTGGGACCTATCAGCTTGTCAACTCATTATATAAATAAGAAAACCCAAATTAATACATGCACAGCCCAGGAGTTTATATGCACAATAAGATTTTGAGGCATCCCAAATTGTCTTGAAGTCTTTCTTCCTTATAATGTCTTTCTTCTCCTTTGAACTATCTGCTGTGCAGGATGATTAAAATGCAGCTTATTGGATCGGAAACCAAATAAAGCTATGTTGTTTCCTTTACGGCTAGGTAGCTCACCAGGAACAGATTTTACAATATTTATTTATCTCTAATAATCTCCAATGGACAGATCTTTATGATTGATCTGTCCAGGGCGAGTGAAAAACAAGGGGAACTCTCCTTCCTGTTCACCTTCGTGGGGCCTTGAGTTCCCGCTGGCATTCGTGTTGTCTGTTGCCCCCGCGGCGGAAGTGACAAGCAGCATTGCAAGAAAGATTTGTCTGTGGCTTTCGTCCCCGGAGCACTGGAGGAAGTAAAACTAGGTGTTCTTAATGGAGCAGCATCATTAACAGATCCTTGGAATTCTCCACAGGTGCATCAAGTCCAGACTGCCATGTGACTTAAAGAAATACTTATTAGTCGAAAGAATCTTTAATACGAGCCTGTGCAGTGCTCATTTTGGGGGGAGTTTGTGATTATGAAAATCCCTGAATCTATATCGAGGGTCTTCGAAATGTACTGAACAACAGCAAAACACCAAATAGACTACTTCAGTCCAAGCATTAGACCCTCAACATTTCCTTTTCAAAAAGGAAACATCCCAATAAATAACTATTGTGTATTTGGGGAAGTCTTGGCCTCCAGCCCTAAATACAACTTAGGGTTTATCTATTAAACAGGAGGGGACTGTTGAAACTTCTACAAGATAGAAATGCAGTCAGAAAAACAAGTCATTTTTTAATCCACACGTTAGAACTTATCCCAGTTCTTGGCTAACTTAAAGTGGTCCCTTTGAGAAACTATAAACTTATTCTTACAACGTTGCCGTAACGAAATCAGTTTGGGCATCCCTCTTTTGGAATTCTTTTTAGAGCACGAAATCCATCCTTTTTTGTGACAGTAATTAGACCTTGATGCTCACAAAGAGGATTTATTGTTTGATGTTTATTATATATTAGAAAATATCAAAAATCACTCAGAGCTGAACTTGAACCAAAAACTGAGTGAGTCAAGGTGGGTCACGGCTCTAGTCTAACTTTAATTTTGTTGGCTGAATTACGTAGCAGTGCTATTAGAACCTGGTCAGAAAGGTGACTGCCCACGGAGGGGTCTTAGAAATAGCCTGATTGAGAGAAGGCCAATGGGAGTAATCGTGTGGCCTCCCCAAGACATGCGCTTTGAGCAAAGAAAAAATGCGATTGTAAGTATGACTCGAGGCATGCTTACAGAAAAGCCCTTCTGTTCATTCACTTACTCGCTAATTTAGCAGCATGTTCAGCAAGCATTATTGACCAACTGCCAAGCTCTGACCACAGTGCTAAATGCTGGGGACGTTCAAACAAATAGGATCCAGTGTCTTCTGTAGAGTGCTCACAGTCTAGCTGGTGAGAGACAGATGGAGTATTACAGAACGGGGGAGAGTTCTCTGGTAGAGACATGCATAGGCACCCTAACAAGAGACTATGACCAAGAGAGTTAGGCTGTCATAACCTATTTTTGGTCATGGACATTTTGGTGATCTGGTGAAACTTATGAACCCTTTACAAGGGGTGGACCTAATAACTACCGCAGTTATCAAATAGTGAAGAACATAGTCAATATTTTGAGATACTTGCAACAACTGTAACTGGGTATGAAACTACCTGTGCTTTCTTTGGTAGCTAAATCACAAATACTGCTATCACTAGTAGGATTTATTAGCTACATTCATCATTAAAAGAAATGATCAAATTCTGTTAAAAGTTAATGAAAATAAAGATAATCCCCCCATCTTTAGACCCCCTGCATTCTGTCCATGCATATGTTGGGGGGTGTAAACCCTGGTGAGAACCCCTGTCTAGTGGACAATATCCCAGCTAACTCAGGGGCTAGGCAGAAGAGTATGGGTACAGCCACGGGATTCCCCCGGGCCCCAGGGGCTCTGTAAGCAAAGACACACAGGTAGGAAAAACCATGGCATCTCTGGGGAAATTCAAGCCATTTTCATTACAAATAACTGGTATTTCATAATATTATTTCTAGTGCTGATGACTTATGATTTCATTTCTTTCCATTTGTTGTAT
The DNA here is from genome assembly GCF_004126475.2 of Phyllostomus discolor. Taxonomy (NCBI): domain Eukaryota; kingdom Metazoa; phylum Chordata; class Mammalia; order Chiroptera; family Phyllostomidae; genus Phyllostomus; species Phyllostomus discolor. Next base: position 129,925,020 of record NC_040909.2, on the reverse strand, counting down.
ATCTGTGGATGCGCCAATAGAGATCATCTATAGAGAGCCCCTGTTCTCTAGAAGGTATTGGCTTTGGCACAACTGTTATCCTTCCTAGTCTGGTTTTCTCAACATTGCTCAGAGGAAGTGTGCAAGAGGAAACCTGGATTCTAGTTCTGGCTTCTGACATCCTTCACCTCCTATTGCAAGGCGAAGTATTCATTCATGCATGCATGCATTCCATTAGTACTTCTTGAATACCTACTATGTGCCAGGCACTGTGTTAGGCACTGAGAGTACCTAGATGGATAAATCACAGATTCTACCTTCAAGGAGGTCCCCATCTAGTGGAAGATACATGACTTGAATGTAAAGACCCACAAGCACAGCTACAAAACCACTTAGTCCAGTTCTTAGTGCCTAGAAGCATTCAATAAATGATCGTTGTGTTTAAGTTCTATTGAGCTCTTAGGGCAAAAGTAATGCATCTTTCTGGAGAGCATCCACGAAGGCTTCCCATTGAAGATGACTTCCTTTCTGAGTCTCACTTTCCACAACTATGAAACAACAGGATGTAGACTAACCTCCAGGTTGTCTCCAACATCCTTTCCTGCCCTTCTACGTCTCTACAGATTTGTGGTATGGTTTAAGGTAGAAGGAGGAGTGGTGTTCAGTAAAGGGTTAAGTCATCAGGCCTGGGGCATCCAAACTGCACATTTCAAAAGATCTTCAAGACTGACCTTCAACCAGCTCCTGGGCAATGATCTCTGAGCCCCCGGAATACCCACTGCTGTGGCCTTGGGCTGCAGTGGACAGTTTATGCTAACAAGCCGACTCAGGTTGCACGCCTGTTTTTGGTCTGCCTGGGACTTGGAACTATAGTGTATCGATTTGACTTTTAGGGGGGTGGAGTCTGAACTGCTGAGGTCATTTGCACAGTTGTTCCATGCCTATGTGGCTGGCCCTCCAATAAAAGCTCTGGATGCCACATCTTGGTTGATCTCCCCGGAGTGACAATATTCCATACACGTCACCCATCATTGCTCAGAGACTGAAGTGAGTTCTCCGTGACTCCGCCGAGAGAGGACAACTAGAATCTGGCACCTGCTGATGGATTCCATGCTATGTGCCTCTTTCTTTTGCTCATTTTAATCTCAGTCTCTCCACGGAAGCTGTAATATGTAATAGGTTGCCTTTTTGATCTGTGAGCCCTTCTAGGGAATCATCAATCCTGAGTGTGTTCTTAGGGAGCCCCAATATAAGTGACTAGTTTTTTCTCATAAAGCCTTCCCCCCTCCTTTAATCCAAATTGTTCTCTGCTCCCAAGCTACTCTAGAACTTAAAGCATAGTCTACGACACATGTATGAATTTATATCATTCAGTTTTTTAACTGCTTCACAACTGGGTACTTTATCCACCAGAGTCTTAATTCTACAAGGCCTAGCTTACATCTGATATTTTGCATAAGTCCCACACAGCCAGGACTGGGCACACAGCACCCTCCCAAAGCATACTTGCTACAATGAAGTGAATTGCTGGGCTGTATTTGACAAAGTCATCAGCAGGGGAAAGTAGGACTCTTGTAACTTGTCAACTGAACATATTAAGGAGAAATAAACCAGAACCTTTGCTTTGGTATGGAAGGTGAACAAGTCGGAAAGTAAAAGGATCAAGGGAGATGAGGCGGGTATGAGAAGGAAGCTGCCTAGAACAGAAACAAGGAAAACAAATAGGGCACGTGTAGCAGAGAGATGACACAAAGGTTATACCGGAAGCTGCGGGATGAAAGGGGAGGCAAGAGGAATGAAGTCACGACAACAAGCCAGGTCCTGGCAGACACAGCTGTGCCCCGAGTGGGGGCAGGGGTAGTCTCTGTTTTTAAGGATTAGCAGGAAGGAGACAGGGACAAGGCCAGAAAGCACGATAAGCCTGAACTGTCTTGGGGCCACAGCTGGGTCTGGTGCTACTGGGCCTTCTAGTGCTGTGGGTGAGACAAGAATGGATTAACCAGAGGTGGAAAGAGGTGAGGGGGTTTCTAGCAGGTACACATTCTAATTAGGTCAAGTCTGGAGTAGAGGGAAGATTATCATAGGCCAGAGAGGACTTCAGAGGTTTCCACATCCAACCCCAGGTGCAGGCTGACCAAGGGACTCCGCGTGCCTGCAAACACTGTGTTTCTCTCACGAAGCTCCTATGTGTATGTCTGACCCTGCCAGCCTACCCATGGCTCCAGAAGTTAAGGGACTGAGGGACCAGCATTTTTCTTCTTTACTTGGGAGCCTCACCCTGACCTAGTATCGATGTCCTATTTCTGACTGCCAATGCCTTGGACAAACCCTTAGATCTTCCTGAGGGTAACCACAGGCAGGCCTCCTATACCGTCTCTGCCTGAGGGTATTCTCCAGCAGGGGACATGCTTAGGCAGCTCACAGCACAACCTAGTACAGGGGAATTAACTCCTAGGAGCCAAGCTTAACAAATGAAGCTTTCAAGTTGATGGACAAATGCTCCAGCTTCCTTGACCCTCAGTGGGACAGGTCTGAGGTGGGTTCTACTGAATTTAACACAACCTGCACATTGCCATACCCTTTAATACTTTTAATCTTTTCCTTATCTCAGTCTCCATCCCTAGCAGTGCTCTCTGGGATTCATTCCCAAATGAACTACTTTCACTCTAATCCTTGACTCAGGGGCTATTTTTAAGAGAAACACAGCTAAAACAGCATGCCTGGCATGAACGATAAGAGAAAGAACACAACATTTTTGAGTGCTTACTGTAGCTAAAGACTTCACAGGTGTGACCCCCATTGAATCCTCACAACAACCTGTCAAGGTAAGTGTTGTTATTACCCTTATTTTATAAGTGAGGAAGCTAAAGTTGAGAGAAATGAGATGGCTTGGCTCAGAGTGCTTGCCAGGAGCTGGCAGAGCTGGGGGTCAAATGCAGGCCTGTCAAATTCCCAGTCACACCCCTTTCTGCTGCATTACACAACGTTTCTGGCCAGTAGTACCATTGTGAGACTGGTGGTTATTCAAGGTGATATTCAGGGTGGGTTAGAGGGGAGGACACCACAGACCAGAGAGCAGTTCGGAGGCTTTTATAATCAGCCATTCTAGAGGAGCCTGAATTAGCCATGTCATGAAAGTGAACAGGGAGGAGCTGACTCCAAGATCGGGGAGGCAGGAGTGTCTGAATGTGACAATACACTACAGCTCACAGTAGTCACATCACAGCACCAGCCCAGGAAACCTGCATCGCCGGCCCCCTGAGGCAGAGCCTTATGCATTGCACAGAGCATGGGGTCATGAGAAATTGGGAGTGGAGGATAATTAGTGATGAGTAGCAGTTACATCCACATTCTGCTGAAATGGTTCAGACCTGAACGTGGACCTATGGAGGTTTGTGTTCATTTGGAATCTTAGCAGGCTGTCGGTTTCTAGCCCTCTTCAAAAGTCAGAACAATGGGTCAGTATTCCAAAAGCCTCTGTGGTGAGTCTGGATGGGATATTGCCAGTGTAAACCAGAGACCAGGAGGGAGCTGGACCTGAAGAGGAGTTCCATGGGGGAACTGACCAGCTACTGGGCCATCCCTAGTCGGGGCAGGGGACCATCTGGTCAACCCATGTGCAGAAGTCACCTGAACGTAGTTGCAAATCAAGTAATTGTTGGAATATATACTTCAAGGACCTATCCAATGAGTGGGATAAGGACAATATTCCACAGGGAATATTCCAAGCTGGGTAGGTAACTATGACCCCCAGATAGCATGTCTGTTTCAGAATGTGACCAAAACCAGCAATGGAGAAATAAGGGTTCTGAGGAGAGGTCCTGACAAAACTTATGTAGGCAAGATGTCAAGAATCCTGCCATGTCTAAAAAGCATGAGGAAAGGGATCCAATCCCAACAGCGTCATTGGAGTGAAAGCCAAGGCCCTAAGTTTAGCAAACAGTGCACATAGAGGGTGACTTAGGTAGAAGAGGACCCCTAAGTCAGATCACAGCAGCCAGACAATTGTTACTGATCCTCCTAATACCCTACGAACCCCAATGGGCTCAGTTACATGGACCTAGGGAAGAGTAAAGGTTGAAAACTGCAGCAATGACCCACTCGCCATTCCACTTTAAGCAGTGAAGTCTCAGCTAGGGTGATATGGCATTAACTCTCAACCCTATAGCAACCCTACCTCTATAGAGCTTGTATGTACTACTTCAGGGGAGGGTGCAGGTCTGAGATCCTCTCTGCCAGCAATCTGAAGACTATTATCATTCAGTATGTGCTCATATGAGATTGAACGTGAGATGAAATGGCTTACTCATTCATTCCTTTGTCACTATTTTTTGATTATCCCTCTTCTACCATGAATGTTGCTAGATACAGCACTCCCCTTCATTATTCCTGGTTTCACTTTCCATGGTTTCAGTTATCTGTGGTCACCTGTGGTCACCTTTGGTCTCAAAATATTAAATGGAAAATTCCAAAAATAAACAATTCATAAGTTTTTAAATGTCACACTGTTCTGTGTGGTGTGATGAAATCTCATGCTACCCCACTTCACCTGCCTGGAACGTGATTCATTCATGCTATATATGCCCCCCCTCCCACCCACTCCCTAGTCACCTGGTAGTTGTCTTAGTTATCAAATTGACTGTCACAGTAGCACAGTTCTTGTGTTTAAGTCACCTTTATTTCACTTAATAATAGTCCCAAGGTTAAAAAGTCCTGACACTGGCAATTTGAGTGTGCCAAAGAGAAGCCGTAAAGCACTTCCTGTAAGGGAAAAGCTGAGTGCAGTACAATAACAGATTCTCAGACAGAGCAAGACCACATTCACATCATGTTTACTACAGTATATCCTAGTGTCACGGGGACATTCATACTTTGCAAAAGTCATCTCTGAAAGGCTGTCTCCAAAATGACAGGGTGATTCTTAGAAAAGTGAAGGTTAAACTTCATCACACCATCTGGGATATTTTCAAGACCCCAGAGGTTAAAAGTAGAGGGAGATCACAAGAGCTTCAAGAAGGGGACTAGAGTTCTTTCTTAATCTACTTCTCCTTAAAGCTACACAGCTCAGGGACTTCAAGGTCAAAGCAAGATTCTCAGGAATTTACCAAAAGTGTCTTTCTGGGCCACCGTTTGGGAACCATTGGTATACAGATGTAAGAACAAGACTGGAAGATGTGCGATTCAGGCTCTGACCGTGACATCTGCACTTTCATCTCCACGTGACGTTGAGCAATTTAGTCACCTTCACTATATTCGGCTTCCCTACCCTTGAAAGGGTCTGGTGATGTGAAGGCTGTCCAACTCACAACATCTTTGTGAGGACCAAGGAAATAAAGGACGTAAATCTATGCTGTAAAATAAAACAGTTCATATGTAAAATGGTGTTAGTATCTCCCTTTTCCCTTAAGACTGAACAATCTTCCAATTTTTCAATTTTTAAAACTAATTTTAATTAGAAATTTAAATCACCATCAAAAGAACTAACTATGCATATAGTTGCTCAAGGTTAAAAGCAGTCTTTTTAGTGAGGACCCTGGGAGTGAGGGGGCATGGGCTGGGGGCTATTGCATTTTATTATAGTCCTTCAGTACCTTTGATTCTTCTTATAATGTACATTTAATTCCAAGTAAACCATTTACAGACAATTAAGTATCAAGTCACACTACCCCATTTTCCCTTTCCCCCAATATACTTATATAACTATTTTTTCTAAGTATTAATTTTTATGTTTAAACACTATCTTTGATCCTTTGTTTTTTATTCATCAAATATTAGTAGCCATAAAGCAACTTTTAAGACAACATATTAGCAACCTTGCCCTTTCTTTGCCTTTTTCGCCCCTGCACCCCTGCCAAGTTCCACTCCAATTCTATAGTTTGGGTTTACATTGTCAAGACCGATAGCATTTGCATTTTGTATCAACATTATTCTAAGCATTAATTACAGTGGAAATGATATCCCTAAGACTCAACTCTTTTAGTATACTGGGGATTCCTAGGCATCTGTTAACCTCAGCAAGCATTCAATCAAAGGATAAGACAAAAGAGGGGTGGGATTTATGCTTGCCCTCCATGGAGTGTAAAATGTCTTGACCAAGAAAGCTGCATTACAGACGTGATACTGAGGGGAAAATTAAACACCAACAACATTATTTTCCTCAAGAAGTTTAGGTCAGGACGTATGGAGTACTCCTCTGGAACAAGAGCACTCTACAGATTTTTCTCCAAGTTACTTGCCATGAACTCCATCCACGAACACCAAGTGTGTATGGATTCGGTCAGAAGGCACCTATCTGCTCACCTACACTTTCCTGTTTGCACAGTAACGACAGGTAAATTACACACATCAGTTAAACTCCTTGGAAGTTGGCTCTTCCCAATCACTGATGCCTTAATTTTTCCTGGAGAACCGACCCATCCGAAAACAGTCATCCTGTCCCATAGTAAGTCACATAATGTTTAATCACTGGGGTGTACACCTGAAACTCATATAATACTATGTGTCAATTGTAATTGAAAAATAAAAGTAATTTTAAAATAAAAATAAAAACAGTCCCCCTGGGCTCAGTGTCAAAACACCCCGTTTCTCTCGTCACCCACAGCTATGGTTTTTCTAGAAACATCACCCGTACGGAGTTGTGTCATCGGCATTTGCAAATTTGTTAAGGATTAAGTTTTCATCCGACGTAATCTTAGCAAATGTATATACGTAAATCTCAGCTGCTTCATGATCAACGGAAGCTTTTCCACCACAGATTATCAAATATTTTTATACCATGACATTTGCTAAGTTTCTGCATCCAACTTTCTGAATATTCATACTCACCTTCAGTGTTTACTTCTTCATGGAATAGCCTGGCTGGTTCTAGGGTCAGCAAGCAAGTCAGTGGCAAATACTCACTTTGTTTTTTTTTTCACTCTAAGAAAGAGAAATAATATTTCTTAACGGACTGCTTTTGTGTACATGTTATTTCAAAATATTTTTAATAATATATGTTTTTTATTTATTAAATGACTGAGTAGATAGCTCTGCTCTGCTTTTTGTTGTTACAGGGGTGACTCATTTCTAGCTAGATCCTTTCCACAGGTCTCTGGTATATCTCTTTTGAAAATCTCTAAATGTATACATTCATCTCTGCCCTTTCTAAGAATCTTATTTAAAGCTGTAAATGGATGAGACACAACCAGACAAAACAAACCATGGACACACAGGGAAAAGAGAACACACAATAACAGCATCACCATTTGGAAGCTAGAAAGGAAAATGAGTGATTGAGCAATACCCTTGATAGCAGACTGGGAAAAGCTGAGTTCTTGCCCAACAGTGGGTAAAACCAAGAAGCAACCCTCTTCATTTCTGAGAATCTTGAGAGGGTTTTAAAAAACAGTTGCCCAAATACCTTTGAAAGAGAGTTCAAGAAAGGAAAATTACTTGAAAGTCCAGCTATAAAGTAGCCAAACTGTATGATACTGTTTGGTTCATGCTCCATCTGAACCCAGCAGAACACAGAAATCCTATTCTTAAGATGGCAGACTGAACCCACTGATTTAATGGTTATCAATGAAATTGCAGTAAAGGAATGTAACAAGGTAATACATGCCTACCAAGATAATGAGAATGGACTCATCCCAGGACAAGGGAATGGGAATAGAGCCCTCAAACAGTAAGAGGTTTCCAAAGTATTCAGGAAGGTGGAAAGCAGATGGCCTAAGGAGATGAAAGGGCCCTGGGGTGCTGTGACCTGTAATGCGTTTGGAGAGGGCTGCCCGACGTCCAGGAGCAACACCTTTACAGAACATTGCAAAGGCTCTGGCCTTGGCCACAAAAGGTGCAACCGAAGCTGGTCGTGTGCACTAGGGCTAAAAACAGGGGGGCTACACAAATATCCATTTGAGCAGCAATGAACCACACCCCAAATGCTCTGAGCCTAGAAGAACAAAATGCCATACCTGTTCCTCTTAGGAAAACAGTAAGATGGAATGGGGAGGGCCTCAAGCCTGGCAATAATATGAACTTCTGGGAGATCTACAGACAGAAGCACCTCTGCAGCTAATGGCTGCATGCTACATCTCGAGAAGCAAGGTCATGGGTACCAGGATCCCCAGACTCAGGAAAGCGTCAGGTGTCCATAAAAGGAGCAGAGCTGTGAACATCAAGAAACAGTGTGGTCCTGAAAAGTGCTCATCAGTATGGTTCAAAGCCTGGGAGCTCTCCCCAGAGGTTTTCGCTCTTCGTAAGACCCCTGAGGCCTCTGCAGGACCCTTGGAATTAAAGATAAAAGGCCCCTTAATGGCGGTGATTGAATTTACTGCCAGCCAACCCGGCTTGTGTTTAGATTCAACCTGATCTTAAGAAAATAAGTATTGACCATACACTTTTTTACCACTCTTGGTAACTTTTATTTCCTGGGAGTTTATAATTTTCTCATAACTATAACATATAGTTCATGTTCTCTATATAACATGTAGTTTATGTTCTATAACATAAAATGTGTCGCTGTTATCTTCTTATGCGTTTTTAATGTCTGCATGCTGAGCAATAATTTGATATTTCATTTCTTTGTTGTGTTTACTTTTATTTTTAAATTACAGTTTACTTTCCATATTATTTTGTGTTGGTTTCAGGTATACGGTATCGTGGTTATATAATCATATACTTCACAAAGTGTTCCCTGTGATGTTTCTGGTACTCACCTGTTACCATACGTAGTTGTCACAGTATTTTTTTATTATATTTCCTGTGTCATGCTTTACATCCCCATGACTATTTTGTAACTACCAATTTGTACTTCTTAATCCCCTCACCTTTTTCACTCGATTCCCCAAACCTCCTCCCATCTGGCAACCACCAGCTATGTATTTTAAGTCTACAGTGCAAAAACAAAAAAGAACTGTACAAAAATATTATATTTTAGTTAGTGAGTTTTTAAAATAGGAATATTGATTGAATTAAATACAATTGAAAACAGTAAGTATTGACTATATATTCTAAAACTGAACACAAAAAGAACCATGCACAAATATTGTACTCTAGTTAGTAGGTCCATTTTCACATGGGTATGTCTGGCCATTTTGCAACTACTTCTGTGTATTCTGGGGTTGAGCAAATAAGTTAATATATCATAGATACAGAGAGCCAAGGTGGTTACTGCTGGAGAAAGGAGTTATAAATAAGGGAAGAGGGAAAACTCTCGTGAATCCTGTGCTGTTCCACTGGAACTGGATGTATCAGGATAAACACACGGTTTTTTGTTTGTTTGTTTGTTTGTTTGTTTGTTTGTTTTAAGAGTTGTCTTTGGTTTTTTGTGTTTTTTTAAGATTTTTTAAGTTTATTTTTAGAGAGGGAAGGGAGGGAGATAGAGAGAGAGAGAAACATCAATGTGCGGTTGCTAGGGGTCATGACCTGCAACCTAGGCATGCACCCTGACTGGGAATCGAACCTACGACACTTTGGTTTGCAGCCTGAGCTCAATCCACTGAGCTACGCCAGCCAGGGCCAACACACGGTTTTTAAATACACAAATGCAGCTAGATATAGAAGTAGATGTAACTCTGTCCACTTAGAGGAGTCCAAGCAATGACATCTTAATAACCAATGAGCAGCTCTTGATTTCCAAACATCATTCTCCAAGGCTTCGAGAAGTGGTTGACTCCAGGGGCTGGTGCAGGGAAAGGACGTGGTGGGTGACTGGTCGCTAGGACGGGGCCGGGTTTTGTTCACCAGTATGTGTCCAGCCCTTAGCACAGTATCTGCCTCTAGTAAAGACCCAATAAATACCTGTGGCTCAAATCAATGGATTTTTAAACCATGCTCAACACACAAGATTTGATCAATGACTATTGATATGTGATTAAATTTTCCTTCTTCTTCAGGATCACGAGCAATATAAAAAAAACTAATTGAGCCTCTTCGTGGGCCAGCATCCAGTTTACAAATGTACCTTTGTCACCTTCCTGCTCTCCTCCTATAGAAAACAAGAGTCCTGACTCAGAGGAGCCTTGCACCGTGAATCAGCAAATTGACGGTTAACCTGAAACCCAGGCGTGTTCCCATCTCATTATGTGTTGGAGAATGTGTGTTTTTCACAAGGCTATCAAAGGGAGCTGCAGGAAAGCTACCAATGTGTTTCTGAAGTGATTTTTGGCAATCTTATTCCCATCAGCTTCATGTGGCTCTGCACCTATTAACACATCCCTTTGAGATTCAATTTCCTTCCAAACTCCATCAGTTCAAAACCACACGGATCAAATGAAACACCAAGACCTTTCATCAAAATACTCCAATTAATTTCAACTAATTTCATTTAAGCTAGACAATTTCAAACACTGACGTCGATGGCATTCTTACAAGGGCACATGTGAACTGATTTTGCACCCATCAGATTCCTTGCTTTTTACTCCTCTTACAAAGTGTCTCTCAACGTGGTTACTATCACACCTCTGTAACTACTACAAAATATGCTCAATTCCTAATAATTTGAGAGGGTCAATGTGTTGCTATGACCATTGTAATCACCTCCCTGCTAGTAGCCATGGTTCCTCTGCTATCAATATTATAACAGAGAAGCCAGAGCGGCCTCGGGACACTTATGGACATGAGAGCAGACATTGTGACTCCTCAGGTCTGGCTCAGTGCAGCATGCAGGGCCTTTTCCCCCCGTCGACATCTTTTCCCATCTCCCCCCACCTTAACGTAACCTTCTGCCACTGTAACAGTTGACAGTCCCTGATGAATAGCTTGACCCAGTAGTGGACATTTTCAGGTTCCTTGGCTTGGTGTGCGGAGGAGGTCTTACCTTTGGAATTCCTCTGCATTGAAGAAGAGGCCACACACTTACATTTCCTGCCTCCCCCGTAGCAAGCTCAAACTAACCTAGGCTCCTTCTGTCACATGCATCTGGATGACAGTGTGGTTTGAAGGAGAGTGAGGGAAGAAAGTGACACACCAAACCCATCACAGATGACAGGCAGCATCCTGAGGCGGCCATGGAGGACACCCTGGAGGCTTCGCTTCCTGTGCAGCATCATCCATGGAAGATATGGCACCTGGGTCCACTGGATGGGTCTCAGCAGTCAGGTCTCAGTGAGAACAGCCGGGGAGGGCCACTGGAATATTTTCCACCAATATGGACTCCGATCATTCTTTTCTGACCTCCCCAGAGGTTGTGCAAGACACACGATATCCTTCAAGAACTTCTTAATTTCCTTAAATTGACTGGAGTGAGTAAATCCTGTTGTGTGTGCTCTAAATCCTGACTGATGCCGATCTGGTATCACCACTCCTAACAATAAGGGTTCATTGAAGAACCATGTATGTGCCGGGCATTGTTCTGGACTCTAGCTAAGCATTACTGTCTGACACTGCATAGAACAGACATGGGACCTGCCTAACTAAGCTTGTGTTCTCATAAAGAATTGAGCAGAAAAATTTGTCATTTTTCAGAGTCTGAGATTTCATGGGAATGAGTACTTTCCCCTTATACAGGTGGCACTTTGCTATAGTAAGCTCAACAAACACATTTTTTATAGTTATGGTTTTTTAAAGATTTTATTTATTTATTTTTAGAGAGGGGTGGGAGGGAGAGAGAGAGAGAGAGAGAGAAACATCAATGTGCGGTTGCTGGGGGTCATGGCCTGCAACCCAGGCATGTACCCTGGCTGGGAATCAAACCTGTGACACTTTGGTTCGCAGCCCGCACTCAATCCACTGAGCTACTCCAGCCAGGGCTCAAACACATTTTTTAAAAAAGGGGGGATATCAGAGCATATGAGGATCGAGACACTTTGTGAATACGGCCAGATGGAAGAGGTGCACAGGGCCAGGTATGGGGGAAGAGGCAGGGAGCCTCTCTGTAGGGCGTGCCATCCCCTCAACACCTCTGTGTGCTCACCAGCTGCAAGCTCTGAACCCCTCTGTGTAGGGTTTTTATGAGGTTTCAATTCAAAGACTCAACTGATTGAATCACTAGCCACTGATTAATCCTCAAAGGTGGAAGATCGGGGTGAAAGTTCCAATCCTTTAATCAAGTCTTGATCTTTCTGGTGACCAGCGCCCCTCTTGAAGCTGACTAAAGTACCCAGTCACCAGCCTTTAACATACAAATGACACTCCTCACTCAGAGATTCCCAGAGTTTTAGGAGCTGTGTGTGCCAGAAATAGGGAACAAAGACCAAATATTTATTTGTTATTATTCTACGGTGTTTTAGTAGATCTATAAAGAAAAGGTTTTAGGAAATGAAAGAGTGGAAGCAACGGGGCACCAGCCAGGAAGCTACTGGCATAGCCCAGGCCAGAGACGAACCTGAAGTAGCCGGGCTACGGGCGTAGCAGTAAAACTGATCAAAGGGCCTCTGATTGGACATTCCTAGGACGGGTGACTACTGAGGATATGGAAGCAAAGGGTCCATTCCATTCTTGGGAAGTCTAAATAGAAGATTCTTTTTTAAGCAATTTGAAAAGGCATATCCATATTCTTTGGCTAAGAAATCGTACTCTAAATAATGTATTTTAAAGAAATATTTTAACAAAAAAAGGAAATGTATGGAGCTATGTATTGTGCCATTAATTTTGAGGGGGAGAAACCTTAAAATCTGGTCATAGAAAGATGATAAACAATTATGGTGCTCTAACTCTGTGGGTTTTATGCAGCATCTAAAAACTTAAAGTGTGAAGAAACAGTTCATCCCAGAAAATGTTTGTGTAGAATATAAAGCAAAGGAGATGACTATAAAATGTAAGTCAAAATCTTAAACTAGGTCAGAATGTGAGCAAGGCTTGGAAAAAAAAACATGGGGCAGTAATTGATGTGCTAAAGGGGTTGAGGGTATTTTTCTTAAAAACCATTTTCCATGAATTTTACAGGCTACTGGTTTTGATTTTGGCCTCTGAGAGATTTCGTGTTCCCTTGAGAGTGGCCAAGGAAATCAAATGGCTCTCAGGTAAGTAACACATAAACTTCCCCAATAAATTTAACCCTAACCCTAAATGAATCAGAGGAAATTGCTCTTCTTTGGCATCATCAGTCTTTCTGCAGAACCCAAGGCCAAGGATGAAAAGGTACAAATATAAATCCGGAAACAAATCTTGAAGCCTGTATGTCATTTTAATGTCTTGGAGCAAAGAGTGCACCGGTCCAGCACTTTTTCCTTCTGTAATTCCCGCTTCTCGACAGAGCAAAAGAGTCAGCTCACTAGGGGACCCTCTCATTCTTCTCTGGGGCATGAATAGCTCTAACTTGGCATAACTAGCATTTCAAAGAGAAGTCAGTGAGGTCTGTGGGATGTCTTGCCCCACAAAAATCTAAGTATAAGATCTCCTCAGGAACAACCAAGGCCACTACTACAAAACGATAGAAAACAGAGAGGAGCCTGCCACCCTGAAGTTAAGAGCATATAACACAGGCCATTTTCAAACAGAATTGGAATGCTCTTTGGGGGAGGATGTTCTTATAATAAAATCAAGAAGGGACTTGATAAGACTTAATTTTATCACAATTTTTTCCCAAATCCAAATGGCTTCATCAACTGCATGCCCTTGCTTTGTTTAACCTTGTAACATAAGCAAAGCAAGTATTTATTAAGCACATGGTGCTCTTAGAAATTGTTTTTTGAAATCAATGTGGTAGCTTGTAGGCACAAGAGATTCACGCCAGCATCAGTTAGAGAATACACCAACACATATAAAATGAAATCCTGGACTTAATGGTAAAGGTGCATGGTATAGGGGACAGAAGTTCCTTCTGAATCACACACTTGGCTTTACATTCCAGTTCTACCAAGCACTAATTAAGTGGTTTGGGATGTGTCACTTTAATTTCTTTGAGCTTCTGTTCCTTTTTGTAAAACAGAAATAACAACAATAATAATCGAGCCTCCTATGTGTGAGAGAGTTGCCTCCCGCAGTGAAGTTCAGGTTTCAGAAAAATGCCTGGAATGAATGCCTGTGGTTTTGAATTTCAGGCAGAGATGGCTGAATACAATTATAAAGGTAATTGGCATATCCTGAGGCCAAAATAACTGCCCTTTTTTTATAACAATGGGAATGGAGGTACAGGAACTGACAAAGGGCGTATCCCTGAGTCCTTTTGTCACTACAAAGAAGCAGGTGACAGGAAGCAGTTTGGAGGAGGCTCTGGAGTTGGACGCCACTCTGTAGGTGGCTTTTTTTTGTTTGTTTGCCATGGATCAGCATAGGCTGAAAGCATTCACTATACACACAAGCTAGTGTCATAGAACCAAGGTAATCTTTGTTCTCCTGGCTAAATGCTATGGCCTCTCCCCACATGCAGAGAGAACCAGTCTACAGAAACCTACCACATTTAAAAATTGAGTATTTATTAAAAAAAAGTCACCCTTCCCAACATGCAATAGTTACTACATAAAAAAAGAAGAATGAATGATAGTAAGCTAAATGGCAAAGATCACTCGCCAGGAAAATATGGCCATGAAAACTGTAATGGTAGATAAAAACTGTAATCAGATTTAGCACCATAACAACAGGTGTTTCTCCAGGACCTCTCCGAGACACATGCAGCAAGAACCCCACCTGCACCAGAGTCAGAGCTCCATATGCCTCTGCCCATGTTGGGGACAGTCAGCATGAGTCCATTCAGAACCAGGGGATGACTCTCCTGAAGCCCACAGTGATGGTTTCTGCATGTTCTAACATCCCTGGGGACAATCCTTGACCCGAATTCAACAATACTCCCTGGTAAAGCCCTTGACATGCCCCTTGGAGACCTAAATAAGACTTTTTTCCATGGACCAGAAGATGATCTCCTTTGATCAGGGAAAACCCACAGCAACTTCCGGGATGACAGATGTCACTGACAACCCAAAGTCATCATTTGTGGATTGCCAAAAGACAACTGGTCACCGCAGACAACATGACAATCTCCAGTGAAAGTAGCCAGGTGAAAATCCTCAGTGGTGAACCCTCTGGGGAGGCCAGGTGACCTTCGTGGGGTCCAGACCTGCGATGGAAGCCACATGACCTTCAGAGGAGACCAGATCCTCTATGGGATCCAGAAGAAGAACCGCATTGATGACCAGACCTGCTATGGAGGCCAGATGACAGCTCTTAAAGGGAGCTATACAATGACCTTCACTGATGACCAGATCTTCACTGAGAGCCACATGACAACATACAATGTTGATCAGATGGTCTATGGGGGTTAGACAGTGACCATTAAGGAGGACCAGATGGTAATCTTCACTGATGGCCACACTCTATGGAAGCTATACAATGCCATGTTGATTGTCATCATTGCCATATCCCGGATTCCTGTACTTTTCAAGTTTCCATTTGAGCAAAGTACAATCCCTAGAAAAGCGAAAGTCAAAACTCCAGACCCAGAGGTGTCAGTTCCAGAAGAACCTTGACATTTGAAGGCCTGCACTTGCACATACGAGGACTGTGAGAAATCATGTTCAAAGTATTACCACCTCCAAGTCCACGAGCGCAAATACACTGGGGAGAAGCCCTACAGATGCAAAGTGAAGGACGTGGGAATTCTCCCTTTCAGATGAACTCAGCAGACACAACAGAGCGCACAGCGGGGAGTGAGCCTACCTGTGTGCTCTGTGCAGCAGGAATTTCGCACAATCTGGTCACTCAGGGCAGCATCAGAGAGTCCACAGCCTGGGACTACGAACCCACCAGCCCATGAGGAAATAAGTACAGTCAAAAGACTCTCCCTACTAAGCCTTTGTGTGTTAGGTGCTCAGCACTGTGCCACCACATAATATGTACTTAATATTATTTGTAAACTTAAAAAATGGTATAAAGATTCAGTAATGCAATGAGAGTAAGTTCTCAAGTTCTTAGGAATACGCTTAATGAAAAGTCTTTAATATCTGTAAGGAGAAACTTGAAAACATTCCTAAGGACATACACACACAAAAAACTAAAACCAAGAAAAAGTATGATGTGTTCTCACTATAAAGAGAAGATATAATGAATACATTAATTTTTCCCACTTGATGTATAAATTTAATGCAATCCAGATAAAAATGTATAAATTCACATTACCACAAATTTCAAATAGGCACTCAGGCTCTAGAGTCTCTATGCAAAGACAGATTTTCAGTACATTCTAAAAATTAAAAGTAATGAAGTAGGAGCTGCTCAAAGCAGACACTGAAATATTTTATAAAGACCACAAAAATTAAAATAGCATTCTATTGCCACACAGATTATAAAAACATTAGAACAAGATGGAGAACAGAACCAATGGGTATTAAACCCCAATGCATAAGTGATACAGGTGGCTTTACATACAAGTTGAGAAAACATGGATTAAACTGGATAGCCAAGTGGTGAAAAAAGCAAAATTATATTTAATTCCAACTTAGTTATTCACAAAAAAAGTAGATTTCAGATAGACAAAATATCAAAATATATTATGCAATCATAAATGTTCTAGAGGAAAATAATTTTGAAATTTTGGAGGTAATTTTTTAAAATAATTTCTGCATTTTTAAGGTAAATATCTTTCTAAGTAAGGTATAAATTCCAGAGGCCACAATGGGAAACAATTGACAATTTTTATTAATATTTTAAAAATATATCACAAAAAGGAAAAAGAAGCTTTGAGGAATGAAACTGTAACTGGCACTCAACCATAAAAAATATGCATATTCCCATTTAGTGAGAAATGCAGACATCGCTGTATGATTAATACCACTCCCTAAATATCAGACTGACAAAAAGTAAAAAAAAAAAACAAACACCTAATAACACAATAGTTTGACAAGTGCATTTGCAGTGGGATTAAAAGGTTATATATGCTCTATGAAGAGTCACTTGGAAATATCTATTACACATAAAAATGTACACCCAGCAATTTCACTCCTTGAAATTTATCCTACAGGTATTCTTGCACTTGAAAAAAAAATGATATATGTATACCGCAGAATTATTTGTAGTAGCAAAAGTTAGGCAGTGACCTAAAATTCCATCAGTAGAGAATTTGTTAAATAAATTATTGTACTGCTAATAGCAATGAAATAATTTACAGCCAACAAGCGAATGAGAAGTTACTCTACATACAAATATGGAATAAATCTTCAAGATATATTGTTAAGTAATAAAAGCAATGTATAATGTGTTTACAGTAATATAGTATGAATCCATCTGTGTGTGGGTGTGTGTGGGTGTTTGAATATGCACTTGGAAACTCGTAGACTATTCCAGGAGGCCTACAGAAGAAACTAGTAATAGTATTTACCTCTGGAGGGAGGTAATGGGTGTCCAGAGAACAGAAAAAGGAAAAAAGAGCTGCTTTCTGCCCTCTCCCTGCTTCGATTCTGCTAAATTTTGCATCGTCTGGTAAAAAAAAAAAATGATTTCTTAAACTATTGCCTCGGGCAATTGAGACTAGAACAAGGACAGGGGAATGGGAGTTTTTGTTGTTGTCGTTTGTTTTACTGTAAGCTCATTTCTGTATTGTTTGACTGAACATGGGTTATTTTTATCTTGCTTTACAAATTAAGCATAAAAATAATTTTAAATATTCTGTTCTATTTAAAATACTCTATCCCACTATTCAGCTGTTGGTGCCAAGTTTAAGAGCAGAAAATATGTCACTGCAGCTAAACTAGTGACAAATGTGCAGCATATTATGGGAACACAGAAGAGAGATCAATTAATTCTGCAGTTAGATGGATGGTTACCAGGAAACTCAAGGATGGGAGGTTCAGGTTAAGGGGCCCAGAAAGGATGTTAAGTTCCCCAGCCAGATATCTGGGCAAACCCCTTGTAGCATAAGGACGCACCCTTGTAGGAGCCCTTGTAGGATGCAGCATAAGCAAAAGCTTGGAGGTGCACAGAGCATGTCACTTTGGAGAGCGGGGTGTGAGGGCAGGAAGGGCGCTAGAGGAATGGCCGGCCACCGGCTGGAAAGGAGAAGGGGAGTTGGAGGGAATATCACAAAGGGCCTTAAATAAGGAATATGGACCTTGTTTAATACACCAGTGAATCCTAAACCCAAGTGTCATCCAAAGTAAAAGGGGAAACTTTGTAAAAATACAAACCCCAGGCCCTTCCCACACACCACTTATCTCTGACTTTCTGATGCATAAACCTGGGGATCTGTAATTCACAACTAAAATCCACCCCCCCCCCCACCCCCCCCCCCACCCCCCCCCCCCGCCTCCGCTGCAGACAAAGGAGAATCATCAGAGTCCCCCTTGTGGTGATGAAGAGCACCGTTCTGGGTGCAAGGGGAGCGAGACGGAGCCAAGTGCCCCATCAGGAGGTGATTAAGAATGAATCCTACATACAGTCTCATGTCTCATACCTGTCAGGTTGAAAATTAAGATCTCTGTCTAGGTATTTAGAATTCCGAACACATTCTTGCCTGGGCTGTGCTGAAGATAGAACAGAAAAGGAATTGGGGAAAAAAAGTAAGAGAAGAGGAAGGGCTGCTATTTAATCTCCTACCTTTGTTTTCCCCATTCGCTCCCTCCAAACATTCTCATTATGTTCATGCTGTGAATACCTAGTCAGGAAGAACACAAGAGACACCAGGGCAATCCAGCACATTTATTAAGGTTTTCCCATAGAAGCAAGGATCCTTTTCCTGTTTTTTATTTAAAACAACAATAACCACAACCCACAACCAGTCCATGTCCAGGGCAGCAGATTTTGTGTGACCTGGACGGCAGATCCAGTTGCTGTCATCAGGTCCCAGGCTGACGCTAATGACACAAGTGACACTTGCCCGAAACTGGTGCTGATGAATCCCTCCAGGATCCTCCTTGACTAACGTTTTGCTTCGTTTATGTAACATGTCTGCTGAGCACAGAGAGATGAAGATACGCTAGACACGGGTCCTGTGCTCAAGAACGTCCCCCTTCCCTAGTGACCAATACAGCTGCTGCGATGTCTTCATCCTGCCCTGATCCTAGCGATGAAGAGCCGCCTCAGAGTAGCAATGGTCCAAAGGGTGGGTCTTCAGTAGAATAATCCTGGCTGGTTTTAGTCTGGACTTAAACACAGAATATTAAATTTGAGAAGAAGTTTCTAAATCATTTCGTGCAGCCTCCTCAATCTATGGAGGATAAAATGAAGATGCAGAACAATACACTGGTTTGTTTCAAGGTACACAGGAGGCAAAGGGTAAAACTCAAGGTGAATTCAGACAGCCTGACTTGCACCCTGAACCTCACAGGCTGGGCAGTTACAATGTCACGTCCCTGTGCCGTAACTGGCCTGCCTGAGTGGAGTGGGAGCAGGGGTAAGCATTACAGTCACTTCGTCCCTTGAGGAAGGTGAGACAATTTGAGAACTTTAAAGTTACTGGGACAGGATATATTGACACACAAGAGGGATACTATCACTTGAATTTATCCCTATGAATGTTCAATAATGCACATTAAGTCCAAGATTTTTGACTTGATTATTGCCAATGACCTCACTCAAGACACATAAGAGTGAATGTGGTTAGTTGTGCTTGTTCTCCTCTGTGCTAGCTGCAAACCTATAGTTGAACCATATTCCCTTGTCTCCTTCTCAAGTTTGGATCTCAAGGCTGAAGCAGAGATGACAGATACACAGCATGCATGCTACCTCTGTCCTGGCCACTGCACTTGGCAGACATCACTAATCAATCATAGCACTCTTTCCCCTATATTGTATAGAGACTGTAGAATCATTCCCCCACGCAACTCTAGACAATGGCTGTCAATCTACCTAAGGTGACAGGTGAGTGCATGCATTCTGCTCATTTGCCTTCCTACACCAAAACTGAAAATAGAATGGCTTTAAGTTCAGAGGAGAGGAGAAAAAGCAAGAGGAGTGTTCTACTGGGTA
Source organism: Phyllostomus discolor (assembly GCF_004126475.2). NCBI lineage: Eukaryota > Metazoa > Chordata > Mammalia > Chiroptera > Phyllostomidae > Phyllostomus > Phyllostomus discolor. The sequence goes on along the minus strand of NC_040909.2, from coordinate 129,905,229 downwards.
ACACAAAACAGCTGGCTGGAGCGCTGCCCAGATCAGTTCAGAAGGCCTCAATAAATGTTTACTGAGCGACAGCACCTCACTGGATGAAGTGGATACAGATATGCATAGTCGAATTTCCACCTTCAAAAGTTTCCACAGCAGGGTGAGAAAAGTTTCTGTAAACAGGTCATTTTTTAAACAATATAGTAATGACTATAACTGAATAAGCTCCGTGCCTTCAGGTAGGAATTGTGACTCTATTTTTCACAGTCCCATACGCAGTGTCCGACATCATGCCTGGCACAGACTAGGAACTCCATAGTATTAGCTAAATGGCCAAGGCAGAGATTAGAGTATTTAATTTTTCTGGGATAAATGGGCAAAAGCCTTAAGGAAAAAGTCAAACTTTTTATGAATCTTAAGAAATCAGTACAAATTTTCCAGATGAAGAAGAACTTAGAGAGCTCCTATTCATAATTTCACTCTAATATTATGATGAAAAACAAAATAAGCCATTTGTCCTTCATTTGTTCATAGATAACAATCACTCACTTCCCAAATGATTTAAGAGAGTGCTTAATGAATATATAATATAGTGAAAGGCATCACTGTTTTCATCAAAGCCGTTGTAATCCATCTTTATTTGCAATAGATACCCTAGAAACCCCCAACTCAACAGCGCTCAAAGATCTCACCTGGGTACATGCTCACAGGGTGATCTTTTATCTGGTTTCTTTTGTGGAGCACTAATTAAAATCAATTAGGATGACATGTCATTTACTGGCTTGGTTTTCCCAGAGCATAACAAAGAGAGGGAAGAAAAGATTGAAGGGTAATAATGTGCTACTTGTTTTTACTCCTGAAATTGAGGATGTCTGTCTCTAATGGATGAACAACTGAAATTTCAAAGCACTTGCTTCAAGCATAACTAAATGCCTTCCATCAAGCTGCGGTATTAGAGATTTGATTAGCGTGCTCTCTTCAATTGTGCTTGAGCAAAATTCACTCCCAGTGCTTTTCAGGGAGAATATCTTCACTCCTTACCTTGAACTTTGATAAGCCTGTGATAGCCCATGCCCCTCTCTTTTGTGCTTAATGATATACTCTTTTGTGGGGTGTATGGTGTATGTGCATTAAATTGTGTGTCTCCAGCAAGCTTGTAGGTCCAAGGCAAAGAGATCAGGTCTCCTATTTCCTTCACGTCACACACAGAAGGAAGGAGAGAGGACAAAGGGAATAAAGAAGAGGAGAAGGGGAGGAAGGAAAACAAGGAGAAAGAGGGAAAAAGAAGGAAGAAGGATGAGACACGCATGTATTGAACATCCATGATCTTCCCTGTGAGGGGCTGTGTGCTTTTACAGGACACATGCCACTCAGTCCTTTTAAGCATACGGAACAATAAGCTCCTCCTTTCTCTTTGGAGATAAGGGCCCTGAACACAGATTGGCCACCAGCGGAATGGCAGAGGCAGTAGAGAGACCCCGGTCTGCCCTTCACGTGTACTTCTCCCGAAGGCAGTCGCCTTGTGCCAGCCCTGCCCAGGCAACGGCGGTGGGCACGCACGCTTTATACCATGAGGCTCTGACTGTCCCCCATCCCGTACGCACCAGTGACTGAGCCGGATTTCAGCATCTAGGGCATGGCCATATCCTGTATGAAAAGAGCAAGCCATTCAGATTATGTTTATTATTTGACCTCAAAAGTAAGTGAGTTGGTTAAATGTGAGACATAAAATAAAATTTAAAAATGAAGACATTCCCTGTCAAGCCTCAGAGTAGAATACATTTACATAAAATGGAACCCACAAAGAACTCAAATGGTTAAGGGTGGGGCAAATGTAGGTTTACAATTGTTCACATGGAAAAGAATACAATAATTCATGAAGAATGATACAAGGATCATCTCTGTGTTTCATGTACTCACAGCTGTACACCTACTTTTCCCTATCTTATATATAAGGAAAAACAGACAACATAATAGATAGTGAAAAGATTTGAATGGACACTTCACTAAAGAATATATACTACATAGAGTAGCCGTGGGATGCATCCTCCACACTGCAACCACTTTTGAGAGTGAACGGGACCCCTCCTCAAAACTGTCCCAGAACAGCAGGAGTGAGCCAGGGCTGACCTAACAAAAGAACGACATTAGTATGGTAATGACTTTGTCATAAAATTGAAAATCCTCTTCGGATCTCTTTTGGTTAGCAAAAATGAGTTTGCAAAAGTGAAGTCGTGTAACTTTCAGAAAGTAGCGGACACCCACATTGGCTTTCTGATGATATGTCAGAAGAAAGATCAAAACTGGCATAAATTTCTTTTTCCTTCTTCACAATTTTATGTCTAGAAAATGTGTTCTTACTGTAGATCGTAGCCACCCACCTTAGCACACTTTTAGTTTCTTTTAAGTTAAGAACTTTCATCTTTTCACTTAAAGGAAGCACTTTGTGATTTCTCTTTGGCATACCCGCATCGCCAGCATCACTACTCTCGCATTTAGGGGAAGGTACTGAGTAAAATAAGGGTGACTTGAACACAAGCACCGTGATACTATGACAGCTGATCTGATAACAGAGACAGCTACCAAGTGACTAACAGCAGGTAGCATCCACAGTGAGGATACACTGGACGAGGGATGATTCCTGCCCTGGGCAGGACAGAGTGGGAATCCCAGGATTTCATCCTGTTACTTGGAGAAATGTTCAATTTAAAATGCATAAATTGTTTATTTCTAGAATTGTTATCTAGTATTTTTGGACTGTAGTTGACAGCAAATAACTGAAACTGTAGAAAACAAAACCATGGATAAGGGGGACTGGTGTAGTTAGTTATTTCTCCAGGAGGCATGAGAAAAAGCTACACACAAAGCACTATCAGGCTGAGCCCTGAAGAATGGTCTCTAGTTTATTCGGAGACAATGGAAAACATTCCAAGGCAAAGAGAACACCATGGGAAAAATTAGGGGCGTGTGTGTGTGTGTGTGTGTGTGTCTAATTTGTTCACACTTCTTGTTTGCAACCCAGTCAATAAAAAGTAGGAAAGTGGGAGTGACCAGCAGACCACAGAGTAAATACTCTACTGGTCTCCTGAATCATCTGATCAGCTCTGTCTATGCAGAGGAAAAAGGGACAAAGAATCATCCAGATGGTCTATGTTACCAGATAAATAAAAGTAGCTGAGGATTAAGAAGCCCAGCTTACTGATCTTCAGAGGTGGTGCTCCAATTGAGTTTCATGGAGCCCTAAGAGGAACGGCCACATACACCACCCTGGAGTGAAAGAAGGAAGGAGAGCTAAGCTAACAGTGCCCCAGGGTCTCCAACCCTGCTTTAACCAGAACAGCTCCTCTTCCATCTGTCTTCTGAATTGGAGTTTTCTGAGAGAGTTTACTGAGAACGTCGTTTTCCATATAAGTGGGTAGTTACTCTACTTCTTTATAAGTCAAGTTTGTAAACAACTGACCTATAAAGTACAAAGTCACAGAGTAATTACATAGCCATTTACTACACTTCATGTAGACAATATTCAATAGTGGTAAGTAAAAAAAAAACTCTACTGACTTTTATTCCTTTGAAATGATAAGCTACCCTGACACCCCTAGTCTATAGCAAAGTAATACCTACTTGTGATTTTCAAAAGAGAAGAAAGACATCTGTCACAATGGTGTCACAGATGAAGGAGCTAGTCAGTGTGCTAATTTTGGTTACCTTGCCTCACTCTCATATCCTGTATTGTGTGGGGTTTTAGGGGGTATTCTTTGTACTGGAAATCATGAGGCCCTTTAAATGTGTCTCTTGGTTGCCACGCTGGTTTGGTGGCTGGGTGTGAGAAATAAAACATGATCTCATGCTCCTCTCTCAGATTTCCCCATTTAGTCACAGCTCATGACTTTATTTGCATGCATTTACATTCTTTATTTCATTTATGAAATAAGCCAAGAGATTTTTGTAGGCCCACTTACTGTGCTAACACACAGGATGCCCATGCTATTTCCAGATAGTGTGTATCTTCACTTGATTCATTTCCTTTGTCCTTCCCTTCAACTCTCCTGGTGTCACTGTTCCTATTTTAGCAAAGGGAATTTCATAATTTTTAGCAAAGCAATTTTATAAGTTCTTAAAGCAATAGATGTATGCGTATATATAATTAAAATGGACCAGCTACATGTATGTGTACATATTTGATTATTATATAGATATGATTATTACATTATATATACACATATATAATTATATATATAATTTGACTCTATCACCTGTAATTAATATTAGTCAATTTCCCCTCCCTCACTTACCAGTTGGCTTCCTCAACTGTAAAATAGGAATAACTGTGCCCTGGCTGGCTCAGTGTGTTGGGCGCCAGTCTGCAAACCAAGGGGTCACCAGTTTGATTCCTAGTCAGTGCACATGCCTGGGTTGAGGGTCAGGTCAGGTCCTCGGTGGGGGGCAAGTAAGAAGCAACCACATATTGATGTTTCTCTCCCTCTCTTTCTCCCTCCCTTGCCCTCTGTCTAGAATAAATAAATGAAATCTTTTTTAAAAAATAAATGAAATAAAATAGGAATAGTTGTATCTAAATCTGACAGGGTTGGTATAAAGATGCATCATATTTGTATAATAGGATAGCATGCTATAATTGATCTTCATTCCCTGCCCTTTTTCTTCCATGGCTTTAACCATAAACTGAGAGATTAATCTTCATTAACTGTGATTAGAACTGTCATATCCAGGTGAGTACTGTTTTTCCATGTGACTACCCTAGGAACCTGAAATTTATTTCAACAGTCTTTGTTTGTTCAACAAAAACGTATTGGCTACCCCTATCTGTAAGGGAGTCACTGAGCTTGGGAGTGAAATTGAATTATACAAAATCCACACTTTCTTACAATTTAAGGGAGACAAAGGTCAATCAAAAAGTCACATCGTTGAATGTATAATTACAACTCTGGAACGAGTTTTGGCTGAGAGGAAACGTTCCCATGAGGGCTTATGAAAAGGAGCTGACCCAGCCTGGAGGGGTCAGGGAAGGGCGTCTGAGTGGGAACCTGAAGGATGAGTAGAAGTTAAGGAGTCACAGCGGGTTGGAGGAGGGCCAGAAAGCAAAGACATCGACATGAGGAACTTACAGACATGGGGGATAGGAAGAACTAAAGAAAGGCCTTGAGTCAGGAGCACAGACAGAGGGATGAGAGTGGAATGAGACTATTGACCAGTAGTGACCCATCAGAGCACCCTCTTTGGAGACTAAATACCTGTTTTCGCTCCGGCCTACACTGATCCACATCTTTCCCGCATGCAAGGTAAACTCCCCTAAACATGGCTGCACCCATGTTTTCCTTCTCACCTGCTTCTCTGCCATGGGACCTTGACACTCCCCCATCAAGAAGGCGACTATATTTCTCTATCCCCTTGAATTTGAGAAAGCCCATGGCAGCTTTGACCAACAGGATACTGTGGAAATGATGCTCTGCCAGTCTCATGTGTAAACTTACCTTTCCTGAGAGCTTCTTCTTTCTGCCACCTCAGAAGCTAACTAGAACCTAAGAAGTAAGACTACCTTGCATCCACTATGCTGTAAAAAGTATAAGACAAGATGTGATGTAGGAACAGAAAAAGGCCAAAGAATGCCAAGACACCAGACATGCAAGTAGAAAGACATCTTGGGCATCTAGCCCAGCTGATTCTTCTGATGGCTCCAGCCCCAGCTGCCGCCGTGTGAGAGGTCCCAAGTAAGAAGCACCCAGCTGAGCCCGGGCTACCCCTAGAACCCTGACATGTAATAATAAATTGCTGTTTTAAATCCCTAAGTTCTAGCGTGGCTTGTTAGCAGTATGAGATAACTAAAAATGCGAGCTATGTGATCTTGAGAGAGCCACTTAATCTACCCGAGCCTCAGTTTCCCCAGATGTCACAGAAGAGACACAAAATAAATATTCCTTTACTATCTTTTTCCCAAGCTGTAGCAGCAATTTTATATTTGTTTTTTCCATTCTCTCGCAACATCTTTAGAGGGAGGATGTGCTTCCTCTTGATCTGATAGGGATGTAAGAAAGCAGAGGCATGCATTATTGATGTACCCGAACATCTCACCTCTTGTTGGCTGACATTAACCTGAGTATCTCTTGCACTGTCACTTCTATATAAAGATGAGAGACCGGCTTTCTGAGCTCCACCTTACCTCTTTCACCCTAATGGAAATCTCAGAAAGACACATTGCATTCAAATACCTTCCCTGGAGTCTGGAGCCTTTCAAACCCCTGTCTTTTGCATATTTGTCTGCTGTTAAAAGGGGTAACTTCTTCCAAACCATTGTCAGTGTGAATACCAAAAAATGATGCATTCTTAGGACTATGACCACTATAGGTACCTAGTATTCAATGAATATTAAATGATGCAGAAAAGAAGGATGCTTTGCATCATTTTTGCTGGAAAACTGTATTTCCAAACTTCTACTTTCAAAGGATGTTCACGGAAAAATACCACATCATAGTCATGAGGATGCTTGGTTAAAAATGTAGATTCCAGATACTAATTGAATCAGAATCTCTTGGAGTGGAAGCCGGGAATTTGTATATTTAACAAGCACCCACAGTGATTATTAACAGCATTAAAATTCAAATTCAAGAACCACACTCTAAATTCTCAAGTTTAATTTGGAAACTATTAAAGGGTTTAAGATTGTGAACAAAAAGACCCAGGAAATTTTTAGAAATTCTGGTGCCTTGCATACTTCTTTACAGAATGAATTATGTCTATGGACTTCTTCTGCCCTTAAGGATATAAACACTACAGATGGTTCACTGATTTTTTAAATCTGTTTTTACTTAATGTGTCTAAATGTGAAACAAAAATGAGACTATTTTAATTTCCAAGGCTTCGGTAAAAGTGTTTATTTAAATGCATGGCAAGTATTTAACGGTAAAGCATGATTAGTTCTTTCCCAGATTAAAGATGATAACTCCTTTGAGTTGACCAGGTTCTCTAAATGAAAGAGCACAGGATTTAGAAGATGACGTTGAGCAAAACAATTAACTTCTCTGACCCCCATTTACCTCATCTAAGAGGATTTCTGTGAGGATTACATGAGGTCACCCTATTGCACAACTTAACATTGAAGTCTCTTGTGCTGTGCACAATTTGAACATCTACACCCAGAAGTCCCATGAGTGAGTGAGCCAATGTATATGAAGGCTTGCCATGTACTGTGGGGATGCCAGTATGAGATGGTGATGTGATGAAAAAATTAAAGCTTGATTTGGGCCTATAAAACAAGAACTTGCCCTGGCTGGCATAGCTCAGTGGATTGAGCGTGGGCTGCGAACCAAAGTGTCGCAGGTTCGATTCCCAGTCAGGGCACATGCCTGGGTTGCAGGCCATAACCCCCAGCAACCGCACACTGATGTTTCTCTCTCTCTCTCTATCTCCCTCCCTTCCCTCTCTAAAGAATAAATAAATAAATAAATAAATAAAACAAGAACCTGAGAAAGAGATTGCGTAGACATAAAATGTGAAGCTGTTGCTCAGTAACATAGCTGCTCAGCCCGGAATCATATGCACATGTGTGCACATGTGTGCACATGTAGCCACCCACAAACATGCAGGCACCCACATTGCAGTTCCCTACCCATACCTTAAATGCATTCTCTTTCCTTCTGGAAAAGCCCTTGATTTTTGGACAGACCTACTATTCCTTCAGTCTCTGGACACGTGGTCTGGGCAGGGCTCCACGTTCAGCTATGAGGATGAAAAGCATAGCCCATGCTTTAGCCAATCAGCTCACCACCTTTGCTTGGGAGAAGGGAAGGAGCACACGCCCCAAGCTGGCCCAGTCAGTCAATCGCAGACTGGTACGGGCGCTCCCGGGCGGGCCCTGGATCTCCTCTGCTGGACTGGAACTGAGGTGGGGGGAGGCAGGGGCTGTTGCTGCCATTTGATAGTAGGAAGGGTGAGCCCGGAGCTGTTCACACAGGGGGGAACTACTTGGAGTTGGAGGACTGGATCCTACTATGCCTGAAACAGGATCTTCAGCTATGTAAATCAGTCCATTCTTCTTTGCGTTTTTGCTTCGGCCAGTCTCAGTTGTTTTGCCATTGCTTGCAAGTCACGAAATGAATACTACACACAGCAGTGACTTCCACTGTTTGGCTAACTTATACCATGGTTTTACTCTGTCTGTTGCTTGCCTATATGCTAATTTTAATAGCTTTGAGGCATCAGATTTAACTATGGTGAATGTATCATTTATCACCCACAGCAGGACACTTTGGAGAGTAAAAGGGGTACTATTTATACTCATGTCAGGACAAAAGCATAGTCCAAGGCAAACTGGGACATAGGACCATTCTAATTACAACCAAATGGTCAGGTTGTTGGCAGTTTGAAACTATAACCAGAGTCCATTTTTTAAGTGATTCACTCTACAAGACTCACCACTGTATTCCTAACACTGAGAACAATGTTCAGCACAAAAACAATACTCATTTACTTAATGAATAAAACATTTCAAAAACATTTCAGTGTATTCATTCACGTATTTTAGCAAACACTTGAGCACATTTTCTCTGCCAAGCATTGTTCTGGGCACAGACAGTGCAGATCTGAGTGAAGTAGGTAATAACCCTGCCCTCCTGGGGCTGTTATTCTTGGGGAAAAGGGACCAGACAATACAGGAGTAAATGAAGGAGTACTTTCTGGTAAGGGTCCGTGCTGGGGGAGAAATGAAACCGAATGGCATCCGAGGAGAGAGTCATTGGCATGTGAAATGATCAGGGATTATCTCTCTGCAAAGTTGCCATTTGAACTGAAATGGAGCCAGCCAGGCCGAGAGTGAGAGGGACCCCCTAGAGCCAAGAGCAGTTCTCCATCTGCTCCTCTGCACCGCTGCCCAGCTCCCGGCGTGCCCCACACGGCCACACAGGGCTTGGGCCTCCAGCCGCCGCCAGTGGATCGACCTTGAGGGAGTGCCAAACGGGTGTTGTCAGCATCTCAGGATGGGAGAGGTTAGAGCATCCCGGGATACAGGGTGGTGCAGGGAGGGGCTTCATGGAGCAGGAAATGAGATTTAGGGTTACTGAGCAGAGCAGTGGTCCAAGGCTTTCCAATCAGGCTCTGAAATCAGGTTCTGGGTTTGACTATGGGCTCTTCTGCTTATCAGCTTTGTGACCTTGCGCACATAATCTTTGTGGAATTCACTATTCCATCTGTAAGACTGGGAGAATAATAATAGTATCCCAATATGTACTCAGGGCTTAGCACAGCATCTGAGAAACAGTAAGTGATCAGTAAATATTAGCTGTTATTATAAAATAGTAAGAAGAGACAGTAACAACTTAAATAGGTTTGCCAGCATTCTCCCTCGGGAATCTCACTGTGTATTCGGTCATGGGAATTCTCAAACATACTCGTACCGGATGCCAGGCATTGAAAGCTTGGTGGAGGTGCTCTGCCATCAAACAAAATAATGGCAATTTTTCCCAATGAACAGGGAAAAGAAATGAGTTTAAGATCACATTTTTTTACCAATTTCAAGTTTTCTTCCCAGATTCTTAATCTGTGGACATCTGCTCCCTAAAGTACTGGCAGACGAGGAAACAAGAGAACGGGCCGCAGACAAACATCACCAGAAAAAGCTCAGGAACAGCTGATTGTGTTTAGACCCACAGCTTGCTCTTTTCATGGACATGTGCACTCAGGTTGTGGTTTCTCCGTCCCACGCAGACAGTCAGATTGTCTGGAAGTAAAACCGTTCCTGTCGCATATCCCACCATTAAATATATCAGTATTTCATGATGTTCTTTCAAAGAGTGCCATGTCTTCCAGATGCTCGGTCTCCTAAATAAGTCCGAGAATCACTCTGCAGAAAGTTATTAATTCATCCTCCCACACTGCTAAGAGCTGGGAAGTTGAATATGGCAAAGATGTAAGAGTGCTGCACACCCCCTCCCCGCCAAAAAGTCAGAGGAGACTAGGGTGCAGTTATCTCCTTGAAGAAGAAAGTGAAACCCAGGAGGTGGTTGACAATGATTTGCTCATGGTCACTCAGGAAGCTGACAAAGACACGAAAACCAAGAATGACATCCCAGGGACCAATATTTCACGCGGGTCTCTGCTGTGTGCCTAAAAATTACTGAGCCTCCTAGGAGCAATGATAATAAGCAGTGTGATTTAAGAAGTCTGACTGCAACATATTTCGAGGTTGCTAGGCCCAGAGGCATAGTAACTAAAAGGGTCTCAGAGCAGCAGGCAGACAGAGTCCAGTTCTTTTCATGGATGATACCCAGGTGGCCTCAAAACTCCTCACTGCACCCTGCGCATCCGCCCAGGCCGCTGAGTCTGTTTACTCTGGAAAGTGCTCTCATCGGTTGTGACTGGTGCCCAGCTCAGGGGCCACTTATTCCATGGAGTCTGATTGGATCTCTCCCCGCTCCAAACATCTTTAGTGATGGCTTGTACCTCTGTCCCAGTAAGAGCCACATGAGAAATACCTCGCTATGCCTGCATCCATTTTTTTATTGCTGCCCTAACAAATGCCCACAAATTGAGGGGTTTCAAACAACGTGTATCTATTATCTTACAGTTCTAGAAGTCAGAAGTCCTAAATGGGTCTCAATGGGTTAAAATCGAGGTGTTTCTTTCTGGATGCCCCAGGGGAATTTCTGGATTTTTTTTTTCCTTTTCCATCTTCTAGAGACTGCCATCATCCCCTGGCTTATGGACCCCTTCCTTCATCTTCCAAACTCGCCTCAGAGCATCTCTCTGACCCCGCCTGATCATCCTATCTCGTTTTCTGTTCCCGGCTGTAAAATGGTCTCTGTTTTTAAAGATCCATGTGGTTATATTGGACCCCCCAGGGTAATCTGGGGTAATCTTTCAATCTTTACATCACTAATTTAATCACACTGGCACGTGACTCACCTCTGCCATGTAAGGTAACACAGTCACTGGCTTTGAGAACCAGGAGGCAAACATCTTTGAGCAGATTAATCATCCTACTCACAGTCTGCCTTTGGCTGAAAAGATTGTCCCACGTGGGAAATATATTCACCCCACTCCAGTTCCCCTAAAATCTCAACCCATTACAGGATTAATTCAAAATTCGAAATCTCACATAAATCAGATCAGCTCCAAAGCCCCAAATTTCCGTGTCTAAATCATCTAAGTAAAGGGAAAGCTCTGGGTGTAATCCACCCTGAGCTACAATTCCTCTCCATCTGTGGGCCTGTGAAACGCACGAAGCAAATTATCTGCTCCCAAACGCAATGCTGGAAAGACGTAAAATGACAGTTATAGGCATTTCTGCTCAAAAAGGGAAGAACGTGAATGGGAAAAAGGAGTCAAGCAATTCTGAAACGCAGCCAGGAACATTCCATGAGGTTTGGAGGCAGGTGACTAATCCTCTGGGGAGTGTGGCTCCGCCCTCTGGACTCACGGCTCCGCCCCTTGGGCTCACGGCTCCGCCCTCTGGGCTTGAGGTTTCATCCCTTGAGTTATTCTTACTTGTTTATAGAAGGCAGTGCTGACTTGTTCACTTGCTGCCAGTAAGAAGTTGAAGGCTGACTGCCTTCTTTGGTTTAGCACTCCCCTTCAGTCTAAGCTGCCAATGATTCTTTTTATTAAACGTTTTTAATAAAACTTGGAGTGATGTGCCATTTTAATGAAGAGTATAAATAAATAGTTTTTAAATAAGAAATGTATTTTTCTCTTTTGGCAAAGTTTCATTTCTTAAGTCCTTTTTCTTGTTTATTTTTCAGTTACAGTTTACTTTCAATATTATTTGGTATTGGCGTCAGGTATACAGCATAGCGGTTAGACCGTCACATACTTTACAAAATGCTCCCCCTGATATTTCCAGTACCCACCTGGCACCACACACAGTTATTCCAGTATTATTGACTATATTCCCTATGCTGTACTTGACATCCAGTTGGTACTTCTCAACCCCTTCATTTCCGGGTGAAAGAGGCAACAGAGTTTCTGATGGTATAAAATTCTCGAGAACTTTGTAGGTCTCCTGTATATGTCATGGGTTATTCACACACAAGTCTCATCTGTTTTCGGGGTCTTCAAAACCTACCCAAGGTTGACTTCTGTCCTTCTCCCCTGACAGAAACAGATTCAGTGCAGGGATGGGGCTCACCATCCCCTTGGGAGTATCGCCGTGGTTCAACTTTCTCACCTGCCTTTGAGCTACTCCTTTGGCATATGTATTAAGGCAAGGAAACCTATTCTTATACCATTCTTTATTCATCGCTTTGCTGTTATTTATGGCATTAAAATTGATGCTTCATGAGTCCCTGGGGCTCTTTGATGTTGATACTCAAATCCAAGATTGTAACCTAGAAAAAAATACTATTCTCTCCAAAAGTGTGGCTCCTGAGACTAAAAGTCTTGGCTCTGAGTGCCTGAAAGTTCATTCAGCTGTTCATCTGACTTCATTGTTTGCGTCAGTGTATTTAGACAGTTCTCACCGACGCCTGTGTGTGGAAGGATGGTGCTGGACCAGGAGAGCCCAGCAAAGAGGGCATTCGTTACATCTGTTAATAACCAGATTATACACTGAACTAAGTTATGTGATTTCAGTTCTCTTGGTAATTCTCAAGGTGGGAATTAGTATTTCCATTTTGCCACTGAAAAAATAGATACACGAAACATGGACACTCGCCCAGGTCACACCACTTAATGAACCAGTTGTGTGAGTACTCAACATTTAGTCTGTCTAAATGGAACTGGAACGAGCAATTCTTACAAATGTCCAAGCCAGATCATTCCTGCCCACCCTCAATTTTCCACATTTTTCAAATAAAAATATGGTTCATAGTCCCTCACCCACAATTCAAGAATCCAAAAAGCCTTGAAAACTAAATGTGTTGTTATTGTCATTTGCAAGTTTGGTGCCAAAATAAGACCTGCACTGACATTTGGTGCCAGTTTTTCTCATCACTTCTATTGGTCACATGAGCCTCCACTGCCAGCTAATATTTTCTGTTGAATTTTTGGTTGGGTTTTTTGTGGCTTTTTAACTGCACTCTGAAACTTTAAAAAAAAGGTAAAGAAACCTCAATGAATAATAAAGAGAAGTGTTATTTTTATCCATAGCAAAGAAAGGGGAATGAGTGTAGAAATTACGGTGTTTCTGTGAGATCATTTACCATTCACTATGCTGTAGGAACCACCACCAGGTGCAATTGACTGAAGCTGAAATACAATTTGTTTATGTTTTACAGTGACAATGACAGCAAAGAATTAAAGAAAAATGAGTGAAACATTGCCTGGAGGAAAATGTAAAGATCTAGAATTAGGATTCATTAGACTTGAAAACTATAATTTTATGCCACTGACTTGCTTGCTACCCTAAAACCAGCCAGGCTGTTCCATGAAGAAGTAGATACTGAAGGTGAGTATGAATATTCAGAAAGTTGCGGAAACTTAGCAAGTGTCATGCTGTAAAACATTTGAAAATCTGTGGTGACATAGCTTCTGTTGCTCATGAGGCAGCTGAGAATTACAAGCAAAAATTTGCTAAGATTATATCTGATAAAAACCGTAATCTTTTTAATGCTAATGGACAAGCTCTTTCCTGGTGCTGTTTTTAGAAAAAACCTTAGCTATGGCTGACAAGGGAACCCTCATGGGTTTGTCACTAAGTCCGGGGTGACTGTTTTTAGATGTGTCAATTCTATAGGAGAGATTGAGCAGACAATTCTACAGGACAGAAAGGGCCAGCTTCCAAGAACTTTAGGTGATGTATGCACCTTACCTGTCATTATTGTGCAAACAGGAAAGTGTAGGTGAGCAGGTAGGTGAGCAGTGTAGGTAGGATTCTCACTGAACCCACACACATTTTGCTCCCATGACTTGAGTTCATTACAGGCAACCTAGGCTAGAAAAAACTGTAGAGTTTTAATGCTCCTGAAGAGTACTCCATACACCCCCAGCCTAAACTTCCCAGGAAAAATGACACTTTGGGCATTTAATTTTCACCGTGATTGTACATCTATGAGAGGGCAGCCGTGCTGGTCAAGAAATTTCACACTCCATGGAGGGCAAGCATAAATTCCCCGCCACCTCATGTTTTCCTTTAGCTAAATTCTTGCTGCAGTTAACAAAGACCTAGAAATCCAAGACAGGCTAACGGAGCTCATTTGCCATTTCTACAGCAGTTAACGCTTGGAACAATGTTGAAACATCAACATTGCCAAATAGGCTTTACACTAGAGGGGTATTTGAAAATGAACCTGCGGATAAAGACTTCAAAATGATTTAATCAGTGGTAAGAATAGAATCATGCCAAACTTCCTGGATGACACTAAAAGTTCATTAGTTGAAGATGTAAACGAGCCAGAAGCTGACATAGGAGTGCTAGATACTGACACTATTATGCACTGGAAAAGTGATGGGAAAATGTTGGAAGTGGTGTTGAATGCAGGGAGGCATGAGCTCAGTACTGACCATAATGATAATGACATTGTGAACCCAGGTAAAAAATTCCCACAGATGACAGCTCAGCAAAGACCTCAGGAACAAGACTGGAACTCAACAGGAAATGGAGAATCTTTTCTCCTTCTGCCCCTATTCCTCCCCATTGACCACAGATTTCACGAAAGTATGCACATCCCTGCTGAGGTGGAATTTTTTATCTTGCAGGTAATTCACAGAGTTCGCTTAAGAAGTGAACTACCTCTATCGACTCAACTTATTTCTATAATTTACAAGAAACACCTGCAAGGTCTCATTAGGGGGATGCGAGGTATAGAGTGAGTGAAAAATGGGATATGGTATGTTCCTAAAATAAGTATATGGAGAGGAATGTAGTACAGGGTGAAGGCATCAGTTTTCCAGCCATATTTGCCAGAGTCGGAATCCTGGTTTGACCATTTGCTAGCCGTATGACCTGGGGCAAGTTGTATCACCTCTGAACTTCATTTCCTTTGTTGTAAACTGAGGGTAATAATAGAAACTGTCTCACGGAGTTCTTACGAGAGTTGATGAATTCAGACTACTTAAGACAGTGCCAGGCACATAATAAACATTATGAAATAATAGCTATTATTCTTATCCCCCTTGAGAAGGCGATGTTGAGACAAGTGCTAAACAATTGATTACCTGGCATAGTTCTGATTTCCTGTCTGGCTGCCAGCAGGTACAGAATGAGAGAATGATAGTTAGGTCATAAGTTTTCTGGGTGCTCTGACAGGTTTTCCTGGGAACTAAATAATTGATGACAAAGAAGGAAGAGCACTGGGCTAGGTAGGAATTCAGAGTCTGGGTTCAAGTTCCTGTGCCAAAGTAGCTGCTGTGACTTTGAACACATCATTTTTCCTCTCTGGGTCTCAGTTTCCTCATCTAGAAAATGGCCATGTGGACACTTTCAAGTCTTAGGAGATTTAATATCTCATCCCAGGTGTGTAGCTTCCAAAGGCACCACCGTGCCCTTGCAAGCAATACCTGCACTGCCCGCATTAGCCTCTGAGGCCTTCTGCACCCACCTGCAAGGTAACAGATTCAGGGGAGCAGGCCTGGACTCCTCAAGTCTCCATGGCGGAAGTGGTCTTGCTCCTGCCATTTTCCTTCTCCCCAAAGTAGAGACCTCGTGCCCTGCACACCCACTTGCTTCCTGCCTCCACCCCTCAGGGAACTGGCACATGTTTCCAGGAGCGTTCATGGTCTCCTCCCTGTAAGTCATGAACTGACCTGCGCATGAGGTGTAATTCAGTAGCTCATTGTGAACAATGGGAACCAGTGATTTTGCCCTGAAGAGGTTCACTCAGAATTCAACTAATTGGTTATAGTAATTAACAGAAATGTACCTCGTTACCACTCACTCGGGAGCAGACTGACTAGAATATCGTAGGCAGCTAGTTGCTCATACCCAATGCCACAGACACACGCACAAGTCCAGCAGGCATCTTCATTAGCACGCGGCTCTGTCTGCTATTCTAAAGTCGTGTGTTTTCAAGCCCCACTTCAGCTTCATAAATGCCTCCTGTAAGCCCCGGGGCTACACCCAGGAACCAGAAAGAGGCCCAAGGCAGGGACCTGCCCTTGAGGAAACCCCAGGAGAACAGTCTCAATCTACTTGTTACCCATATTCTCTTTGTATAAACAGAAACCTTCTTTTCTTTCCTAATCCAACATTTCAAATTAAATTATGAAGTGGATAAAGCCAATGCTAATATATCGCATTGTTTTGTTTTGTTTTGTTTTTTTCATAAAAAGCAAATCAAAGAAATGATATGCTTTTTCAAACTTGGCTGTCCCCATCTCCTAGGGACTGTGACGTACTCCCCAGGGTGCCTTCATCGCCCCTACCCAGGACAGCTGAGAATCACTGACCTGGTTACTCTATCAGATCTTTCAGCATAAAAGATAAATGTCCCCCCCCCCCACCCCCAGGGCTTTCTCAATTTAGATGCAAGAGGAACCGTGAGTCAGTGGAGATAATGCAGGCGTCGGTGGTGGGCACACCTGGGTCCCAGTTCCAGCAGCTCTGTTCTTGTTTCCAAACTGAAGAAATGGCCAACACCCGCCTGATGGGCTGGTTGGGAGGATGACATGAGATGTGTGAACTGACAGCTGAGGTCGGTAATACACATAGGCTTTGCTACATGCCGGGTCTGCATCCGGTATTTCACATGCTCATCTACTGCTCACAGCGACCCTGTAAGACAGATACACCATCCCATTTTACATAAGGGAACACTAAGGCTTAAGAATTAAGTCTCTGGCCCAAAGCTCTCAAGGTACTAAATGACCAGGAAGGAAATTAGATCGAGATCTGCCAAACCCCATGCTCGGTGTTTTGGACCGTTATGTTTAGATGCCTCCCAGCATGTGTGGCAGAGCCCTTCCCTCTGCTGGCAAAACTAACTACTGACGCTGAGAGCTGCCACCATGCTGTTATTTCTATAAAAGCAGTTACATTAGCCTGCTCCAGCTGCCATAGCAAAATACCACAGGCTGGGTGACTTCAACAACAGAAGCTCTGGAGGCACCCGTTTGGTGTCTGGTGAGAGCTGTCTCCTTGGCTTACAGACAGACATGTTTCTGCCGTGTCTTCCAGCGGCCTTTCCTCAGCGTGGGCATGGGAAGACAGAGAGAGCAAGCACTTGTGTCTTTTCTTATGAAGACACTAATCCTAGCAGGTTATTTAACCTT
The DNA here is from genome assembly GCF_004126475.2 of Phyllostomus discolor. Lineage (NCBI taxonomy): Eukaryota > Metazoa > Chordata > Mammalia > Chiroptera > Phyllostomidae > Phyllostomus > Phyllostomus discolor. The sequence goes on along the minus strand of NC_040909.2, from coordinate 129,888,096 downwards.
AATTACTTCCTTAGAAATAAATCTCCAAATACGGCCACACTGGGATTCAGGGTTTCAATGTAAGGATTTCAGGAGAGACCCAACCTTCAGCCTGGACGGCGAGAATGTTGGATGAGTTCACCACTCTATCCTCTATCTCAGTGCTGTCTGACACTGAACTGACACTCGGAAAATACTGGCAGAATAAATGAATGAGTTCACAGATGAACACAAAATAAACTTGCATTAATATAGAGCACTCATTCTAAACCTTTTCACCAGCAGGAATTCATTTTACTAATTTCTTCCCATGAGCCTTGTGCTTTGATAAATGTTGTCTTCCAAGCTGAGACTAGTAACAAATTGGTTTCTCCCATGTTTAATTAATCAAAGACAGACAAATTGCTAACCAGTACTTCTAATCAGCATGAAATATGTAAGCTCTGTAACTAACCTGAGGTGTTTACAAATAACCTGTTGGCTTAAGTGCCCTTACTGCGAGCCAACGAACAATTCATTACTCCTAAGAGTGCAAATTCGAAAACCGACTTATGAACCCGTCGGCCCCTGGGGAGCCCAGTTTGGGAAACGCTCACCTAGTGTGATCAATATCATACAACAAAGTGGCATCTTATGAAAGCTTTCGGTTCCAATGCGAGCAATTAAACACGTACATTTAGTCAAAATTGTCTTTGAAAATGCATTAAATCACCCAGACACAAGGTTTTGTGTATGCGGTCTTCCGTAGGAATAAGTGTCTGTAAGTGTGCAGTGTGTGCAATAATGCACAGCACATCATCAAGTATATTTGTGTCAACCACAACTGGAGATTGTGTTAAGTAATTATGTATAATTGAATATTCAGATGCATGTATGATTGAATTAAATATTAGAAGTGCATAAGATGTGACTCCGTCATAGTAGTTTTCATATATACAAAATGATGCACATTAATATTTAGATTATAAAAGATAATTAAATAAACACCAATGTGCTTCCAACCAGGTTTAAGAACTAGAACATGCCAAAATTTTGTATCCTATGTTGCCCTCCCTACCAGCATTCCTCCATCCGCCCTACCCCAGCTCAACACCATCCTGCATTGTGCTTTGTTTTTCCAACTTTACCACGTTTGCACTACTAAACAATACGTTGCTTAGTTTTGCTTGTACTTAAGCTTTATATAAATGGCATCGTATGCTATGTACTCATGTGATTTACATTATGTAAATGTGGTTTTGCCCAGCATTATGTTTCTGTGTCTGTGCGTGTGGCTGTAGGAAGTAATTTTTCAGCCTACAGTGTTACTTTTCCTGAATTCAGTCATTTTTGTCGAATTTGGCCATGTCATACAAATGCATCAGCTGGGAAAACAAACACGAATCGCTGCAACCAACAATCCCTGATCGGAGTGTTATTAACAAACGAAAAGGTTTATTTTGTACTCATGTCAAAGTCCAGAGCAAGTGGGCCGCCCTGCTGGGCTGCTCCCCTCCAAGAAGCAACTCAGGGATCTGGGCTCTTTCCATCTTGCGACACAGAGAACTTTAACAGTGGACTCCTGACAGCCAGGGAAAAAAGCTAGAACCAGAAGTCTCTTAGAGTGCAGGGGAGGCTGAGAAATGCCTCCTGGTGCCCAAAAAAGGAAAGGAAGTTGCTGAATTGCCATGGTCTTTGTCACATTCAAAATGCTATAAAAGAGTTCACCAGGCTTAGGATTGGAGGGTTGGTGTGAACAAATTTAAAAGTTATCTAATCTTATAAAAAAAGTTATCTAATCTAACTTTCCATATTTTATCATTGAGCCAGTATTTTTTTAGCACCAACTAGATGCCAGGCAATGGTTGAGTGACCTCTATGGCATCTTTGATAAAGAACTTCCCAACTTCTGTTTGAATACTTCCCAAGTCAGGGAGTTCACCGGCCCCAAGGCAAAAACAGCGGGGACTAATTACTATCGATAATGCACATATCAAGCAGTTCCAAGTAATGACAAGTGCCAGGGTGTGTCTGCGCTTGTGCACAACTACAGAGGACGCAGGATGACCCGCAGGCTAGATTTGCTATAGGGGTCACCCACACTGGAGTCATCTGTGATGATGACAGTAATTCTATATTTTGAAGATGACACCCCACTATGACTTTTCCTTTTGATTCGTGTTCCAACAAATTGTCATATAATGTTTTCCAAAGTTTGCATGTATTAGATGCCTCCAAATCCCAAAATAGTTGAGCCAGCTGGGTTTCGCCTTAACCCAACTGTTCCCCAGTTTTTCTCTGTGCTCTGCCACACAAACACTCACAACACACACGTACACACACGTACGGAGTCCAATATGTTATTTCAGCTCTTATTAAGGTTCCGTAGCACTTCCAATACCTAGCCACCTAGCACAAATGCACCGCATCTCCAACATGGATATTCCCAAGAAGTGTCCTTGCTTGATCATGCCAACAAACTGTAGAAGACCGGGACTTTTATAGGAACACAGGCATACACATTAAGGTGGGGCGGGGGCAGGTTTTCAAAAGAAGCACCCGCACAAATAAATCTCATTCCCAAAAAGTACTGCTGCAACTTTCCTTCCCTCGAAAATACTTGGAACTCAGTGAATTTTTACCCCTGTGACTTATCTCTTCTGTTGCCCTTGAGTTTGGAGTTTGAATGTGAAATCAAATAACCATTTTGCTTCTGTATGTATATGTATACAACTCAGGGAAATATTTTAGGGTAACAGCTTCAATTCAGTTGTACTAGTGATGTTTAGTTTAGAGGCTGGCAAACTCCTTCTGTAAAGGGCTAGATAATAAATATTTTAGGTTGTGGGTCACTATGTTCTCTGTTGCAAGTACTCAACTCTGCTGTTACAGCATGAAAGCAGCCAGAAATGAATGGATATGACTGCGTTCCAAGAAAACTTCATTTATAAAAGCAAGCCGTGAGCCAGCTTCAGCCCCAGGACCGTAGTTTCTGACCCCCTGGTTGACCCCTTAAATGCTGTAGCCCTTGAGAACACAGCAGAGTTGGCCCAGAGCTGGGTCAGCTGCAGACAGAGATTCCCTCGTCAATCCTCCGAGTGCAAGAAAATGAAACGGGAAAGGAACCCTGAAACCAAGCAGGGAAGGGCTCTCCTGGCTTTCTTTGAGCTTCACTTACCTGAGTCTCAAGTTGGAACATTGTAAACTTGCTGGGGGGGTCAGAGGGAAAGGATGTGCTTTGCCACAGGCTACGTGGAGGCACGTGCAGACTTGGCAAAGAGAGGGAAACCTTGAACTTCCCTCCAAACCGAAAGGAGAGTGCACTGTGACCGTTGAACTGCTTTATGGAGCCTCCGACCATTCATTTCTGCTCCCTCATACCTGCCCTGCTCTGTTGACTTTTACTGCTGCCGTCTCAATGGCATGGATCAAAAATCAAATTCCTGATTAACGCCCCCACACCAGCCCTTCCTCCCATCACCTCCATTCCTCTCCACCTCCCTACTCCAAGCCAGCGCCACCACTCCCGTATCACATCTCTCAGAGACCTCATCCTGTCTCCTGACGTCACACACCCTCTGTCTATGCGTGACAACTTCCAAGTGGATACCTCCAGCCGGGGCCTTCTTCCCCTGAGATCCATACTCACCTTTTCTACTGTTCAATGCCTCTACCTGAGCCCTACCAGACATCTACAATTTAACATGCATAAACTTGAACTCCTTGTCTTCCTCTTTGACTCAGCTTTCCAGTAGTTTTCCCTATTCAGTATGTAGGAACGTGGTCCTTCCAGTGGCTCAGACCAAAACTAATCTGTGTGTGTGTGTGTGTCTTGCTCTCTCTTTCTCTCTCTCCCTCTTCCTCCCCCTATCCAACCAACCAGGAAATCCTCTGGTTCTACCTTTAAAGTAAATCTGAATCCCAACAATTCTCACTGCCTCTGCTTTGCCACATTAGCCCCTTGCTTTCCTAGACAGTTATACTAACCCTCTGCTCTTTGTTCCCGACTTTGGCCCCTGCAGTCTATTCTCAGCCTGAAATGCAGAGTGTTATTTTAAAACTGAAGTCAGGTAATGTCACCCCTCTAGTCATAGCCCTTCTCCCTCCAGATTATTTGTCTGACAAGCTTTGTCTACCAACTAACTACAAAGTGAGAGGGGAAAAGAAATGGAGGGTCCCTGTGTTCATGGCCATTAGGAAGTCCCAGGATGTTTGTTCCCGTCTGGGACTTAACCAGAACAAAAACTTATTTTTGCTTACAGTGTTCACCTGCTCTGATTACAGCCCAATGCTCTATCCTTTGTCTTTCTTTGGCCAATTCTCTTGGACTGATTACATGATTTGTTGGTCATTATTGTGACTCAAACTAATTTTACAAGAAGTAGGTCTTCATTGTCTAAATATCTCAGGACTACACACTTGCAGTAAATGTTACAAACTAAATCAAGCTTTCTAGTTCAAAAGTGCTTTCATTTATTTAAACCCATTTTGGGCCTCACAATATTGATTGAAGTACAGCTAGGATGATTTTTTGAATGTTTACTACGGTCTTTGCTTGCAGTGTTATCTCAATTGATTATCAAAAGGAGCTTATGAGGTAGCTACTATTGTCCATATATTTCAGACAAGCAGGTTGAGGCCAGAAAGGTAAAGTAACTTTTCTAAAGATGTGCAAGACTAAAACTAGAATCCAAACTTGGATCTGTCTGACTGTAAATCCTTCCTCTTTTTATCTCCTTATAGTGTTGCTGCAAGGGAAGAATTGTAGCACAGTGAATGCAAAAGCAACAAACTCTCGAGCTGACTTAGCCACCCCTGAATCCCAGCCGCAGCACTGCATGACTGTATGTGAGTCACGCTGCCTCTCCAAGCTTCAGCTTCCTCATCTGAAAAATGGAGCCGTTAATACCTGCCACGGGCAATCGTGAGGACGGAGTGAAACAAAGTAGGTAAAATGCTAACACTTCTTACTTATCATTATTTCTGATCTGATAGGTGAGAAACGGAGGGAAAATGAAATGAAGTGAGTTTATGCTAAATTGCTATTAGTGGAAGACTCAAGAAGAGCTTGAATGTGCGAACATTTTGACATTCCACGTCATTTACTGAAATGGCCATTTCACACGATTCGGCCTGATAGGTCCTCTGTCCCAAGTTCTATGTTCTGTGTACTGGACTGTACCTTAGATGAGCATTTAAGAGCCATAGGGCTGGCAGCTTTTAGTAATTTGGGTATAGAGATCGGTCTTTTAGGATCCTCTACTGATCCCTGTCAGTGGGAAGAGGGAATGGAGGCACTTCTAAATCCCACCACAGAGTGTCAGCCTAGAGCAACACACGTTTGCTACCTCACAGTGTCTGCAGGCCAGGCGCCCAAGCCCAGCTCTGCTGGGGGACCTGCGTAGGTGCCCTCAAGGATGCAGCCACGGATGCTGCTGTCTCACCTGAGGCCCGACTGGGAAGGATCTATTTCCAAGAGTAGGTAGGCTGTTGGTCCAACTGAGTTCCTTGTAGCTACAGGACTGAGAACTTCAGTGACTCGCTGACTGTCACCTGAGGACCACCCTCAACTCCTAAAGCTGTTTGTAGCTTCTCTCCACCTGGGAGTTCCCAACATGGCAGCTTGCTTCTTCAACACCAGCGAGGGAGACAGAGGCTCCAGCAAGGTGGGCTGCGCAATCTTATTGTTATTAGTCACATAATCACATCCGTGTCATCATGGATATCCCATCATGTCAGACTGTGTGGTTGGTTAGAAGCAAGACACAGGTCCCACCCACACTCAAGGGGGGCAGATTACAAAAGGGCATCCCAGAAGATAAGGATCTTGGAGACATCGGAAAAGTCTGGCCAGCACACAGGGGAGGGTCACAGGTCACCATGGGAACAAAGGAGGGATGATATGGGGTTGTAGCAAATACTAGGAGATGTTAAAATGTCAGCCTACAGCTTGCCATAGGTTATCCACTTCTGTCACTGACCCAACAAACTGGTTAGTGAGGTGACAGATTCAAGCCCAGGGTTTGGAAGACTTAAATTTCTACACTTAAGATTTGTGTACTTTTGATATGTTATAACTCAATAAAATAGTTCTGGAGTTTTCACTATTTCTTACAATTTCCAATTAAGTAGGCACAATTTCTTCTTCCCATGAGTAGTATGCTGGTTGTATAACCAATTTTTAACACTGTTAGAGGCCTGATTATTTTTCTTATTGTTTTAAATAACAAAAGAAATTCTAATTTGGTTCTTATTCAACCAAGCAAAACAAAAATCCTAATTTTAACATATTGTTACCCCCTGAAGAAACTGAAAAAGTCAAGCATGGTTGTTTCCTTTCAATGCTTGATCTCTGAAATAAGCTGACAAACAAATGATATATTTTGATTGAATTTATCAAAAAAAATGTCTTGCTACCAGCTATGTGGGGGCAATTATGGTGCTCCATTCAGTAAATGTGTTCTGGTGTAAACAACTGTGAAAATTGCATTTTTGAACGCTCCAACTGTGCCCGTAACCTACTCAGAAGCAGTAATTTTTATTTAGACTAATAATTAAAAGTAATTAACTACTAGAAGCAATTAGAAATAGTCATTTCTTCCTTAACATCATGCAATGAGCTGCTTTTTGAATGCACGTTTGAATATTTAGCAACCAGTAATTACATTTAGAGGAAAGAGAGAAATGTGGCTGTCGAGTTAACAATCCCAGATGCCTGGCACGTGTCAGTCTGGCCATGAACATGGAGGTTTGACAGCCACTGGGCAGAATCCCTCTGGGAGTGACAATTCTGTGACACACTGGGAATGAGGTTGTCTCTGGATTCCATAGTTATTCAGTCACTGAGTGCATAAATATCGGGTACCTGCTAGGTATTGTGTCACCTGTGCTAGGCATTGGTGACGTAAAAGTAAATGCTGTAAGCACAGGCCCTCCCTCACTTTATCTATTTATTTATATATTTTTGTTTTTACTGAATTAATTGGGGTGACATTGGCTAATACAGTTATATAGGTTTCACATGCACAATTCTATGGCACATCATCTGTATATTGTATTGTGTGTTCACCACCATAGAGAAATATCTAGATAAATGTGGTATGTAGCAATGAGAGGGAAGTATAAGGTCTTAATGGAATATAGCCTAGAGAAGGGGTTTGGTTTTGGTTTTAATATCTCACCAGAATTCTCTGATTGGCACATGAAGGTGTTAACTAGATGAAAAGGAGAGAAAAGAGTCTCCCTCACCAACAAGACCACAGATGCAAAGCCCCTGAGGTGCGAGTGAGCTGGGGCTCCTCCAAGGAACTGAAGAAAGACCTTGCAGGCAGGAGCGGACAGGGCGGGGGAAAGAGTAAGGAGGTGGTGTGGCCCCTTCCAGCCCGGCTGCACCAGCCGCGTTCAGGAGTATAGTCTCCATGTTAAGAACAATACAGAAGCATCGCAGTGTTCTGAGTTCAGCAATGAGGCAATTAGATTTGCCTCTTTTAAAAGAGCCTTCATGGCAACTATTCAAGCTAGGATGTGAGAAGGCGAAAGAGGATGTGAGACCCCAATAGCAGGTTGAAGGTTACGGGAGCAGTGACCATAGCAGCGGCTGAGGGACGGCGAGATGCAGACTGAGCCGTGAACACTTAGGAGTAAGTAAACTTGGCAGTTTGTGATGATGGAGTGACTAAGAATAGGGAGAGGGGGAGCTCACTGGTGCAGCTGAATGGTCCTGCAGCCATAAACTGACCTGAGGAATTACAAGAGTAAATCGGCTGCAGAGTTGACTAACGGTGCTTTGGGGCACATACTGAGCTCAAAGTGCCCAAATGCATCAAGGGAAGCTCTTAGGAGCCTGGATGACAGGCTGCAGGTACAGGTATGTATTTTGGAGTCCCCTCAGTATATAGGAGATCTACTTGGAAAAGAGTTTAGAGCAAGGAAAAAGTGGAATCGAGGACTGAGCCTGAAGAGTCGCCATCTACACGAGTCGAGCAACCAAACCCTCTGCATCTCTCCCCCACCTCCCCAGTTACGTCTCAGGGTCCGGAGCAGCGACTCACACGTGCTGACCACCCTTTCCCTTCAGCCCCTCCCACAATCTTCCTCTGCCCACGAGTCTTTTCAGGGAGGCAGCTCTGCTGCTACTTCCTCTGGTTCCAGCTTCTGGAGCCAACTGCTGCTTCTCTTGCCAGGGTGGTTCTGTCGTGCCCAGAGTCACAGACCACGAAGGAGCCAAGTGTGCTGTGCTCTCCACAGCCTCCCCTGTGCCGATGCACCCACACTAACGTGGATGCCCGGATGAGACTGTCCCCCTTGGAAACTCTGGACAGACACTCTTTTCCTCTGGAACATGCTGCCTGCCCTCTACTTAAGGACCAGGCATAAATCAGCATGGCAGGTTTAGGGAATGGATGCCACGCTGGGTTCCAGTATCTCTCCTCTCATCTGTCTTAAAATCATCCACTTCCAGGACTTGTGCACATGGAAACTGGGCTTGGGGCTGAGGACAAAGCCAGTTTCTGCAACCCCCTTTTGTTTCAGCCACACCCACCTTCTGAAAAAGTCACCGGTGATGGTAGGGAGCCAATACCACTGAAATCAACAGGCATTTCCATAGTGTTTGCTGCTCACGAAATCAACATACTTGATCTTATTTAATTTCCATGACAAGTCTATGACACAAATGGCTTGGAAACCAAGGCCTGGAGATGAGGGTTACCAGAATTACTAGAGCCACACAGCTAAGGTTGATGGAAGAGCAATAATAAATTATATTTTATAACCCTAAAATGTTAGGCACAATATACCAGGCTCAAAACTGCTCAAGCTAGGATAAAAGTTGCCCTGGTCTGTCTCACCACACCCCAGGAAATCCGAACCGGACGTGATAGGATGACGCAGGGCAAACAAGACAAGGCAAACTTTGATCACTCATGCTGATGAAAAGGCTGCAGAAATCAATGACAGAGTCATAATGCCAGGAGGAGCCTTCTGGAAATACTGAGAGATAATAAAACATAAATTCAGAGACAAAAACAAATGAAAACCAAATTATCTAGTCTCCTTTTGTTACTGTAGCATGAACTAGAAAAGTCACTGGAGCTGTTTTCACAGTGTGGTCCTCCACCCTGAGGCTCCTCTGCAGAATCACTTAGGCTGCTGATTAAAATGCAGATTTCTGGCCCTGGCTGGCATAGCTCAGTGGATTGAGCTCGGGCTGCGAACCACTCATCACAGGTTCGATTCCCAGTCAGGGCACATGCCTAGGTTGCTGGCCATGGCTCCCAGCAACCGCACATTGATGTCCATCTCTCTCTCTCTCTCTTTCTCTCTTCCTTCTCTAAAAATAAATAAATAAAATCTTTTTTAAAAATGCAGATTTCCTTAAAAGTTTTCCTCCTCTCCCCCCAGGCCTGAGGCCCTGGTAATTACCATTGTACTCTCTGTCTTTATGAATTTGACTCTCTTTTTTGAGCTCCCATATATGAGTGATATCATAAGTATTTATCTTTCTCGGTCTGACTTAATCTCACTTAGCATAATGTGCTCGGGGTCCACCCATGTTGTCACACCTGGCAGACTTTCATTCTCAAGGTTGAATAACATTCCATTGTGTGTCTTCTTTATCCATTCATCCATTGAGGACATTTAGGTTGTTTCCGTATCTTGGCTATTGTGAATAATGCTTCCCTATAAACATGAGAGTACAGATATCTCTTTGAGAACTTGTTTTTATTTTCTTTGGATATAGGCCCAGAAGTGGAATTGCTGGATCATATGGAGAGAGCTTATTTAAGGGGACAGACTTGCAAGTATTATAAAGATCAAACTTGCTAAGAGACAGGATGTTCATTATTCCCACCTCAAAAAAAGAGGATAATTATGTGATGTGACGGAGGTGCTAGCTAATGCTACAGGGACACTCACATTGTACTCTATGAATATCCCAAATAAACATGTCGTGCACTTCAAGCTTACACCATCTTAAGTGTTCAAGATATTTCAAAGGTTTAAAATGCAGAATCCCTGACTCTTCCCCAGACCTAGTGTGTCAAAATTTCTGGAGATGGGATCCAGTACTTTGCATTTTAAAAAGCTATGCAGTGACCCTTTAGTATCCTAAAGTTAGAAAACTACTGAAATAGGACATTGCAGAACTATTTCACCTGGTAACGGAACACGAAAATAGCAGCTGAGTGCAGGACCAACTAAGTTTTCTTAATATAATGATTTTCACAGTAAGTAAGATTTAGAGCCCTTGGAGAAGTTGTAATCAATAGAGGCAGGTGTGGGGGGAAAAGAAAACTAAATTTGGCTGTGGAAATTTTAAGTCCCTACCTTGTCAGATCACTTGGGAAAATCATTTAAATTCCAAGCCTCAGTTGCTTCCTCTCAAAATAGAAACAGAGGCATGGAAACATGGAACAGACTGACAGCTGTCAGATGGGGAGAGGGTGGGAAGGACTGAATGAAAGAAGAGGAAGGCATTATTAGCCAAAGAACATATACGCAGAACCCATGGACACAGACAACAGTGTGGTGACGGCCAGAGGGAAAAGGGGGCGGGGGTTGGGTGGAGGTGAGCAAAGTGGGGAGAAAGGGGGACATCTGTAATAGTGTCAGTGATAAAAGTAAAGAAAAAATAAACTAGTGCTATAAGGCAAAAAAATAGAATAAAATAAAAATGATGAAACGAATTCCTGCCTTGCAAGGTTTTTTAAGCATTAAATAGGATTGAGAGGGTGGAAATGGGGAGAAGGTAAAACTCTCTGCATAGAAAAGCAATGTGCCTTCGGTGTGGTGTTCGCTTTTGTGACTTCCCGTTCACGCAGCACCACCAGTACAACCTCCGCTCTCTGGAAACATCAAACTCTAGTCCATGACCAAGATGAGGTCTTGACAAGTTGAGTTGTCAGTGTCCTGAGAGCCCGTTTCCTGTTTAATTTTATTGAGAGAGAAAAGTGATGGCTGCAGGATATCAAGCTAATTGTTGCCACGGAGGGAAAGTAGGTTAGAGCCACACAAACATTCTCTCTTCATTCCTCAGTGTCCATTGGCTCCTAAGATAGGCGCCTCTCTACCTTCTCCCCACCCCCTGCTGAAACCAGATTATTCTCTGAAAAGCAGAAGTTATCTTTCTGCATTTTTTGAATGATATGCTAAACACATAGTTCTCATGAAGCAATTTTTAGTTATCTGGTCCTAGACAACTCATTGTTGTACTAGTTACTGGATTTCTAAACATACAACATGAGGTTGACTCTACTGTAAGGAGAGCCCTTAATTAACTGAGTAGTGTCATCGCTTCATCTTAGTGTGGACTTTGGACTGGCTTTCACCTTCATTTCACCCAGCCAGTGTTCCCTCTTGTCCTCAAAATATCTGTATGTGCATTGCATTTTTGTAGTCAGTCCACAAGCATTTATCCATAATGAATCCTTCTTCTGAGAGTGGTTGAATTATTTCAACCCAAGGTGTCTCTTTACCCTCTTCCACTGTCTTCCTTTGGCACTAGGAATGACTTTAAGTCAGCTAGGAATGAGTTTTACTAGTTTCCTAGGGAGGCAGTTTAGACCACCCACGTGTGATTATATGGATCTTATGGTGCAAGGAGTCTTGGAAAACTAAAGATGAAAGAGCAGGGATAGAGGGTGCAAACAGAAGGAAAAGATCTTGCCTGTACCAAGCACCTTCAACATGAAAAGCACTAGGCTAAGAACTTTAGACTTATTTCTTCATCAATTTAAACCTTCACACCCCTCCGCCCCTGCAGACTTTGATCTTAATTTCTCTTGGCAGGTCCCCACCTTTGCCTGCACTTACAGTGGAAATTTCATTTTCCTAAAAAATTCATCCAAGGAATGACAGAGTAAGAGTTTTTTTTATTTTTTTAAGAACACGAACTAAACTCTCTATCACTTAACCCATAACAAAAAATGTATGCACTGTGATGGACTGGCCCCCTTGAGCAGATACCATGTAAATATTCCCCAGAAGATTGGTTGCATACCATCGCTTTGAATAAACTGTGGACTTTGCTATGTTGGCTGTCACTCCACTCATAGTCATCACAGAGCTGGGAGGGCCATTATAGATCATCTAATCTGTTTTCTATTCCCTTACTTTAGACATGAGAAAATTGGGGGCAGCCTGGCAGATAAGCAACCCAACAACCACTCCACGTTCCTGTGCATCCACGGGTACTTAAAGGGGTAGAGAAATTCCCATAATCCATCTTCCATTATTTTTATGTTTTCTATTTCACCCTCTATTAGAACCTATTTTAGTTGTTTATGTTGATTTACCCATTGTTTACATTGATTCTGGGAACTACTCAACACATTGTTCTGGGCAGAACTGAGACACATCCCAACCAGCAGCATCCCGATAGCCAGGGAGCAAAATTGGCATGTCCCATCCCTTAGCTGAAACCACACTCGTTAGAGCTCAGCATCAAGGCTTGGCCCTTCCCAGCACCACTTCCATTGTTCAGGGACATTTTCAAATATCACCATGCAGAGCTCAGGAGTAAAAAGGAAGCAAAGATTGTGGGATCATCTGTATCTTTACAGCAGAGAAGTGGAGACCTGGTGACCCCTGCAGCCAATGACAATACAGAACCATCACCATAATATTCTTGGGCTACAAAGACTTGTCTTCCAAGTGTCCTCCCTGAAGGGGAGAGGAGTCACTGTGTGTTCAAGCCAAGGGTCACTATGTGGTAGATAAAAGAAATACACTGAGGCTGTTTCAAAAGTGCCTGGGGTCTTTCTCGGGAGGATGTAACGTGGACACTCACAGAAAGCCTAACACGTGAACACAGACAGATCTCACAGGGCTGGAGCTGGGAAGCTGAAAATTTCAGCTCTTCTTTCTGTCTCTCAATCGACAGGTGGTCTCTTTGAATTCTGCCTCCCCTGGAACCAGCTATCTTCTCTGATTGGGACATGGCCCCATACCCAAGGCTCAGCTCCACGTGACTCCCAGGTAAGAATTTAATACACTGACACCTCTGTGTCTATGCACTGGTACAATGATTTACCTCGGATCACGTGACTTTCTCTGGTCTAATCAGCGATGGCTGGGGATAGGTTATGAAACACACGTGGCAAACAACTCCAGGGGTTATTAACCAATTACACGAGAAGAGAAGTTGTCATGGCAACAGATTGCCACCCTCGAGGCAACAATATAAGTGGATTTTCTGACACCTGTCATTCATGGTTCCCTCCTCCCCTCTTGCCTCAACTTTTCCTTTTCCTAAAATACCAGAGGAACAATCAGGGATAGGCCCAAAACAAGATTTGTAATTTCCCTAAATAAACTATAAGTTAATGACTCAGGGACAAAGAAAGTACATATGCTTCCCCTGACACACGAGCCCACACGTATGCGCACACACACTACCTATCCCAACTACTTAGCATACTCAAACACGTTGGTAAACACTCAACAAATATTCACTCAATGCAAAAACAAATGAATGAATGAATGAAATGTGAATGTTTGTGTAGATGTGAGTTCCTATAGGCAGCAGTTTTACCAGATTCTAAAGAAAGGGTTTGGCTGCATGTGACTAACTTGCTGGCCCTTGCATTAGTGTAAGTGGGAAAGAAACATAGAATAAAGAGCATGGACTCCAGAGACAGACTTCTTGGGTGAGATTAGTGTGACCCTGGACAGTTTACTCGACTCCTTGGTGCCTCTGGTGCATCATCTAGAGAATGGAGATGGAAATAATAGTATTAACCCTAGAGGATTGGTGTGAGGATTAAGAGTTAATGTATGAAAATCTCTTAGAGGCTTTATGGCATAGGAAGTGCTGGATAAGAATTGGTTATTATCATTAGACTGGATAAGTGGGGGGTTTTTGCATGAATTCAAAGTAATTCAACAAATATTTATTGAGATATGTACATCACAGATATGTATACATACATATCACAGATATATAGTGTATGTGTATACATATCTGTCTATCTACCTATTTAGTATGTATCTAGATACATACTAGAGACATATTAGTCTGTATGTGTGTGTGTCTGTCTACCTAACTATCTAGTATGACCTTATGGGATATGATTAGGAATAGTCAAGAAATCAGGTGAGGAAGATAATTGCATAATTAACTAGCCCAAGAGGTTTGATTTTTTTAATTGCTACATAAAAGTACCCACAAGGTGATGAGAAATAAGGATAAGAGAAATAAGGAGCTTATTCATATATGGCTCAGTAATGTCAAATGTGAAAGAAGTTTGCCTGTTTGTACAGGAACTGAGGTCAAATCCGCATTAACATGAGCCCATTCACAGCACGAAGCAAGGGTGAGAGGCAAACGAGAAATGGCAAAGGCAGTTTGTGAATCCTGACCCGAGCATCACAGGGCCTTGTGTGCAAGGTTCAGGTTGAATTAGATCCAAAGAAAATCACACATTCCTCTCCAATGAGCATCCTGGGTAGAGCTACTTTTGGCTGGGACAAGCCCGAAAGGTGGCCAGGTATTAAAATAAATGAACAACATTTTCAGGCCATGGATAATAAGTTAGCAATGCCCTTTCCCACAGCTCCACCTCTCAGAACCTCCCACCGCCCTTCCTCACCCCATTTGCTCAGCAAATTCCAAATGCAGCCATTAGCGATCTAGAGATGAATTGACGGGGAAGGTGGTGACACCTCTGGAGGAGCCCTCTGTCCCCTGCTCCACACACATACAATGACACTGTCTCCAGTCCCCTCAAATGTAGCTGTTCTTTACTCTCAGGGACTCCAGAAGAAATTCTCTTCCTTAGATACACCACCACTCTGTTGGGCTTCTTCCTGGGGTTCCAGAGTGGAGTTTGTCTAGATGAAAACTGACTTTTCAATCAATTCTCAAGGCCATTTCAGGACCGCTTTATTCCAATTTAGTATTGATCTGCCATGAGCCCTTGCTCTGAGTGTCTCTGTCTCAAACTCCAAAGCTCTGCCGGGGTCTGAAAGAAGAAATCAGTCCAAGAACAACGTATTTTAAAATGCCCCCGTCCTACTTAATAGAGTCAGAACAAGAAATGAGTTGGCTTGCGAAAAAGTTGTGAACATTGTCACAACGCCTGACTCAAAAACAACTGTCAGGTCATGAAAACAGCATGTCTCCAAGAAGTCAACACACCCAGCTCTGTCAGCTACCTGGATGCACGGCCTAGCAAACACCCGTCTCAAATAGCGAAAATGAAAATCAGGTAGACAATGTTGGCAATGTCCCTAGCTCAGTAGGGGCTCCACAGTTTTCCTCCTTCTCATTGTCTCTCTTTCCATAAATGAAATATCAGCAGAAACTCGGGGCCTAGAGAATGGAGCTATGGCTGTGGTGTGAATCAGGGCAAATGTGGTAAATTTCCATTCATCACTCATTCAAAAATATCTTTATTGAGTTCACCTCGATAGTAGATACCTCACTCAGCTGTACATCTCGGTATGGGTTGTTGTGAGATATACGAAATTTAAAAAACAGACATGGATTCTACCTTCAAGAAGCTAAAAGCTAATACATGCTAAAAGTACTACATGCTAATACATTTAAAACATTAAGGTATATGTCAGATCATAATATGTGGTCTAGAAGATGTACCAGTAATTACTTCAGGATTTCAGAAAATAAGAAATGGTATGTAGCTGCTACAGATGAAGAAGGAATGATGGGCTGGAAGAAGAAACACACAGGTAGCCTGACAAAAGGACTGAGCTAGGGTCCCTGATAGGTGGTTCCATCTAGAAGAAATGCATAAAGACATAGCTAAACTTCCAAGTTTTGAGGGCCTATAATAAGTCAAGTGTTGTACGAAACACTTTTCAAACATTTTCTCACTAATCTTCCCCCCAATACTGCAAGGAAGATAGTGTATCTCCTGTTCCCAGAACAAGAAACCGTCTCTGAAAGAGTAAGTGACTTGCCTGAGGTCGTACAGTTAGTGGCAGCTGAAACTAGAATTCGAGCCCGATTTGTCTAATTCAAGAGCTTGCTCTGAATTGCTGTGCTGCACACAAATGGAAGAAAATGCACAGTGTGGATGACAAACAGAGATTAGCCTGGCGTGGCTGGAGTTTTAGTCTTTCCACATAAACGAGAAGAAACACCTAAGAAGAAAGGATGGGGGAAAACCCAAGAGCGCTGCCAATGTCAGCTTTAAACTCTGGGCCTTTGTTCAGTATTTCCGAATGAATTCAGGAAACAGACACCAGAAAGATAGTTTGTATGTTTTCCATTAAGGAAGGCTTTGAGCACAAAGACAAAAAAAAATGAGTAAGGGGTCTATAGCAGGAGTTTTCTCTTCTACCAGCAAATAGGTCAACCGTGTAGGCTAGGTTATGCCCCAGTTACAAATAACTGCAAAATACTAGTGGTTTAAAACAATATCTCTACTCACACTGCATGTCAACTGAGGGTCAGCAAAACATCTCTTCTTCCGCCTCAACTTCAATATCCATTGAAAATATCTTTTGAAAAGGAAAGCAAAAAAGTACACTTGTCAGATGAACAAAAGATGATGGCTTGCATCACCAACAGACTTACGTTTCAAGACATGGTCATGGTAAATGCTTTACGCAGAAGAGAAATGACATTGGATGTGAATTTGGATTCACACAAAGAAATAGGAGCTCATAAATAAATATAAAAGATAATTTCTCGCCCTGGCTGGTGTAGCTCAGTGGATTGAGCGCGGGCTGCAAACCAAAGTGTCACAGGTTCGATTCCCAGTCAGGGTACATGCCTGGGTTGCAGGCCATGACCCCCAGCAACTGCACATTGATGTTTCTCTCTCTCTCTCTCTCTCTCTCTCTCTCTCTCTCTCTCTCTATCTCCCTCCCTTCTCTCTCTAAAAATAAATAAATAAAAATTAAAATAAATAAAAATAAAAGATAATTTCTCAGTTTTCAACATATTTAAGATATAATTGGTGGATTCACACAAAAGCAATAACAAGTTAGTGTGGGGCTCAAAGTATATGTACAAGTAAAATGTGTGGTAATGTTACAAAAGATGGGAGAATGAAACTGAAGTGTCGTTATAATTCCTATACAGTGTCTGTGAAATGTATTGTGTTACATGAAGATAGACCATGGTAAGGGAAAGCTGCATATTGTAAACCCTAGAGCAACCATTACAAAATAAAACCAATTATTTTGGATAATTGGACCAATTATGTTGGTCGCCATTGGATTCCCGGTCAGGGCACATGCCTGGGCTGCTGATGTGATCCCCAACCGAGGTGTGTGTGTGAGAGGCTATCAGTCCACGTTTCTCTCACACATCAGTGCCTCTCACTCTCTCTCTCCCTCCCCTCTCCTCCCCTCTCTAAAAATAAATAATAAAGCCTTTAATAAAAAAAGAAAGTGTCTCACCCTCACCACCATTTTTATAATGGTAAGGTTTTTTTAAGTCAAACTAAAAGAAATCCAAGTCCTGGTGCCTGGAGAGCCCCGATGCTAAATAGAGAAACCCATGATCTCGCCCTGCCAGCTGAGTTGCAAAACCGTCGCGGGGACAGTGGTTCCCAGAGTGTGCTTGCAGCTAACACACAGGCGAAGCGCTCAGGGGCCTGAGGTCTGAATCCACCAGTGCCCTGAGTGGCACGTCAGACCCGCCCTCTGTCTGAGTAAGGAGTGTGGTTCTCAGTCCTAAGAGCCAATAGGAAGACATCACAACAACCTGAGGACTGCACTGTGTTACTCTTTTAAAACTTTCAGTGGAAGCCTCATGTGAAATCCCGTGTGCACACCTCCCGGTGCCATTCCCAGGGCCCCAGCCAGCGGTCAGCACTGCCCTTCCATTACTGAGGCCAGCCCAGCCAGTGTTTGGCTAGCTAGGGACTGGAAGAGCCATTTATTGTGAGAAGAACGTGACTATCAAATAAAGACTAAGAATCCTTTTGAATGGCAGTTTTCCAGGTGAGCCAAAACTTTTAAAATGACCTAAACTGAAACAGTAGAAGTCACTGGTATCAGGGAAATGAGATCAGCATTACTGGAAATTCTCAGTGAGCACCCGACACCTCCCTTCCTCGACTGACTCTGAACAAAATAAAAAGTAAGGTCGTGAACAGCAGATGGAGGGTCCAATGATCACCTTCCCCACCCTAACACCTGACAAGTCACCTGCTCATCGAGGTCTGGCTTCCAAGTTCTCTCTCTGGTCCGCACAGTAAAACTTAACACCTGTGTAGAAAACTTAGCAGGGGGTTTATCAGGACCTCATTGTCTGCTGAGCTGAGACCCTATCTTCCCAGATGTGTTTGGCACTCCTTTCGAAACAAACATATATTTACTTTTAAAATAGTGTGCATGTCTTTTATGGGAGTGGCATGTGATGGAAGTTATTTCCATTGTTGGTAAGAGTGAAAGATACAAATGTGTATCCACGTGGCCTGGAGGGATGAGAAGTCAGTCAGACCATGATCCTCAGTTCAAGGCAGAAGGGCACGAGGTTCTCCTGAAAAGCGGCCCCTCCGGAGTGGGCCCGGGGCTGGCGAGGCTTCCGGAGGGCTCGGGGAAGGCTCAGTGGACAGCAGAGGGTGCGGATGAACTGCAAGCCCACTTGTTTCTGCTGTTCCAATCATTTAGCATCCAGCAGTGACTCTCCCTAAATAAGCAACTCCAGAAGATTTAAGAGACAAAAGCATTTTGATCCCTTTATTTTAAGGACAGACCCTTTTCCAGTCCATTATAGCATCTAACAGAGACGCAGCAAAGATGGCTTTGTTACTAGACTTCTCTTTACAGTGCTACAAATGTGTGTGGCTGATTATATAACCACCTGCAGTTGTTCGGATGGGAACATCTCAGCTCCAGCTGGAGCAACCACCAAGGCCAGAAGACGCCTGGCAAAGGCAGCCACTGGCTTCGGCAGCTGAGGATTGGAATGACTTGGCCTGTTTTCCCTTTCCCATTTCCGAACTACAGCTCAAGTGGACAGAAGTTGCCTGTGCTTTAAAACATTTCTGCAAGGGGCAAGGCTGGCAGGCAGGACTGGCCTTTTTCAGTTCTGGATCCTTGGTTTACTTCCTTAGGATTCAGGTGGGGTTTTTTTTTGGGGGGGGGGGGGGATGGGGAGTGGAATGAGCATTTGACCAAAGAATGTAACTTTATTTGGTTTACTTATGATTTATTTTATTCCATTTTATTGAGCTCTGAAAAATATACAAAGATAACAGATGTACCATCTATTAGTCATGTTAATAATAATGGCTAATAGGCTCGTACCCTTTTGAGAGAGGAGGAAACGGAGTCACAGGCAGGCATGGACAGGAAGTCCCCAGAAATGGGTCCAGGCACTGCACCCTCTCAGGAATTTTCCATCATATCCCAGTGGCCTGTGACCCTTGAGAGCGTGCTGTGGGCACCTAGGGAATTTCATAGGTCACCGATGTTTGAGAATGTTCTGCTAGATTATTTTATGGAGTTGTAAAGTAGGAGCAGCAATAAAGAGAAAACAAGTTTTATTTGATGTAAAGCTCTGAAAACCTGAATGCCATTACAGACCGGCTTTTTCCTGCTGCTAAGGAGGGTCTTCTCCCTGCTTGATGAACGCAGCTACAAAGCAAACCTGAACAGTAACCTCCCTCTGGTCTGGCTGTGAAAGACAACAGAGGTGTTAATTTTATGTGAACTTAAGGTCCAGCGTGCTTCTCCTGAGATATTGAAAACCAGCTTGAGGTTTATTGCTTCTCTTTGAAATGGTTGTTCCAACACCCAGCACACAGCTTTTTGGAAACTATTAGGCAGTTTTGAAAATATGATGAGGTCAGGCATCTGCTCATACCGTCCTAGTGATTAGACAATAGTCAATAGTCTGCACTAAACACCCTTTGTAAGCCAGCTCTCGGAGAGATTTATGGCTGATCACCCAGAGTATATCAAGGGCTTGCCAAGTGTATTAACTTCCAGTTTATCTCTTCCTCTCTATTACATTCCTCAGCTAAAATGAAAGGTTATCCCCATCAACACGACCATTGTGCCACACTCCCCAATTTCAAAACTTACTGTAAATCAAGACAGTGTGACAATGACAGAAAGAATGACTTAGATACTAAGAGAGGCCAAAAATGAACCTCATACTGAAGGTCAAATAATTTTTTAACAACTTCCCCAAGGCAATTCAATGGTGAAGAGTAGTCTTTTTCACAAAGGGTGCTTGGAATAATTCATGAGGAATAACAGAATTTTAAAAACCCAAGACCTTTATCTTCTGTATAAGCAAACATTAAACTTCAAAAAAGTGGATAAAGACCTAAACACTAGAATTACAAAATTGGAGGGTGGAGGGCTGGGTCTTCCTGGGAACACTTCCTGGGAGGACTGGGAAGTCAGTGCTTTTTCGCCCTAAAGGGGCTTTGCTAAAGGAAACAGACCGTCCAGGAGCAAACGTGAGCAGCACAGCCACAGGAGGCAGGTGGACTTAGTGACTGTCCCAGCAGTCTGCAAGCGATGAGCTGGGGGCAGAGAGGAGAAGGGGAAATGTGGGGGTGCCCTTAGGGTGAAAAGGGGAGAAAAGGGGAGACAAAAGTATCCAAAGATAAGACAGTTTGGGGAAGGTCAAACACCTGCAGAAATTATTCAACAGAACTTTAAAGACAGCCCTGGCTGGCGTAGCTCAGTGGATTGAGCACGGGCTGCAAACCAAAGTGTCACAGGTTCGATTCCCAGTCAGGGCACATGCCTGGGTTTCAGGCCAAGGCCCCCAGCAACCGCACATTGATGTTTCTCTCTCTCTCTTTCTCCCTCCCTTCCCTCTCTAAAAATAAACAAATAAAATTTAAAAAAAAGAAATTGTTAGTATCTTGTAAATTATTAAAAAAAAAGAACTTTAAAGACAGAAAAAAATTTTCACTTTTTTTTAATCTGGCTTACACTTCACATGCGGTATCTTCCCAATTCCCCTCTAAGGCAGTTAGCATAATTGCCACTTTGCGCGTGAGGTCTGAACCCTGGGAGTGATCTGTGCACGGTCCGGTCCCATCACTGGTAACTAGAGCCACAATTCAAGTCTAAGTGTGCCTGCCTGCACTATCACCTGCCTTCCTGAATGTGTTCCTTGTAAATACTAATACCCATCAGCAGGGAGCAGAGTGCCTGAAGCCTCACGCGTGCTCTCTTTAAGCAGGAACTGGCACTCCATTCGCTCCAGACTCCACTGCATAATGTTTAAGGGCACCAGGCCACCCAGCAGCTACACCTCCCCACTCACTGTGAGCAGATTCAGGCTGTAAATGCTGCTCCCCGAGGAATTCAGGACAGAGAAGTTACGGGGGGCGGGGGGGGGGCATGCCTGCTCTATGAGGATTGGCAGCCAGGACAAACCAAGCCCTTTCGGTGGACTCTCTGGACGCTGAGTACGCTGCAGAGGGGCCCTGTGAGGTCGATGCCATGAACGTAAAAGGAGAACAGATGGGGAGAACAGACCAAAACACAAGCGGCACAAGGAAAGAAATCACCGACCTAGAGAACAGCCAACCGCCCTTGGCATGATTAAGTTGTAATGTTTAGCCTAACTCTTTAGCAAATCTGTACAATTTTATCTAGTCATTCTTGGTAAAGACCAAAGGACGCCAGTTAAGACAGCAGTGGAAAGGACTGTGTGACCCACTGGTGATGAAACAGGTGCACTGTGTTATTGAGACGAATGGGGTGCCTCTGCACGCTGTCCCCTGGGCTGAAGGGAGAGGCTGGAGGACTAGACAGTGGGGGGCTGAGTGAGGGCGGGTCCCTTTAAACTTCAGTAACTAGTCCTCGGGAGTGTTCCTGGGATGATAACAACAACTCACGTTCACCGAACACAGGCCACGTGCCTCGCCTGGGTGGTTTATTCATCACCCACCACCTCAGGAGATCCCGCGGTCACCCTCACTTAGAGGAGGGACTGAGACAGAGTGCCAGCAGGCAGCGAAGGTAAAACTAGCACGAGGTCCACTCAGCCTTCAGAATGAAGCCCTTCGCTGTGGCTCGAGACACATCCCCATCACCCCCAGTGTGGTCTAATAACACATAGTTTTGCTCCTCGCCTGCAAGTAAAACTGGCAGCAACTGTGGTTCACAAGTAATCAAGACATTGTTCTTACTTTTCTGGCATTTCCTTAGGGATCTGCTTTTAGAGTATTCTAATTTCACTCTTACAAAGTGAATTAATCACTATGGAAATGGTTAATTCATTGATAAGCATGAAGATCTTTTATTTAATGAGGATGCAACAGCCTATGTGACCCACCATTAGGAGCTCTGCAAAGAGAGACATCCCGGAAACAGGGAACAGCATTATAGGACGGTGGCCTCGGACAGCCGGCTGCAGGGTGTAGATACAGGGCAGCCACTCCCGGCACGTCCATTTGGCAAATCCCCGGGGATGATGCAGTGCCGGTCTCCTCAGACCTCATTTCCCAAACCTGCCCCTAGCGCAGCAGCTGCCCGAGGAGCACAAAGGGGTCTTTGTCCTCACCTCGACCTCCCAGAGGGCTTTCAAGTGACTTGTGAGGTGGCCAAGCAGTTCCTGGGCCTAATTAGCTCCCCACCAACAGAGGCACGCCTTCCCCAAACCCTCTGGCCTTCACACAAAAGCTGCAAATTGCTTTGCGACCTTTGAAGCCATCCCGGGAAGTCCTGGGCAGCCCAAAGGAAGAGCTTCCTCGCTGTGCCTTCGGTGCCCAGCACCCTCTGATCAAACGCTTGGGCAAAAGGCAAGAGGCCAGCCCCTGATGGGCAGTGGCTTTGGAGAAGCGCTGATGCCTGGAGCTCATCAAGGTCAGCTGGCCAAGGGGACAACAAGGGGTCTGTGTGGAGAAGCCCAGCCTCTGATGCTGGCTGTATGGATCTGGCCCTTCAGATACATCCCAGAGGCTCTGGCTCCTCCCCTCCTCCTTTTTCTCCTCCTCATTCTCTCCCTCCTTCCCCGAGCAGCTTTGGCATGCAAGCTTCCATGCTCAGAGGGCAGCAAAGTCAAGGGCAAAGGCTTTCTGCATCTGGGGCCCTCCTCTACTTCCCCACCTGCCACCCCTGTTCTCAGGCAGCCTGCATTCAGATCCTGGCTCCAACACCTTTTAGCAGTATCACTTGGGACTTGTTTCTTGACGCTCCAAGCCTCAGTTTCCTAGTCAGACTGCCTCAGCTTGCATTCTAGCACCACCACCTAATAGCCAGCAATCTTGGGAAAGTAACTTTGGTCTGTCTTATGTGCCACATGAGAGTAATAATGGCGCCTGATGCACACGCAGAAGCTGGAGTCATGGGGGGCCTATCTGTGAGCCTGGAGTCACGGTGGGAGGAGCTGGGTGGGGGCAGCTGAGCCGTGAGGGCAACACAGACACTGCTGGCGACATCCTTCCTTGGCTTAACAGCAGCCAGCAAACCAAACAGCTTGGGAAGTGCAGTTTGCAGGGGTCTGACCTCCATAGTACAGGGCAGAGCGGGGAAGGGTGGCAATGCGTCTGAGTGTCCACAGGCACAGGACTGCACGCTGCCCCATAGGGTTGTCTGCGGGGCTAAATAAGCCATGCAAAGCCCCCAGCACTGGGGCCAGCACTGGGCATGTGGGTGAGGGTGTTTCCAGATGAGATTAGCATTTGAAGCCGTGGACTCAGTGAAGCAGGTGGCCCTCCCCAGAGCGGGTGGGCACCATCCAGTTTTTGGAGGGCCTGGATAGAACAGAATGAAGAACGTTTTACCCCTTTTTTCTGCCTCACTGCTTGAGCTGGGACCTCTCCAGCCAGAATGTACATCATCAGCTTCCCTGGTTGTCAGGCTTCGGACCAGTACCGAGTTATACCACCGGTTTTCCTGAGTCTCCAGCTCATGGACTCTGGGACTTCTCAGCCTCCAAAACGGTGTGATCCAAGTCTCATAATGTATTATTTATATATACGTATGTATGTATCTGCATCCATCCCACTGGTTCACTTCTCAGCAGAACCCTGACTGACTAATACAGTAGTTGCAGTCCAAACGTTGTGGGTGGACATTAGGCTCTTCCATGGGATCACGGGGAAAGCATTCTAAGGACACACGCACAGAAGATTGTATGTGGCCAAATAGTTTATTTGTGTAGAAGGCTGCCCCTGGGTGTCTAATGCCCCAATTCTGTCCATCCTGCCATGGAAAATGTCCAACCTTGTCCTCAGCAAGGCCAAAACGAACACCAATATCCAGAGTTTCTGCTTCATATTAAAGCTCCGTCCTTCTGGAGCCCACGCAGTCTGCTGCGGGCTCTGGTAGCTGCTATGCCCACCTGGTTGCTGGCTCCCAGGCAAGAGAGAACATACGAATGTCCAAGTGAGCACATTAACCAGTGAGTGAGAGAGAGAGAGGAAGGGGGGGGGGGGGAGAGACAAAGAGAGAGAGAGGTAGAGAAGGGGAGAGGAGGGGGGAGAGAAAGAGGGAGAGAGGGAGAGGGGGGGGGAGAGAGGGAGAGAGAGAGAGAGAGAGAGAGAGAGCTTCTTTATTCCCCTAGGATTACATATCTCAGGTTTGGAAAAGACCAGAAAGTTTTTCAAAATAACCAATCAACTTCCCAAGCTTTCACAAACTCCCCGACAGGCCCACCCCCTACTTAGACTGACAAGTGTCTGTGGTCCAGCACTGCCCCCTGCACCATTTTGGCTTCCATTGCGCTTGTGCCTGCCTCCCCCTGCTCCCCCCTGGCAATCTGGGGCTGGACTGGGGAAGGGAAGAGTAGGGAATTGTAGCTTCCTGGTGAAGCAAACAGGCTCACACTCCCCAGTTTATTAAGCTCAATACCTAATCCCCTTTGCTCCTCTTTCTTTTATTAATAATCTAGCTAAACGCCAACAGTGACAAGGACAGTGGTGGTGGTGACAGAAGTATGCAGAGAGCTGACTCCCGTGGCATGTGCGGGTCCCTGTCCAGCCCGAGCAACTTTGCCAGCCGCTGAGCTGCTGCCCTTCTGCACCAGGCAACAGAAGCCCTTTCTTCGGTTCCAGCTGCCACCCAACAACACACAAACCCACAAACATCCCCTCTGCCTTTTCATCTCCCTTGTTCCCAAGGCCCGGACTGTTGTCAAAAAGTGTCACAGAAACATGCCCACCAGGTTGAGCTTGCGGCCCACCATTGTTGGTATCATCTCGTGTCCCTGGGACACTGTCCTCAACACGGCCCCTCTTGGAAGAGCATCCCCCCTCTCTCACTGAAGCAGGGCCACAGAAACCTAATCTCCCCTCACGCAATCAGCCATGAGGTGCAGGGCAGTAGCTAAGGGCATAGACTTTGGAATTAGATCTAAAACCTGGCTCTGCACTGACTTGCTATGAAACAATGAACAAATCACCTAACCTTGCTGAGCCTCAGTTTCCCCATGTGTGCAACGGGTGGTTCTGATGATTAAAAGAGAGAGAGAGGTCATAGAAAGCAATTAGCACAGTTACAGTGATACATTGAGTGCCTAGTTCATGTTAGTTATTATTTCCTAGTGCTGTGTTTCTTCCGCCTTATCATTTTGTTTTCTTTTTTGCCTCTCTTAGGAGAAAATGTGTCCCTCCATCTTTGCAAGCCTACACTCACCTCCTGTCCTTCAGTAATGTCGTTTAATGTCTCTCCATCACTTACCGCAACTCTTCTCAGTATTAGTATTTCCTCTTTTCCTTCCACGTTCACGTGACTTCTCCCTTTGTAGATGATTGACTCAAAAAATGCAATAGAAAACACAGGGAAATTGCCTTCCTGGGTAACAAAGAAATAGGCATTAAAACAATTCTGAATACTACTTATAGCTACCAAAATAATAAAAACAAATCTACGTCTTCATTCTTTTTTTTTCAAATGGCCAAGCGCCCTCAGGAAGACAGAGGAGAAACAAGTCTGGTGGTGGCCCTCTACAGTGACACAATCTTTGTAAAAACAATTTGGTGGGTGGTGGCAGGAGTCACACAAATGTTGACACTCTTTGACCCCCAAAATAACAATTTGGATGTGTTATCCAGAGGAATTAATTCTAAAGGGAAAAATATGTGCTCTGCGAAGGTGTTTACAGCTGCCCTGAATATTGTCACTTGAACCCAGAAGCGGCTGTTGCTCAGAGACTGACTCACCGGCTCAAATGCCGTGTTCTCAGGGGAAGATGCGGTCCTGTGAGGTGGCGGTTACAGTGGGAGAAAGGAGAAAGTTACTGTGATCCACTGTTACCACAACTGCCTCCAAGAACTCTATACAGGCCTGAAATGGACCACAGGGTGACGTGAGGAAAAGCAAGCTGGAATCAAACAGCCGTGAATAAAACAATAAAAACAATTGTCTTTTAAAACCATACAATGGAAACAGTAGAATTTTGATATAATTCGTGCTGGAAATGGCTAAGCATTATTTGCTCTCACTTCCTTCAGCAGATATAAAGTCACTGCGGTCCTACTTGGTGGGGACTAAGGAACAGTGACACAGAGGAACAGTGACACAGAGACAAAATGCAGTGGTCCCTGCCATCAAACATTCAGCATCCCAGCTCACTCAACAGAAAATCTCTCTATTCACAAAGAGGAAGGCAAGATTTTCTCTGAAACCCGCAAGATGACTGGCACCAGAAAGGTTTGTTGTTGTTTTGTTTTCTTGAGGAGGTATCTCCTAAGCTAACAGGAGAATTTATCCAAGCAGAAAGCTGGTGGGATAGGAAGTTCAGGCAGGGAGAGCACTGGAGGGCAGATAATTTATGTAAGGGAGTGTGGTGCCTTCCAGGAACTGCAGGTGGCGCAATAGAGCTGCGCGGTGGCCTCCTGGAGGGTGGAGGGAGATGGGGCCAGAAAAGTAAGCAGGAGCCTGATCACGGACAGCCACGTCGTCCGCTGGAAACTGGAAACAGAAGGTTCTGGAAAGTCCTGAAAGATTTGAATGAGGCCAGTGATGGAATGACAGCTGCAGACAAGGTGAGGAGTTAATGGTGTTTAGATGACTGTTTAGCATGAATTGTTTAAGGGAATGAATATGTAATTGAGGAGAAAAAAATTAAGTTATTCTAAAAGACGACTTATTTCCTTCCCTTCTGGCTACTAATATTCTTAAGCCATGTACCCTTTATCCTGAAATAATAAAAACACATTTATGCAATCACGCTGCCTCCTTTAGCCACCCCTACCCATCTTTTTGGACGGGTGGCTGATGTCTCCAATTTCTACACTTCCATCTCAGACTTTCTCCTGAACCTCCATCCATCAGGCTTCTGCCCCTGTGACCCCACTGCACCAGTTTTCTCAAGTGTGTCTGTCAAACAAGCCACCAGTTTATTGTTGCTATGAAACAGGGACCGGGTGACGTTCTAGGATGGAAGGGGATAGGCGGCCTGGTCCCCACCCTCCACGAATATACATGGCGCAGTGGGTAGGACAGGTTCAACGCAGTGATCAGCCAGGGCCCGCTGCCCTGAGGAGAGCAGATGAGATGAGCTCAAATCTCTATGTGTTTATGTCCTCCCCACAAGATGTCCAACAGTGACTCCAGAGATCTCTCTCCAAAGTCATGGCTCTCTCTACTTCCTATACCGCCGAGGTTGTCTCTGTGTGTCCCCTCAGTCGAGGGGGCGGGGACATTCAGATGGGACACTCAGCCCATTTTATGAGACTCCCTCTCCCCACCAAGAAAAAAAAAAGGGAAAGGTCACTCAGCACCAAAGGTTTGCAGACATCATGAAATTCTCTGCAGAATTTTTGGGGCAGGGAGGAGAGACCCAGGAGATGTGCAGGAGAAAATCGTGCCCGCAAGTGGAGATTGTTGCTGAGGCCATCAACTGTGGGAACGGGGCATGCGGAGCAGGAGGTCACTGCCTTTCCGTCACCTGCACGGTGTGTCCACCCATCTTCTGGCCCCTTTCTCAGGTCATCACTCCTTCTCTCTGGGGAACTCCAAATTTTCTCTCCGTTCACCAGAGCCTTTCAGTATCCTGTAGGGTCCCCCAAAAGTGGCGTGTTCCTGGGATTTCAGTTCTGCCTGTCACTAACTCCGCAGCTTAGGGGGGGAGGAAACTTCTATGAGCTTCAGATTCCTCTTCCACAAAATAAGGATAATCATCAGTATAATATTTTAAAGCAATTAATGGGTTTTCCTCTTTTGCATTTCTGTAAACACAATCCGTATCATCAATCTAAATGGTTCATCTACCATGCCCTGGATATACGGTAGAGGTAAGAAAATAAAGATAGGAAAGAATTATGGTAGCTGATTTCAAACCAGACAATAGTGTTGAAATATAGGTTTTGTCCAGAAAGAGATTTTTCTAAATCCCTTTGTTTCTCTCCTTTAACATATCAGGAGTTCCCCTGGTGTAATTGATATACACTTTATATAAAGGAGGTCCCAGTCCAATAAGGAGAAAGCACTGGAGAGGCCTGTCCTTGGTGCAGAGGACAGTGAAAGATGGGGAAGATGGAAGGCAGAGGTGCAAGAGGGACGTGAACCACAATGAGCCTAGCATCCGTCTCCGAGGCAAAGTTCCGGAGTGGAGGACAGGTGGGGACGCGGGGGGACTGGGAGGCCAGTTAGAAGCTGATTGAAGTAATTTAGAAAGATTTAATGGAAACCTGGACCTTGATACCTGCCATCAGGGATTTAAACAGAGAGAGAGGAAACACAGATATTAAAAAGAACTGCCAAGTGTTGATGAATGTCTGGGTATCTCTCCAATGTACAAACTGTCTCTATAAGCTGCTTCATTTGTTATTTTTGAGGTCATCTTCCTAAAATTCTTTCCTCTCCTGACTTCCATGCCCTCATACTACATAACCATTCTGCCTCCTCTCTCATCATGTTGAAGAGTTACTTTGTTTTTTTATGGCCTAAGAGGCTAAAAAAGTTTACACAGGGAGAATGGCTGCTTTGCTTCAGGCCTCTGCTGGTGTTTGCAACCCATCAGACACCAAACTTTACAAGATTTTCTTTAATCTTGTGAAAATGTTTAATAACACTACCTTACCCTGGTAAAATTTACACAAGAGTATCCTTAAAATTACTTACATAAGTTATTGTCTTGTGGAGAACTATTACACAAGAATATAACTTAATCCAAAGAGGAAAAAAGCTAATTTAGATGGTACTGTTGACAGTTAATCAATATTTCGTATGGTGTAGTACTAAACATATTATCATTAACAATCATTACCTGAATGCAAGTTGGTGATGAAAGAGGCTACCCACTGCTTTCTGCTCATTCCTTTAGTCAGCTTAATAAAAACAATGATCCCTGGCCTTTCTACACAAAGAAAATGTGTACAGGGCACGGCCTGGTATCTGGTGGCATCTCAGGACACGGGAGTAATGCAGTGAGGCGTTATAGTGTCTGTATCGCACCAAGAAAGACACCAAGGACCAGAGAGATTACATAGGTTGGGATGCAAAGAAGGTAAAGAGACTCCAGAGTGTCCTTCCAGGAAATACATTCCTATTTCCCACCATGTGACCCCTCCCACATCCTCTGTGATTCCCGAAAGATTATGAGGAAGAGCCCCAAGTCATAGCAACCACTCGCAATGTCCTTGGATGCCCTTGGATGGAACTGCTCTGGGCTGAGACACTTGAACATCTCAGCTTGTTTGTTCATTCATTTGTTTTCAGGCTTTCTTTACTGGGGCTTAGCCGTATGGGGGTCTGTGACACATCCCATTGCTTCCCCTCACTTTGATGGACAAGTGTGCTTACTAGACCTCTTCTGGTTGTAAGTAACAGAGAGCAAACTCCAACCTCATTATGCAAAGGAAATAAGAGGTTAATCAACCTAGTGGAGAAGAGCAGACACGTCACAGGTTCGGAAGACTTGAGCCCCACAGACTGGAACCTGCCCGGACCACCGCAGTGGTTTCCATCCCTGCTTCTCCTTCTGTGCCGCCTTTAGCCTCTGCCACAGCAGACTGGGTTTTTGTACTAACAGGAAATATGGTCACTGTGTGGTCCCACCTCTTCCATCTTATGGATTCGGGGACCTGAATGGACAGCCCTCTAAACCTCTTTCGCCCCCATTGCAGAAGTTCCATGGAAAGGACCCACTGGCCGAGCCTGGGCCAGTAGTCCACCCCCGCGCCAATCCCCCCTGCTGGGGAGCAAGACAAGCTACATATTTATGGCGACCCCTATGTAAATCATTTGGTCAAAGATATAGAAAACTCCTAGAAAAGGGGATTGGATATAAAAGCTCCAGGGCTGGCCACAGAGAAATAAGGCAGAATAGACACTAAGATCTGTTTTCCTCTGCCACTTTTTACCACATCACTGGACCCAAGCTATAGGAATACATAAATATTTCTTGTTCTCTTTCCTACTCTACCTATAACTAAACTCACCATTCAATTTTTATAGCACTTTTACAAAGCCTGGCTCTGATGCAGATGTACTGATTTTTATAGTTGCTTGCCTCATTTTCTACATTAGGATCACTTCCAATTAAATCGTCAATGGTCATTTTGCACACCTCCCATATCCACGCGCCATCTCCCTATTTGAAATCGTTGGTCTGAAAGGCATAACCGTATTTTCTCTGAATGTTTAAACATCCCAAGCTTGATGATAAAAGGCACTTTAAGCGAATAAATCAACGTATCTGCTCATTTATTCCAAGAACACTGAAGCGTCAGGCACTGGGCTGCATCCTGGGAGTAGGGAGCTTGATGGGGGAGAAGGAAGCAATACCCAAGGTGACTCTTAGTGTCTGTGGGAGCCTGGCAGGAGGGGCAGACGTGGGCACAAATTAAATAAGGTCTGGCATGTGAGTGCTGACGGTGATGCAGCCCCGGCGTGTGGGAGGAAGGAGGCCCTAACTCAGAGAAGGCACTGAAAAGGAAGGGCAAAGTCCCTGGACTGATATAAAAATATACATCTCCTCCTTTTCCATCTTGTCCCACCCAAGAGACTGCTAGTGTCACAAGATCCTACAATCACTAGCCTTGGAAGGTCATTCAGCATAAACTTCTACCCAGGTACAGATCTCCTCGGCCAACTTGTCTCTGCCTGGGGGCTCCCCGCCGTCCCCGCCATGACACAGACCTCACTGCGATTGTAAGACAACAGGTTGGCAAAGTGCAGAAACCACGGGGTTCAGGGCCAGACAGACCTGGGTTCAAAAACCAACACTTTCTAGGTATGTGACGGCAGTCTGGCCACAGAGCCTCTCTGAGCCTCAGGATTCCTGCCAGGTCAGTGCCCCCACTGTACACAGGGCTGTTGTGGGTGGTGGCTTCGACGGCTCACCTCCCTGAGGAAGCCCATTCCATCGTGGGCCAGATGGACTGGACAGGAGCTCCCTGTCTGATTAAGATCACTTAATGACGCACTCTGTACGCACTGGTCCTGATGTTGTGTTTTGCACAGGAGGGGGAAAAAAAGAAGCCTTTTTCTTCCCTTATCTCAAAGTACCTGAGACTGGACTGTCATAACATCACAATGGCCTTTCCCACAGCTGTCCCGTCCCTGAGGTGGTCAAGTCTCCTGGCTTATGGCATCCCTGCAAAATCTTTGTATTTCTCCAAATTCAGCCCGCTCAGCCCTCAGAGGAGCAGACTGGGAGCCCTCATGCCATCTGCCTATTACAGTAAACAGGCTTTAAATTATATCTTAGGTGCCACAATTTCTTTGTCGTAGAATCACATGAAATGAAAGTGTCAAAAGTCAGAGAAAGTGTGACTGTTTGACCATTGAAGGTAGAACCGTAAGCTGCAGGAATTCGAACCAGCCCATGGATGGGGTCACGCAGTAGATGTTTCTGTTACAAGAAAAACAGTGCAGAGGATCTCCCACGTCTCCCAAATCAAATTCATTGTGTTCTGATACGATGCCAGAAGGAATCCCATTGACAGATGTAAAATTTTCAGATTGCAGGCTCTGTGGCGGAATGCCAACCTCTCCATTCTCTTAACCGACTTCAGCAAGACAGAGCAAATAAAATGAGGCCTCTTTCATAAGAGAATAAAAAGTTCTTACTGATCCCTGTATGATGCAAATTGCTCTGGCCAATGGTGGACTAACAGCCCAATTACTTTAACATATTTGCAAATCGTCCACCAAAACAGTATGCCCTGTTATATACAAGTATGTCATCGAATTTCACTTCCTGTCCATAAAATATGTTTTCTAGGTGGGTGAAGGAGGGCCATCAGCACACCTTAACGTCATTTTTAAAATATAAAGGGAAATGGAGCCATTCAGAAATAACTGCAGACTTCACATTTATCCATTTGCCATTTATCTGCCATCGTGGCGTATCTCAGCAGGTAAAAGAGTGAATGAATAGCTTGTGATAATATTAGGAGTCATAGAAAAAACCCACGGTTGCTGATTACGCAGTGTTTTAATTTGAGGTGCTTCTTGGGAAATGATGTGTTCGTTGGATCCTCCCCTTGGAAAATAATGGAGTGGGGAAACGAACATTTTTGAGAGCTCGAGGGGCAACTACTCAAAAACCAAAGCGCTGAGCCAGCCCACAATCAAGGGAGAGACACCCTGGGGGCCGTCGGTGACCCCATGGTTTCGTACTATTTTCAGAGTCAGCCCTGCCACAGAGAAGCAAAGTCTACAGCCATAACTGAATATAAATGTTGTTGGAAAAAAGGTATTTCTGAATGTAAGGAGATGGCTGTAATGTGAAATGCCACCAAAGACACGAGCTGGCGAGCAGGTCACTAGATACAGACTCGAGTCAGATGCCTAATGAGAAAGCCAGACAGACGTGAGACCTTCCGAGCCAGTTGAAGGAGGCAGTCCTTCAGGGGGCGGGGGAAGGCGGGAACAGCCCAGAGAGGCCTCTGCTCTGCACCAGAGCTGCTTAGAGAACCGCCTTTATGTCACGTTGCCCGAGCAAGCCAGCCTGTTAGCCTCTAGGCACTTCTGCGTCTGTAAATGAAATAATGGTAATATCTAGCTCAACGGAAAGCTTTCAGCCCAGGGCCAGGTACACGGGAAGAGCACAGGTGTAATTAGCTATTAGTCTAGTGATAACAAGTGCCCCTTAGCCCCAGGCAGTGGGGGGGAGGGCCTACAGGATTGACAGTGTTCTCCCTATGTCCTAAAGACACTACTGGGTCTTGGGTGAACGATGTTATCAGGCACGGTGCATCAGCCCTGGACCAGGAATACACCACGTGCTCCATTTCTCTTTCGAGATGTTCTCCACTTCTCTATTTCCACTCCGCTGTGTGGGGTTGACCAGATGCCCCCTGGATCTCCGAGACTTTTGCCTTGTAAATTGTCTGGGAACCTAATGGCTAACCCCTAGTTCTAGGAGGGTGGCCCAACAAAGGAATTGTCCACAATGGCTAGTGTGGTATTTGTTTTGTGGAAACCGTGCAAGATTTGTCCATTGGCATGGTGCTGATGTGCTGATTTGGGGTGACTCAAATTGTTTATGTAGATAAAGGGTTTGTAAAAAATATCCTCTGAGGCCCCTGCCCACCTTAGGGGCAGCCCTGGTAGTAAGATGCTGCCCATAGCATCAGCTCCCCTGCTTCTGTCCCCATCCCGGAGGAGGACTCCAGAAGTTCAGAGGAAACATAGCCAGGAAATCCTAGACGATCCAGGATGCTACAAAGGCAAGTTATTCCAAGCCTTCTAATTACTTCAAACCAGCAGACCACGTCAGCTACTGGTGAACACTCCTAAACCTCAGCCAGCCCTGGAAGATCTTTGATGCCTAAATACATATTTTAAAAGTTACCACTCATCCAAAAAAGAAAAGAAATTAAAATAACTATTCCACACTTTGTCTACCAGAAAAACTTTTAAAGAATGACTCCAAATACTGACCAAGGGGAGTGAAAGAGGCACACTTTCAACCAGATTACTGGTTGTTGTGAGTGTATGCGTGTGCGAGCATGGGCTGCGAACCAAAGTGTCGCAGGTTCTATTCCCAGTCAGGGTACATGCCTGGGTTGCAGGCCATGACCCCCAGCAACCACACATTGATGTTTCTCTCTCTCTCTCTATCTCCCTCCCTTCCCTCTCTAAAAATAAATAAATGAATAAATAAATCTTAAAAGAAAACACTACTGTTTAAAAAAAAGAAAGAACATGCCTGTGCCCAGTTATGTCACTTCAGGGAATCTAACTAAGGAAATTGCCATCAACATAGAGAAACCTGTCAACTTTTCTCTACATAGCAGTGCTCCTGACGTCCTTTATTTTCCTGTTTTGTAAGAACTCCTGGAGAACCAAGTAAAACATGAGTTATACATTAGGCTACTCCTGGTGACAGATAGAAGGGATTTAGTCGTAGTTTTATTAGCGCTAGCATTTATTGATTCTTTATTAAATGCCAAGCCGTGTGTGAAGTGCTGTACGTGGGCTAATTCATTTAATATTCACCACAGCACTAACAAGTCTACCACATAAGGTTCTTTCAACCTCAAGAAATAGGAATCCCAGCTCCACCACTTAAGCCATGAGGAAGGTTATAATAGTAACAGGAAACCAGAGGTAGGTGATAAAGTGGGCGGCGCCATCCAGCAGGCATCCAGGTGCTCCCTCCTGTCATCCTCTCCTCCATCCCCAGACAACGTGGTCCTTTGTGGTCACAAGATGCTCGCTCACGTCCAGACCTCACATCCAGACCTACGTATCTAACAGAGGTAGCTCCACATCTCCTTGAGCAGAATGCAGTTCATGCCCGTTCCCAGCAAGTAGCATAGAAAATAGAGAGTAAACTTTTTCATGAAGGTCTCCATAGCCTTTACCTCTCCCTTGTCCTACAAAGAAAAACCCTGTATTTGTCCATCGAGATTTCCCCACTCCTCCCCCCTCTCCTCTAGCAAAGCAAAATTCCTGCTTGAAGGAAAAGAGACCAAAGTGATTTACATTAAAAAAAAAATAGGAATGTGCGGAAAGACAGAAAACTGCTTAAGAAATGCAAGGAAGTAATTCTTGGGGATGGTGCCCAGAGAGACACTGGAGCAGCCAGGAGGTCCCAGGGAGTGGGAGAGAAAAGGCAAGGGGATCGTTACAGTGTTTCAAAAGATAAAGCGGACCCTCCCTTTCTGAGGTTCTCTGAGGAAGTCAAATAAAAACGGACATAAATTACTTCTTCATAATTTTCACTTTGCATTTTTTTGTTATTGGAATGGTGTGTCCATTGGCATGAGCCCTCTCTGACACAGGACCAAATGAATCTCTGGAATAATGAGGACTACAATTGGTAATATGATGTACTCTCCATTGTCAATGCCTGTGATGCACAAATTCAATTCTTAAGACAGATCATAGCTCTTTCACTCACTTAACCAACATTTCTTGAACACTTACCGAGTGTCAGGGATGTATTGTATTGCGTTTAAAAGTACTAGAATATTATAGTTTTCACACAGGCATACAAAAGTCAGTCCCAGTGAAGCATAAATGACATTGTGGTTTTCAAATAAAGATTTAAAGGCTTTGGGGATCTGGAGAAAGGCTAAGTGTTATTTAGCAGTCAATGTGACAAAACATTAAGCTTTCATCCTTTATGACTCAAACTCCTTCTCCTGTACTCCCTCCCCGCTCCGTAGAAAAACATCCTTGAGAGGAACCTGTGGTGACATTCTATCATGATGTCTATACTTAAGCCTTGTCAGATACAGAAAAAAATTGCCACCCGTCACTCAGTGGCTCAGGGACCGCACGCCCTGAGCATCAGCGGAAACCTCACGCACAGCTAGTGTCCATTTGCAATCAATAAAGATCAACGCCATGAAACAAGAATTACACAGAGACAAGTGCCCTAAAAATAATGCACCAGGCTGCCCCGGGTTTCCAGTCTGGTTCACTCTCTGCAAAAAACCCACTGTGATTACCTAGTGACTCTGATGGGCGTGAAAAAGATCCGACAAAGCATTTCCCAGGCTCCCAAACATTGTTAGGTGGGATGCAGAGAAAATCTGAAGTTGTACAAGGGCGTGACTCTCTGAGGGACACTGGACGATAGATATCATGGTGCCAGCGGAAGGCCCAGGGCAACGCTGGGGTTAGTTCAAGTTTAACTCCAACATTTTTCACGATGCTGACAAGTTTAGGACCTTAGTCTCGTCAAGATCTTTGCTACCTTGTCCAAGATGGGCAAGTCATTCAACCACTGTGAGTCTCACTGTTGCTAACTATAGAATGAGGGTATTATTACCATAACAGAACTATTTAGAAAAAGTTTAAATACTTATATCGGTGTAGCTATGTGTATATACTACATACACCTTTTCCATGTATAGGTACAGATACAGATATACAGATACAGCCCACACAGTGTGTGGCATATAGGATGACATAAGTGAGTGTTCTCTTACATTCCCCCGTCACCACTAGTAAATGCTGTCGTGTCTGGCATATCGGGCGTTTAGTTTCCCGAGAGAGGCTCCGCGATGAGCACAAGACTCAGTGGCCGCGTTTTCCACAACGAGCCATTCACATTCCAGCATAGCTCAGTGAACCGGCAAGTCTGGAGTTCGCAGAGCCGGACTGCGGTTCTCCCTTAGCCACGCACAAGAAAACTGTCCATTCCGAAATGTGAAGGGTGCTACGACTGAGAACCCCTGGCCCTGAGGGAAGCCAGCTGCAGACACAAATTCCACCTATCCTGAAGTCCCCGTGTTGGCAGGAAACGCAAGACTCGAAGACCACGTAGAAAGAGGAAACGCTTCCATACCTCCAACCACTCCAGCCACACCGGCGCAGACGCCAGAGCTGAGTGACGGTGCCACCCTTGCACACTCACTTCCAGCAGAAGTAGTGCGGAGAGGCGGAGACCCCACAGGCCTCGGGCTGAGCTGACCGCGACATCTCCAGCAGACAGAGCCGCGCAGCGAGGCCCCTCATTGGGACGCCAGCCCCCCCCCCCCCCCGCACTCCCACCCTCCCCCCCCACCCTCCCCCCCACCCCCCGCACTCCCACCCTCCCCCCCCACCCCACCGTGTGCTGCCTGGGTTCCTGAGCAACAGAGTGCGCGAGCACAGTGAAGTGATGGTGGTTCTGTCACTCAGTTTGGGGGCGCTTTGTTCGCAGCACTGATAACCGAAACAGCAGGCATCTTGTTCATCCTCCGGAAGAGATCAAACGTGGGGCACCGTGCACCCGGTTTCAGGAAGACTCGAACCACGTAAATAGTGCTCCCTAATTCACCCTCGTCTCCGTGATCCCGTGTAAAATAAGGATATTGATCTCCGTCCTTCCAGATACTGAGAAAATTAAATAAAATCAGGTGTTTAAAGGTACTGAGGACCGTAGCTCTCCCAGTAGAATTCAGTAAATAAATTTTGGTTGGATTTGATCTGGTTTGTCTTAAAAAACACAGAAGAAAGGTGACCTTTCTCTCACACCCCCTTCAATGCTGGCTAATTTAAATGGACATGAAGGAGTTTTGTCTTAGAAGCCTTCTCTCCCCCTGCTCAACCCATGAAAATACACCTTGCATACTGATGCCAAACGGAGCTGGCTAGGTAGGAGCCCCACTTCTAACCCTTACTCATTGATGCACCTTGAGTCATGTACTATCCCTAAGCCTCTATTTCCCTGCTGTGTGAAATAAGGATAGTAACAGGATGTCCATCTCCTGGAGCAGTTCTGTCAATTAAATGAGATAAATGCATATAAAGGCCTCAGCACAGTTCCCGGCACAAAGCAAACAGTCGATGTCATTTTTACTGCCTGCCCGTCCATCACCTTATCCAACATGTCTGCATCCTAGCAGCGGGTGTAACTTAGATGCTCGCCGGGTCCATCACAACAGTGATAAAAGGAACGTGAATGATGATGCCCAAGGGACTGAACTGGGAAAGACAAGGTGAATCTATTTCCTTTGGGCAATCACAATCAAAGCATTCCTTCCAACCCCGGGACCCTTTCATAAAGTCAAGGAGGAAAATCGTGTGACTTCTTCTGAGGTCGGGACCTGAGGGGTCCCCTGCTGTGTCAATGCTCAGAAAGCCCACCCCAGATGGACCAGGGCAGAGCGCCTCTCCAGGGAACCACGTCTGCTTTTCCACTTCTTTGGCCTCCTCACCTCACCTCACCTCCTCACCTCCCAACCAACGCAAAAGATTGTTCTGCAAAGCTATAAAAAGTACCAATTTAGCCCTGGCTGGCGTAGCTCAGTGGATTGAGCACGGGCTGTGAACCAAAGTGTTGCAGGTTCAATTCCCAGTCAGGGCACATGCCTGGGTTGCAGGCCACGGCCCCCAGCAACCGCACATTGATGTTTCTCTCTCTTTCTCCCTTCCTTCCCTCTCTAAAAATAAATAAATTAAATCTTTGAAAAAAACTTCCTTAAAAAAAAGTACCAATTTGAGTCCATATCTCTTTCCAGGCCTTAGTAAAAGCTTTGTTAAAAAAAAAAAAAAAGCTACTACAACACCTGTCAGCAAGAAATTAGGCTGGTCATTTAGATGCGAGTCCTGCTTCCTCTGTCCCGGCCTGTGGAGTTTATTACAACCCGTGACCGTGCCCTTCTGTCCTGAGCACTCCGCTCCCATCACCCCCCAGGGCTCTGCTCTGTGAAACCTGGAAGGAGCAAGCTGCTACCCTAGGCAAGCCTTCCAAATGCAAACCCCACTGGGCAGATTCTCCGATTCAAGAGGCCTGTTTGGTGCTTGTGAATGTAAATGAGGAAGAGGTAGCAACCATTATGATTGGACTCCTTTGTGAATTGTGAATGAGGAGGAAAATTCTAAAAGCTGTTATTTGACAATGGAGTCTCTTTCTGGGCTGTACCATCCAGGGTTTAAAACGAACCTCAGAATCTGTTCTTAAGGGAAACTAACTGATTTAACGATTATGCTATAAATTCAGGGAAATACCACACACACACTCATTTGCTACCCAATTAAAACATTTTGCTTTTTTATCCCCCCAGATATGACATCCATTTAGAGCCCTGTTAATTCTGTACTCTCTCTGGTTTCACACACTCTTCAAGGTTTGCAAAAGGCTCTGCTACAAGTGAAACCAACCAAATGATTCCCGATATTTGGACAAGAAAGTATTTTCACAGATATGATGAGTGATGTCATGTAAACCCTTCAGCTCCAATTGCAAACCACCTCATGCCAGCACCCCCACCCCTTTCCTGGTAGGTGTTTCTGGATCACATTTGCCTGCCTCCGACACACTATATTCTCCTATATGGAAATATGTTTATCACATCCTGGAATATGTTTATATTCTGTTTTGCCTCAGTAGAACGGAAGCTGCATGAGGGGCTGCTTTTTTCTATTTTGTTTACTGCTGTCTCCATGGAGCCCAGAACAGTCTCCATGAAGACTGGTCCCTGCTGGTCATTTGTACAAATCGGGGTCCAATGAGGAAACCACATCAGCTACTGAAACAGAGGGATTAAAATTAAAATTAGTTAATCAGACATAAAATTATTAGTTTTATGACTAAAAGAGCAAAAAGAGAATTCTAAAACAACCATCTAGGTCTAGGTTAACTGAAGGAAGAGATTGAAAGGATTCATTTTTTGATTCAAGTATAGTTGACATGCAATATTATATTAGTTTCAGGTACACAACACGGAAATTTGACGCGTGTGTACCTTATGAAGTGCTCACCATCTGTACCCTTTCCAAGTTATGATATTATGGACTGCATTCCCTAGGCCATACACTACCACCCTGTGACTTACTTATCTTATAACAGGGAGTGTACACCCCTTAATTCCCTTCACCTTTCCTGCTCATCCCCCTGATCCCCCCTCCCTCTGGCAACCATCCATTTGTTCTCTGAGTCTAAGGGTCTGTTTCTTTTTTATTTGTTGGCCCATCTGTTTAGTTTTGTAGGTTCCATGTATAAGTGAAATCATACAGTATTTGTCTTTCACTGTCTGACTTATTTTCCTCAGCATAGTACCTTCTAGGTCCATCCATGCTGTCACAAATGGTGAGATTTCATTCTTTTTTTTTAATTTATTTCTCACAGTTCTTTCTTTTTTGAAGATTTTATTTATTTTTATTTATTTTTAGAGAGGGAAGGGAGGGAAAGAGAGAGAGAGAGAGAGAGGAAGCAAAACATCAATGTGCGGTTGCTGGGGGTCATGGCCTACAACCCAGGCATGTACCCTGACTGGGAATTGAACCTATGACACTTTGGTTTTCAGCCCACACTCAATCCACTGAGCTACGCCAGCCAGGGCCTGAGATTTCATTCTTTTTGAGGCTTCTTTATCCATTCACATATCAATGGGCACTTAGAGGACTTCCATATCTTGGCGATTGTAAATAATGCTTCAATAAACATAAGGGTACACATACCTTTTTGATTCATTGTTTTTGATTTCCTCAAACAAGTGCTCAGAAGGGGGCATCCTTGTCCTGTCCCGACCTTGGAGAACAGGCTTTCAGCTGTTCCCCATTGAGTGTGACGTTCGCCGTGGGTTTGGCACATGTGGTCTCTATCACACTGAGGTACACTCCTCCGGTTCTCACCTTGTTGAGCGTTTTTACTATAAGTGGCTGTTGAATTTTGTCAGGTGTGTTTTATGCATCAATTGGGATGATCAGTTTTTTAATGTGGTGTATCACATTGATTGACGTGCAAATATGGGGTCAGCCTTGCATCCCTCAAATAGACCCTACTGATCACGGTGTATAAGCCTTCTAATTTATGGCTGAATCTGGTTTGCTAACATTTTGTTAAGAATTTTTGCATCCATTGATATGCATCAAGGATAGTGGCCTGTAAATTTTTTTTGTAGGGTCTTTGGTTTTGGTAACAGGGTAATGCTGGCCTTGTAGAATGAGTTTGAAAACATTCCTACTTTTTTGGAATAGTCTGACAAGGATAGGTATTCACTCCTTTTCAAATGTTTATGGACTTGACCTGTGAAGCCATCTGGTGCTGGACCTTTGTTTGCTGGGTGTTTTATTACTGCTTGAATTTTATTACTGATGACCAGCCTGCCCAGATTTTCTGTTCCTTTCTCATTCGGCCTGAGCGTCTTGTGTGTCTCTTGGGCTTGTCCCTTTCTTCTAGATCGTCCAATCTGTTGCTACACAATTCTTTGTATAGCATTCTCTCGTGATCCTTTGTATTCCTATGACATCAATTGTAACTTCTGTTTTATTTTTGTATTTTATTTCTTTGGGCCCTCTCATCTGGCTAAAAGCCTATCAATGAAATAAATAATTATTAAAAGTTGGAAACTTAGGAGAAGGGGCCCACGGGGCTGAAACTCAGATCTCTGAGAAGGGCACACGGCTGGTCCCTGGGGCTGGTGTCCCCGAGCTTAAGGAAGACGCCAGGGACTCAGGACTCAGTCCTGAGGAGGCATGACCCTGCCAAGGTCCTCAAGGTGGAGCAGGATGCAGCTGAAGCCGACTGCAAACTGGGCTCCGCTGCTGCTTCTCCAGCAGTGCTCTCGGGAGCCACGGGTAGATGGAAAGCTGCACGGAGCTCACAGAGAGGAGCAAGGCCCCTTTCCCCATTGTTCACTCAGCCCTAGAATCTCAAGGCCAAGTACAGAAGGAGGGTGTTTGTGCTTAGAGGTGATCACGTCATAATTTTGCTGGTAAAGGCTTCTGGAAGAAATACATGAAAGAAAATAAGAGAAGGAGAAATCAGGACAGCCGGGTATTGCTGAAGATAAATAACCCCATCCATCGTATTTCAAGTAAGGATAATACCAATACCTACCAATTATTTCCTTTTACATGGTGCTCCGTTCTTTACACATATACATTCTTGTGCTTCTGACAACTCAGTGAAACAGGATTTATTTTTCTCATTGTATAGGTGAGGAAGCTGAGAACCAGAGAGGTTTAGAAACTTGCTCAAAGTCACCGAGTGAATCAACTGTGGACTGAGGACTTGAACCCCGGTGTATTTAGTATTAAAGCCCACACTCTTCCTGCTCTCCCACCTCATGCTTATTGGCTAACGTGTATTTGAAGAGTTAGCATTTTAAAAGTGAAGGATGCTTGGAGGAAGAGGACTTGGGCTTTGCATGGGACACAAATGGGTGTGTGTGTGTGTGTGTGTGTGTGAACTCTAGTGTCAACTGTTAATGTAACCCTATTGACATCCCTGAGGTCATGAGGTCTGGGGACCCTAAGTTACTCTTATTTCCATCAAAGGCTTCAGTCAAGGAGAGAAAGAAAGAAAGAAAGAAAGAAAGAGAGAGAGAGAGAGAGAGGGACGTGCGAGCGTGAAGAGAAGAGCAGAGCGAAATCAGGAAAGAAATAAAGAAAGAAAGACAAGGAAGGACAGGAGGAAGGAAGGAATGAAGGAGGAAGGAAGCCGAAAGAACACTCAACGAA
The DNA here is from genome assembly GCF_004126475.2 of Phyllostomus discolor. NCBI lineage: Eukaryota > Metazoa > Chordata > Mammalia > Chiroptera > Phyllostomidae > Phyllostomus > Phyllostomus discolor. The sequence goes on along the minus strand of NC_040909.2, from coordinate 129,845,943 downwards.
AGAAAAAGCAAGAACCAAACGACAGAAGAAATAACGTCACGAAAATACAGAGCAAAAAGCACGACAGACCAACAAGGGTGGTCGGGATCGCCCTAGCTAGTCGCGTGTTAGTCCCTCTGAGAGTGACGTTGGATGTCTTTTTTCGTTTAGTAACCATCCTGCTTGGTGGGCACGGAGCCCATTCCTGCACGAGGAATTTCCTGGGAGTTTCAACTTTTCTTGTTTTCTCTCAACCAGAGCAAAAGAAGCTGTAATGAGGTTATTTATTCCCCCCAAGAAGCACTGTGGTAATAAGTCCCTTCGCTGACTGCTCTTAGGCTAAGCTTCCTCACAAATATATGAAACGCCCAAACCCAGCAATCAGTACAGCTAATTGAAATGCCAACTGGAAGTTCACTAGATGAGAGCCGCCAGGGTCACAGTCATTACCAGCGATTAAATGTTATGCGAAAAGATCCATGAAGAGGCCCAGGTCTGGCAATATGCTTTAACCCTACACCCACTGTGGGGAAAGAAAGGGAAAGACAAACACTGGGTGAGAAAGCAGGGATAAAACCAGGACAGGCGCTGGCTTGGGGGCTTAGCCAGGGAGCACAGACACACTGCAGCAGGAAGGATTTAGGTTAGCTTCTAGGAAGCCAACAGGAAGAACATGGACGGACTCGACTTTCTTTCCTAAAGGGCCTCTTGGTTAGGATGGGATCGTCGGCCCAGGGATCAGATCCGGTGCCTGCCATAGCTTCACTTCTTTTTCTCTCGCCTGCAAAACAAAAACAATAATATCTCTATTGTGGAATTGCCGTGAGGATTAAATAAATATGTAGTTTAAACGTGGAGATGACTGCCTAGCCTACAGAAGCGATTCAATCAGGAGATATTTCTACCATGGGTCGGCGAACAGTGAATCCATACATCCTTATTGTGAGTTGATTATATCTGGGAGCTCTTAGAGGAGGCAGAGACAAATACGACCCACATTTGTTTAGCACATACCAGGTCCTCACAAAGGTCACCAGCAACTTCCCAGCTGTCCCTCCTCATGGCTTGTTTCTGTGAGGCCTCATCTCCGCCCACGTCCCCTTCCTCACCCCGCCCCAGCCAGGGCAGCCTTCTTGCCGACTTGAATGCTCACTTGCTATCTCAAGGATTTCTGTTCTTTCCCCCTCACTCACCCTGTATTAGTCAGGGTTCCTCAGAGAAACAGAACCAGGTGTGTGTGTGTGTGTGTGTGTGTGTGTGGTGTGTCCGTGTGTGTGTGCAGAGATTCCTTTTAAGGAACTGGCTCACACGATTATGGAGGCTTCCAAGTCCAGCGTCTGCAGGGCGGGATGACAGGAGAAAGAACCAGGAAGAGCTGATGCTGCAGTTCACGTCGAAAAACCTTCCTCTGAACACAGCAGTGGGCTGTCTTTTGTTCTAGCCAGGCCTTCAACTGATTGGATAAGGCCCACCCACATTAGGGAGGGCAATCTGCTTTCCTCAAAGACCACCTATTTAAATGTTCATCTCATCCAAAAACAACCTCACGGAAACATCCAGAAGAATGCTTGACCACACACCTGGGCATCGTGACCCCAGCCAAGGGGACAGATAAAATCAACCCAGACTCCATCGCTTGCATAGCTGATTCCTCAACTTTTCAGCTCTCAGGCCACCACTCAAAGCCCTTCCTCATCCTCCTATCTAAGCTGCCCTCCCATTTCATTGTCTTTGTGGCAAGTTTCACTCTCAAAGAGTAGTGTACTTACTTCTCTGTTTGCCTGTTTATCCTCTGTTCTGTCCACCAGCCCCCACCTCACCACTGGCTGCATGACTCTGGGGACGTTGTCTGGGCCGGAACTGCCCCCAGTGCATACTGGGCACTGAGTTGGTGTGTTGGTGTGGGTCCTCCAGGAAGCCCAGGCAGAAATGGAGCTAGAAGCACCGGGGTTGTAATGGTGATGCCACCTGTGAAAGATAAAGGGGATGGGGAGACTCAGGACTGTCACTGCAGCCTGACCCGTGAAAGCAGAAGTGAGGGGAAGACTGGGTAGGAAGAGGCTTAGACTGCAGTGCCAGGCAGTGGGGAGTCCAGTGGGGAGTCCCAAACCCCCCAGGAAAGACTGCCCTCTACAATCATTGGCTGGGACCAGTGGGGGAAATAAACTGAATGCCCACACAGCGGGGATCCAGAGGGGCGGAGGCTGGGCTGCTGGTCACACTCTGTTGCTAGCGATTAAATGGAGCATTTCAGGGCCACCCCAGGCCCGTAGTGGCTGATGGGTGACTGAATGGCTGGATGTCCTCAGTCCATATCCTGCTCATCTCTCCTGACACGGGGCTGCGGTCTGCACCTCCCTCCCTCCTTCGCCATCCTTGCCCTTTTCCTTGGCCCCTGCCTCGTATCCCTTTAACCCTTCCTTCACTTTTCCTCTCTGTTCCCTCTTCCTAATATCACCCCTGAAATAAAGGTGTCCCGCAAACTGCTACTCTCTTCCAGGTCCCCCTCCCCTGCCACCCTGTCCTTACATGTCTGTGCCAGGCTGGGGACGAGAGACACACGCACAGACACGGGTCTGGGTGAGTCACTAACAGCTGCAGTTCGTGGTGCGCTCTGCGTGCCAGGCGTGTCACTTCCCCTTCTGTTTGCACACTGCTGCTTATCTTTACTCTGTCCCGGATGAGGTATTAGCATCCCATTTTGCAGATGAGGAAACTGAGGCTCAGAGGGCCACATACCCCAAGGTCTCAGAGCTTATAAATCGCTAGGATTCTAACTCAGGACTCTATGACTCCAGAGCCTTTGTTCTCACTAGTCTGAGGCTCTTTGTGCTCAGAAATCACGGTTTGTAACTTTATATTCCTGTGGCATCTAGCGTAGCTGCAGTCACAGTAGGTGTTTTGCGGGACTGCCAGCGAGGAAAGGGTTAACAGCTCTGGTGGAGGGAGCCTGGCTCTGGGCAACCTGTTCTAAATAATGAGCCTCTGGTATTCCTGCTAATGACATGCTCCTCTCCCAGCTTCAGGTTTTACTCGCAGGAGTAATGAATTAATTAATTAGTGAAAGTGGGTGAGGAGCTCTTTGAAGTTGTAAAAAGCCCAGAGTGCAAATGCTAAGAAAAGGGACCAGCTAGACTAAATCAGATACCCTGAGAGGGCTGGAGAGCTGGCCCACCAACTCTCCGAGGACAAGTGCAGGCAGAACAAAGGGAAGGAAGAAGGGGCATCCAGCAATACTGTGAATCCCCCCGAACCTCCTCAGCAGCCTTGCCAGGCTCCCGTCTCCTCCTGGAGTCTGGCGGAGTTCCCCGGGGCTGCTGTTGTTCCCATGGAGTCACAGCGGCAGCCTGGACCGGCTGTAGGACAAGAATCTGAGGCCACCTAGAGGCTCAGCAGGAAATAGCACCGTGTTATCAGCGACTCGGGTGATGGATGGGTGTAACCAAGGCTACAAAATCACTATGTAACCGACTACCACAGAGCCCAGGGACTTACAACAATCATTAGTTTTATCATCTGCAGGTCATCTGAGGGTCAGCTGATTGATGGCGGGTCTGGCTGGTGCCGTTCGGCTCCGCTCCTCCCTTTCTCCGGGGACCCTTCCCCTCCCGGGAGGAGCAGCTAGCTCAAGTCTGCCTCCTCGTGGTGACGGTGAAACCCACTCACAAGCGCATCCTGAGACTCCATTTGCACTTCATCTGCCCAGACACCACTGGTCAAAACAAGTAATAAGAATACGATAAGCCCAGAGACAAGAAAGTGCGCCCAACACCTAGGGCCATTTACAGAGAGCAGCAAAGAGTCGGGGCCGTTAGTGTTGTCTGCCATGGAGACAGAGGGGTGGTTTGGTGGTGACAGCCGATTCAGGTACTTGACTGCCGTGCCCAAGGACCCAAACCCCTTACCTGCTCTTTCTGCAAGACAGCAGGCGAAGCGGAAGAGCAGCCCCGTTAGGCAGGGCATAGCTCTCTGGTTCACCGACATGTGCACCAGGCCTGCTGCCCCCACTTCTGTCAGCTGCCTGGCTCCCTCCCCAGGGCACTGGAGGTGGAAACCGCCATCATAACACACAAGGTGTGGGATGCATCCATGACGTCACCTCAACTGAGGAGTCTGCTGCCGAGAAAAAGACGTGCCCGGCTGTCCTGTGGGGCAAACAGTTCACAGTCATTGTGGCCGGTGTTGGAACAGTCTGCACCTGGTGGAGAACAACGTGAAACCTTTATTCCTGCACCCGGTGGAGAACAACATGAAACCTTTACTCACTGCCTTCCATGCTGTGCTGCACCCTCTGTCTTATCCCTTAGTGGCATCCCACAACTTTTCAGTCACTTTTAGATATTAAAAATTCGGTCCAGCCCAGTTGAACACATAGGGTCCTGCCTAATTTTGTATTCACATCCCCCCCCCCCCCCCGCCAGGTGCTCACCCTGCCTTGGCCTGGAGGACTTGGGGTGGTATGTTCAGTCCTTTCTTCCCCGACCCCATCTGTCCCCACTCCTAGTTCCTCCGGGGAGAAGCGGGAACCAAGGGGGCGAGGGGTCCTCTTCAGGTCACCTGTGCACTCTGAGTGCTTGACATCCAAGAGCTAGCGGTCTCACGGCCACATGTAGGGGACCCCGCAGGGTGTCTCCTTTGCAGTTTTGTGACCTGGGGAAGGCACCCTGGGTGGTCTCTCCCAGGGCCTCCTCTCCCACACTCAGATCTCACCCTGCGGCCACCCCACAGCCCTCTTGGGCGGGGCAACTGCAAGTCAGACACGTTCGATGCCCGTCTTCTCATCCTGTTGGCCACATTTGGTCCTGGCTGTTCTGGCTGCAACAAGCTAACGTTCCCTCTGCATTTCCACAGAGAAAAAAGGGGTGGGGGCGGGGGAGATTTGCAGAATTACCCGAGGTGCTAAGACCTGAGAATATTTTCTTGTTATTGCTTCGCCATGATCAGTAAGTAGGTTGGGACCCAAATATTCTCTTGAGTGGCTGACTTAGGTATTCCAGAATAGAAAGGAAATTACTGTCCCAAAACTGGGGAAATAAATTTTGGGTGTCTTTTAAGGAGGTGTATCAAACCAAAGCCATGGGTGCTAAACCCAAGAAAAATGTTGCCTGAACCCAGAAATTCCCTGACCACAAAAGGGGTCTTTCAAGGAAAAAGTTAATAATTATCCCATATTTCTTGAAGTATAATAAATGCACCAGTGGCAGGAATGATGTGATAATACGTTCAGCAAATCGTCATGACCTGAAGCCAAACACTCAAACTCACGTGTGTGTGTGTCTGTGTGTGTGTGTTACATCTGGTTCTGGTTAGTGACCCACAGCAAGCCCCTGAACCCCAAAAGCCCTGATTTGGGCTTGTAGGGAGCGAGGAAGCACCGATTGGTCTGATCCCAGCAAGGCTCTCGGTGGGACTGAGGGGAGACCGTTCCCACAGAGCAGGGGGTCTGGTGGCTGGGGCAGCTCCTGATGAGTCCATGGGACCCGTGCCAACAGGGCAGACCCATCCCAGGAGCTGGTCCCTGAGTGAGGAGCACGCCGTGGTGGGCACGCCGTTTGGATGCCCATGACTTTGCCAGACAGGTCCATCCTCGTCAACAGTTTGTGTCTGGGGGAAGGTGGCACTGCGGGCTGTTGATGGGTGACAAGTGGCCTACGCCATCAAGGGCCCACCGCCTATCGTTGTGACAGGGCACCTACACTGGTTCTTGGGTCTTGACCCCGGGTAGACACAGCTAAGGAGGCCGGTGGTTTCCACAGCGACACCCACCGCAGCAATCCCTCCAACATCCGGGGTGACGTGAGAACTCTTGGCCACACCCTGAAGGCTGACGCTTCCAGTCGGATCCGGAGGGCCAGACCGGAGGGTTCAGAAAAAGCGGACTAGCATCAGAAGGCAGAGAGTGATAGGGACTTGGGGACACTGGTGGGGGGCGAGGTGAGGGGTGAGGAATGGTCTTGCGAGTCCTGGTCAAGCCAAACACTGTTCCTGCCTAGGCCCTGACTGGTCCAATCTTAACTGTCACCTGCACCAGCCACAGTCTTGGGGGCCAGCTCTCAGACCACTGTCATCCCCACACCCTGGAATGGCCCAGAGACACCCCCCCTAACCTTTCTTCCGTGGCCTGAATTGAGGCCAGTGGAACTGGGACAGTACAGAACAACGCTTGAGACTTGAAACACCAAACCAGAACGCATCCTGGGTCGGCAGGACTGGGGAGGGGACAAAGGGCCTACAAAATGTCCTCAATCAACAAAAAGTGCACATTCAAAATATCGAAAAGAGGCCAACTTGAATCCCTCAACCTTGAAGCCTATGGAGAGGTTCTTGTCCTAACATTAAAGAACTCAACAGCTCCACCTTCTGGCAAAAGGGGAAAACTGTAAGCACCTGAATGAGACCAACATTGATAGAAGCAACCAAGCAGTTCAAAGCAGAGGGACCTTCAGAAGTCATATTCTAGGTCAAGTCCCCCACTTTACAAAGGGGAACACTGAGGCCCTGAGAGGAGAGGAGGCTTGCACAAGATCCAACAGATTTCTGGTGCCCGGGCTAAAGGCTGAAGGCGAGACTCCAAGTGCGTCATTGGAGGCGTTCCAGAAAAGGCTGCAGAAAGCAAACTTGTGTCTTCAGTTATAAAGACATAGGAGTCAGGACTTTATGCCCCACAACCACGGTGCCTCGTGGCGCGCCCACCTAGGTTACCGTGGTCCCCCGTTTACACGGGAGGCTCCGTTTCTGGGCTCCGGTCTCAGAACTCGTAGTCGGGGGTGTTGATGCCCCAGTTGGGATTCCAGGTGGTGGAGCGAAAACCAAAGCCTGGGAGATTTCTGTGGCAGCTGCCTCTGCTCCAGTCCTGTCTCCCGTCTGCGTGGGGAAGGGAAAGGGGTCCAGAAAGAGCGAGCGCTGGGCCAGCCTCATCTGCTCACTTACAGAGAAAACCCATGACGCTCCCAAAGGCAACACAGAACGTGTTGCTTATGTCTCGTGATTTCTCCCAAGATTTCTAAAGATCACACAGTGGGACTTCGGGCCAAGCCACGCCTGATTTTTCCAACACTGTGCCCAGTATGGGATTCCACAAGGACCCTTATTTAGAAATGGGACACGTCCTCTCTTCTACACGTGGAATGCTAGGTGGGGGTCCCCAGAAACAGGAGAACCCCATTCCCAAGATGACTGCTTTCTAAAGGTCCACCAGCCCGTGCCCTTAAGTAAGATCTGTGTCTAGCAGAGAGCTGTCGCATAGTAAACAAGTGAGTATCCTGGCTGGCGTAGCTCAGTGGATTGAGTGCGGGCTGTGAACCAGGCATCACAGGTTCAATTCCCAGTCAGGGCACATGCCTAGGTTGCAGGCCATGGCCCCCAGCAACCGCACATTGATGTTTCTCTCCCTCTCCCTCCCTCTCTCTCTCTCTCTCTCTCTCTCCGCCCTTCCTCCCTCCCTTCCCTCTCTAAAAAATAAATAAATAAAATCTTAAAAAAAAAAAAACAAGTGCGGAGTGAATAAGCGGGCTGGATGCCCAGGGCAGAGCATCGTGACATCTATTATGTTACCTGAGACAGTCAGTACACCTGGTCCTCTTGGCTTATCGGTCCCGGTCTTCTGACTCTTGAAAGGTCCACCATTCCTAGGTCCCCCTCACCTGTCCCACAGCGGTCATCTCCACCATGACGCACACTTCCACCCAAAACACCAGAGACTGCCAGCCCCCAGTCTGCAGCCCCCGGTCTGTCCCACGCGTCTCACTTCATGTTGTTTCCAGAGGGGCCTTCCTGCCTCGCCCCCTCCCCCGCCCACTCATCCTCTGCAGAGTAATCCGAGCGTTCTTCCTAAGAACCACGTCTAATCAGGGCACTTCCCTGCTCCTAGTCACCTAGAGGGGAAGGTGTCTTGCAGCTTCTCATGGCGTGCAGATCTGACCCTGTCTGGCCTGATGCACCTGACCTCCAGCCTCCAGCCAACCAGCCAACCAGCCTCACCTCCTGGGTTCCAGCCCCGCCAGGCTCCCCAGCCTTCCCTGGACAGACCTGCTCTTTCCTGCCTCTTCCTCTTTGCACCCGCTGCAAAGTTCGCGCCCAGCCTGAACTAAGCATCGCCTTGTTGCTGCTTTCCTTTGAGACCAAGCAAAGTTCCTCTCCTCTGGGAAGCCTTCTCCCTACACCTGCCCCAGGGCAGGGAACATACATTTGGATCTCCAAAACGTATCAGGAATACAACAGGTGCTCAGTAAAAGCTCTCCACATAGAGGCATTATTGAATGATTTTATTCTTCTAGATGTTTAATCTTCTAGATTTTATTCCTCTTGATTTTAAATTTCTTACAGGCAGGAGCCATGCCTTGTGCTTTTCTGTAACTTACCACAAACAAAAGTATGTTGTTGCTGATGATGATGATGGTGATAACAATGAGGTTGACAACATTCTCGGACAATGGGAGCGACCACCCCTGAGTTGGCAGGCCTCTTGCCCTCTCCGCCACCCCAGATGTACCGTACGCCCCAGAAAGCTCTTCAAGCTCACGGACCTGCTGATAGAAATAAATGAGGACATGTCAGAGAAACATTTCACTCTCATATAAAACACTCTCCAAACTGTTTCATTCCTGGGGGCGCAGGCCCAGCTTTGAATGGAGGTGGCTGTCCAACCACTTCAGCGAACACCTGTGCTCTGGACACGCCCAGGGCACTGAAAGGCCTTGTCGCCTGCGGAAGGTTTCAGGGCAAGGAAACCCTTCAGCCGGGAGAAACATGGGCAACTCTGACCTCGCTGGAGCGAAGTCTGCAGCCACTTTCACATACAAAGGCAGAGTCGGGCGGTGGGAACAGAGACTGTAGGCACTGTAGGACGTTTGTTGTCTGAGATTTGGGGAAGGCACAGCTCAGAAGCCAGCAAGGGTTAAAGGTCAAGGTGGATTAAGCTACTGCCCTACAAGTTCACTACCAGGGTCTATGAGAGCAGCCCTCAGACCAGATAGGGCTGGTGGTGGTTCACCGTGTGTGCCCAGTGGCACACGGCTGGGCCGTGGTACCCAGGTTTGACCAAACAGCAGTCTAGGGGTTGCTGTGAGGGTGTTTTGGTTGAGGTTAACATGAAGCCAGGAGACATTGAGTAAAGCCTCCCTAATGTAGGACGGTAGGGCCCTCCAGGACCGGATACCAGGTGCAGCGGGCAGGTGAGCGGACACGCCAGGCATCACAGCACGGGGGGAGGGGAGTGAGCACAGGAGCAGGCATGGAATTGAAGCAGCCCATTCAATTCTTCAAGCCTCAGTTTCCTCACCTGTAAGATGGGATGCTATTTCCGACTTTGCTGAGTTATATCGAGGACCTAAAAGATAAGGTAGACGCACATACACCACAGGGTGCCTACGGCATAATACATGCTCAACAAGTGGTATTTGACCCTGAATCCAGTTCTCAGCGTGAATATTCCAGAACATTCCAGTCAGCAACTTCTCACCTTCTGCCTCCATCACCATTCACACCTGCGCACACGCACATAAACACCAACACACACACGCTATTTATCAGGCTTCTTGGATTAAAGCTGCTGCAGAAAACATATCTTCAACTTCAAAGGTGTTCTTGCTCATTTTCTCTCATTTCTAAAGTCGCCTGGGTCCCCAAAACCACGCACCTGCCAACGCCTGAACTGGCCCGTGTCACAGGGAGCTTCTCTCTCCTCTGCTGCTCAGTGACCAGCAGCAAGCCAAAGGGCCCCCAGAAGTCCCCACTCAGGTGCAAGGCCTGTGCCCTGAGCAGCGGGCTGCAAAGTGAATGGCTCCAGACCCAAGCACTTTCTTCCTCTCCGCGGGATGCAGGCATCTCCTGAGCCGGGTGCTCTCTGTGACCTGCTCGTGTGTGCAATGAACGGGGAACACGGAAGGACGCTGCCAGGTTTGGAGGCTGTGCTCCCAGCCGGTCTCATCGGACCACAGTCCCTCGAGGTCCTGGGGCGAAAGCAGACACTCAGTCAGCAGATGGCGGCGTTGCTGCGTGATCACGAATCACGAACCTGGTCCCCAAAGCTGGGTCAGCTCAGGCACCTGCCGTTTCTCACCTCGATCAGACTCAAGGGTGAGCGGGTAGGCCACTGCTGGAGAGGAAACTCCTACGGTAGGTCAGAGACCACACAGGTGTGCAAGAAGCCAGGACGGCACCTGTGCCTTCTCCCAAATCCTTCTCAAGCCCTACCCCTCCTTCCCATCTCCTACGCCCCCATCACCTCTCAGCCATACTTCTAAAATCACCCCCTCACCCAGGTCCCTGACTCTCCTCACAGCCTGGCACCTCTACCAACTTTTCCTCATCCCCTCGAGCCCAGAGTGCTCCTTCGGAACTTGGCAGTGTGTCCTGCCTGGAACCTGCCACGTCCTCTCTTCATGTGGCCGAACCTCACCCTGCTTTGTGTCTCTGCTCCCAAGTCACCTTCCCGGAGTTCTCACAGACCCCCATCCCCGTCTGAACCAGGTCCCTCACTCACCATTGTCTCCACAAACACCCAGCCCAGTGTGCAGGTACCTACCGAATGTGGACCTGTGAGCACGTCTGTCCCCTTCATGGAGAGACCGTAGGTTCCAGGAGGTCCGAAATTACATGTCTCGTCCACCACTCTGTCCCAGGGACCTAGCACGCTCACCATCTCCAGCATGGTAGGGGCTCAACAGTGTTTGACCGATTAGATCATTGATTCTCCGGAAGGTGAGCATTGCCAAACAACCTCAAGCGGCCAGTAAGAAGGCTCTTTCCTTCGTTCATGAAAGAGGTTTGGGAAGCAAAGGAAGACATAACTAGCAGTTGTGGACCGCCGTGTGGAATGAGCACAGAACCAGACGGGCCTGTTCCTGCCACCTGCCAGCTGTGTGACCTTAGGAAAATGACTTCACCTCTCTGAGCCTCCGTTTTTTTCTAACAATGGGGGGAACAATCATTCATTGTTGAGTTATTGGTAGGATCCGAATAAGGAAAGGGAAGTACCTCGTAAGCCCTTAAGCACAGGAGAACTCACGGGCCTGAGTGAAATGAGCCCAGCGGCAGGGGAGGCAGAGGGCCATGGAAGTGTGCAAGGCCTGTTCCGGGCGCCTTTCACACTCACACACACACACAGGCACAGTGCTGTGCTGAATAGTGGTCCCCAGAAAGTCACGTCCACCCGGAACCTGGGAATGGGGTCTCATCTGGAAATAGGGTGTTTGTGGATACAATCAGGTTCAGACGAGGCCATGCCGGGCTGGAGTGAGGCCTAAATCCGATGACAGGTGGAGTTATAAACGGAGAGAAAGGCGAGCACAGAGACACGGAGGAGAAGACCATACAAAGACAGAGGGATGCACCTACAAGCCCAGGAAGGCCACCGACGGCAGGGAAACCCCCGGGAGCTGGAGGAGGCGAGGAAGGTCCCTCCTCCTGAGTCTACACAGCCAGCTCGGCCCCGCCCACACCCGCCTTCCCGGCTCCTGGCCTCTGGAACTGGGACACAGTAAACTCCTGCTGTTTGAAGCCACCCGGTTGGTGGTAGGGTGTCACGACAGCCCTCAGACACTACACACACACACACACACACACACACACACTGGCAAGTTGCCATCCTGAATACCTCTAGGTGGCATGTGCACCCCCCCCTTTGCCCTAATAAGTGAGCCTTTGTAACCAAGGAAACAGCCCCTGATGCTCAGCCTTGAAGCACTCCCAGGAAGATCTCAGAGCAAAAGATAAAGAACAAAGACGAACTGTTCCCCTTGAACTGTCTGCTCCTTGGATGAGCCCTGTCCGCCCTCTCGCCCCAGGCCCCTGCTGGCCATGGCTGTAGCGGCAGCCACAGCTGCAGCTGAACCCGTTGCTCGGCATCCACCCCCACTCTGGCTTCCCCGCCTCCTCACTGCAAACCTAACTGGGAGAACAGCTCCCTCACAGGGTCAGACGGACCAGGGGGATAAGTGTGCAGGGGGGGGATTTTTATTCACAGCCTTGGGTAAGCAGATTCCATATAAGTGACCCCTAAGGAGAAACTGGCCAGAATGTCTTGGATCAGGGTGTCCACAGGAAGTCCCCTCCCCAGCAGGACACCAGAAAGCAATGCCCCCCTCTGCTCAACGGGATGTTAGATCGGAGACTAGAAGAGCAGCCAGCACTCAGCAGTGACAGAGGGAAGTCCCCACTTATCCACTGAGCCCACAGCTCGGCCTATAGTGTCCCGTCCTTCCACCTGCCAGCCGTGAGAAACAATTAATTCTTCCCCCAAACACCCCCGGCCCCTCGCCTCTTGCTTCTGAGCACAGAGGGGAGTGAGTTTCCTGGTGCATGTACAACAGCCACTGGTCCTTATTTCTCATTGGGGAGCAGGTGACCCATCAGAGATGCTGAGTGAGGGTCACTGGTCTCAGCCTCCCTCTCCACCCAGACCGGCAGGCAGCAGCGGCCTGAAAAGGTGTGTCTGCACTGCAGATGCCAACTTCTCCTTGGCCAGACAGGATGGTGGGGAGGGAGTGAGCAAGCCCATTGGGCTGGCCTTGCAGCCTCAGCTATAAAGGTGGCAGCTTGGTCTCCATCTCTTAGTTGTATGTGTGATTCCTCAACTGGTTTAGAACATCAGTGATGAGGAGAGCTGCTGGGTAGGGACCCCCATGACGTGGAGACACGGTCAATTCTTGTCATTTCTGATAGTTACAGCCAATGAAGTTGCTGGGACAGGGAATGAGTGAGTACACTGAACCACGGCTCCTAAGGAAAATACACACACAGCTCACAGGGCCCCGAACCATAAATCCTAAAAGCAGCTCGCCCTGGTAGATCTCATTGTTCTTATTTGACAAAAGAGAAGCAGAGGCTCACAAGTGTTAAGTAACTGCCTGAGGCTACCCCACCGACAGGGACCATGGGGGGGATTCGAACCCAGTGTGCTGGCCTGTGGCAGAGCCCCTGCCCCATCCTGCCTGCTCCTTTCCATCCCCTGCTTTTCTCCGCACGAGAGCTGATGCATGGGGCCAGCAGTTGCCTTGCTCTACCTCAGCTGCGGACATACCCATGAGCCAACTCAAAGACTTGGCTGCTCTGCCCATGTCCCTAAATGGTGGCAAAGGGGCCAAGGGTCTCGACTTAGGGGTTACGAGTAAATTTGAACATGCAGATGAATTGCCAATATGAACCCTGTAAATAATGAGGATCAATTGTATATTGCAGTATTGCTCCTAATCATTCCCTGTCTGCATGGGAAGAGCTTACAGGTCTCCAGCCCTGTCATGTGACCTGCAGTGCCTCCCGAGGGGGAAGGGAAGGGTGTGCCCCTGTCCTTGTCCTCGGGCCTGGCCATGTGCCTTGCACTGGCCAGTGAAATCCAAGTGGCGGCAATATACACCAATCTCAGAGGAGCCTCTCAAAGCTCTCTCCTGGTTTCACCCATTTTCTCCCTCTTTTTCCTCTTCCCGGAGAACAACAGGTCCCCACCGAGGCTGCCCCCTCGGCCTGGGTCCCGGAAGGAGCAGGACACCTGGACCACAGCCGACGTGCACCGTGAGTGAGAGCTGCACCTGTGGGCTTGGAAGCCACTGAGGTTTTGCTGTTTGAAACTGCAGTGTAACCAGCAAAGGCTGACAAACGTAGACCCCGATGTGCTGAACAGACAGCCTTGCTCTAGCCTGCATCCTGTGGGTTAAAGGTAATAAATACGCTCTGATCTAAACAGTGGTGGGTGGGGACTTTACTTTTGGCTCCCTGCAGACCCATGGAGAGGAAAAGTCGGCCCCATGCTCTGGAGGCCAGAGAATGGCTCAGAAGCGGGGACCTGGACTTCGCCCTGTGGCAGCCCGGTCTGCCAGCTCAGGCCTTGCAGGAAGCAGGTGGCCGGCTGGGCTCAGAGGCACAAGAGAGTCATCGCCGGGGAGGGATGCAGGGGAAGGAGGGGCGGAGACGGGGAGGGATGACGTTCTCACGCCTGTGAAAGGAGAGGGCCACCTCCCACGACCTTTCTGGAAAAGCGTCAGCTAGGATGACAGTGAGTCCCAAGCCAGAGCTGCTCATCAGGGGACCCTCAGGGTGGGCAGGGGCTCAGGCGCTGCCGGGACCTGGGAGCGGCCTTCGGGAAGCATGGCCTCGGCGTTCACGGTCAAGTGCACTCCCCACGCCGCTCTCCTGACAGAGAGCTGAGCAGGGCGTCTGCACGGCCACCTCACGCAGAAAGGCCATCGGAGAAGGCCTGTGTCCTGGGGCCCCAAGGAGATATGGGACACGGGTCAGAGGAGGGATGTGCTAGATATGAAATCGGGACCCCACAGCCCTCACCCGGCCCCCTCCAACCCGTGCGATGGACTCGGCGCCCAGCACGTATCTCCATTTCTCAAAGCATGGGAGTGCTTTCCAGTGCCCGCACTCCGACACTAAGGACAGCTGCTGCTCCGTCACAGAGGAGGCACCGTGAGGCAGGGAGGCAGCAGATGCGGTGCACCCAGAGCCCTGGCAGAGCCAGAACTCAGGTGACGCGCTCCTCCTGCCTGCACAACCCCCTCTTCCTTCCCAGGAGACCCAGGCAGATCCTCCAGCCAAAACAACGTGAACGGGAAGGCTCCGCGACCACCATCCCCTCCTGACTTGGAGGGTGTGTCCACGCAGACTCTGCGTGGGGCCACAGCAGCTACTGCGCCTCCTCCTTTCACGTGGAAGGTAACCGACGCCAGGCAAGGGGGGGGGGGCCATGCCGAGGGCCACGCCGAGGGCCACACCAGCCAACGGAGACAAGAGCCCAGAATGTTCCCGTCTATCCAGGAATGCCAGGAGGAAACTGAGGCCTGGAATCCCAGGCTCCGCTTGTGCTGTGGTGTTCATGTTCGCTGAGCACCTACTATGTGTGAATCATTGCTGGAATATGGATGAAAACAGGCAGTGGGGGCCCTGCGTTCTCAGAACTTACGGCTCCGAACCCTTCCCAGGTGCGGTTCAGAAGCGCAGCCTGGGGGTGGACGTCCCGATTCCACTCCACATGCACAGGAGTGAGAGCACAGCCCTCGCCTGCTGTGTGTGAGCCCGGGACTCCGCTGCCCGAGTCAGTGAGGTCAATTACTCTCCCGCGGCTTTGCAGGAAAGCTTTTCAAGACTCTCAAGTCACTGCTCTTATTAATTACTGTATCAACTGTTTTACATACCCTAATTATCTCCCTGCGGCACTGACAATGGCCTTTGTAAAGATTTTCTTTTCTTACTCTTTCTAGTTAAAAATAGAAAATATGAATATGTATGTATTTTTAAGCTTTTTCAGAATTTAAACACGACTCGGGCGCCATCTGCTGGCTGACACAAGCTTCATACTATTTCCACTTGGAATAGTCTCCTATTGATAAAATGAATAGTAATAAACATAATGATGTATTTCAAAATCATATTTTTAAATGCCATTTAGTCACTAATGCATTCCTCTGCTAAATACACCAATCCTCATAGCATTGTTAACTATCCTAAAATACTTGTCATGAATATCAGTGCTGACACTTGGTAAGGCCCATGCGCTTAGAGGGATCCATCGCAGAAATCAACCACACTGTGAGTAATTCATCTAAAATACATATTTCCAAAGCACCTGCCATGGACCAGACGCTGGGGCTTCCAGGGAGCTAAGATGTGGCCCACCCGTGGCTCGCGGTCTGGCGGGGACAGAGGATGACGATGCCGTGAAGTCTGTGCTATCACAGAGACACAAGAGGGACCCAGGGAATATGAGACAGGAGGGACATGGGCACAGTGGTAACCAAGTGAAGGAGGTCAGGAAAAGTTTCTGGGAGGAGACATTGAGCTTGGTGTTAATGGCTATGTGGGGGTTTTCCAGAAAGAGAACGGGGGAGCTCGCACCCTGGGCAGAGGACCACGTGCAGAGGCCAGAAGATGTTGGGGAGAACCCACCACAGGGATCCAGCAGGCCCCCCCCAACCCTTGCTACAGACCACAGAGCGACACCCGGAAGGAGCCGCCACCCCAGGGGAGCCCCACCAGCCTCCGGAGCACAGCAGCACCCCTCGGGTGACTCGGAGAGGGATGAGGAATGGCTGTGGGATCCCAGTGGGTTTCCACAAGGGCAGCTGCTCCCCTGGGGTCGTGGCTGGTGAGTCACGAGACAAACGGGTGTGAGCAATGGAAAGTGAGACAACGAAGTGCTCAGAGCAGGAAGAGGGAGCTGCGGGTGAAGCGAGAGAGAAGCGAGTGTTCCTGGTTCTGTTTTTGCAGACCACACGAGTGCCAGGCCAGCGGCCTCCTTGCCTCCCTCCTCAGCGAAGGGAGCATCTCCGTCCCACAGCTCCACCAACCCTGTAGGTCGAGTGGAATGTTCGCAGAGCCTCTCCAGACATCATTGCCCTCTGTCCTACGGCAGAACAAAAGCACCCCCCTCCACAAAGAATCTGGACACAGCTTTGGGGTCTCCAGTGGCCATCCCCTGCCCTGCACCGCTGGGACGGGCCTTCCAGAAACCCAGGACCCAACAACTCCTGTCTTCTTGGACCTGCGCCCACGCTCAGCACTGGCCTCGCTGGAACTTGGCAGAGGCCCCGTGTACAAAAGCTCTAGGTAATAAGAAGAATGATGCTCAGAAGAATGAAACATCTCTGCCTTGGCCTTAACCTTGTTTGAGGATTCTCCCAGCAGCCCTTGTGGGAGGCCTGCTCAGGTGAGGAATTGAGGTCGGAATTAATTGTGCCAAGGCTCTTGCCAACTCAGGTCACTCTGGTCACCATGCCACTGCACCTCTGAGGAGGTGGTGCCTGCTCCTGACCCAGGCATCCCATTTTGGCATGGCACACGTGACTAAAGACCTTGCCAGCCTCTCGGCTGACAGCACCCTGTGCTGGGGACCGTGGAGACGCAAAGAAAATGGAGGCATTGCCCTTTCGCTCAAGGGCAAGGGCATTTAAGGGAACGTCTATACCGGGTGTGGTGCACGGTGCCGAGCGTGACTCATGTCTCTAATCCTCACAACAACTACAATGAGGTCAGGATTACCATGCCTGGTCTGCTGGCGAGGAAACGGAGACTCAGGGAAGATGCAAGTGATTCGTCAAAGATCCGAGAACCCGTAACTAGAAGATTCCGTCCCCAAACTCGTGCTACACCAGAGATCACTGCCATGAACAATGCAGATCCCTAGGCCCCACCCCAGACCAGCTGAGTCAGACTCTCTGAGGGTGGGGCCCAGAGCTGTGCTTCTAACACCACTTCTGTCCCTGTTCTTGTGGATGGTGAAATGTGGGAGCACCGTCCTCATCCACAGGCCCCACATTGTGGAGTCAAGGCCTTCGTGCCTCAAAGGTCCTGTCCGTGGGCCAGGATTTGTCACCAGAAGCACCTGTGGCATGAGAGGCGGATGGCAGAGAGGCTGGCCCCAGCATGGTCTCTGGGGCCAGATCGCTTGGGTGTGAGACCTGGTTTGGCCGAATATTAGCTGTGTCACCTGGGGCAAGTCACATTCCTCACGGTGCCTCCGTTTCCCCATCTGAAAAACTGGGGTCACAACAGTGCACACCTTTAGAGATGTTTGGGGGGGGTTGAAGAAGAGAAATCGGTGGGGAGTTTAAACCACCACCTGTCACAGAGGAAGCAGCCAAAACACCATTGCCGCTGTTACAGGACGATCGCCCCAAGTGACACAGGGAAAAGAAGAAATTTAAGAGAGACGGTCTTCAATTCCTGGAGGACTCGGGCTCTTTCCCACTGCTTCGTTTTCACTCAGCCTATTTCTCCTGCTGAGAATGCCCCCCTCCCTTCCCACCTTTAACCGCTGAACCATTTGTCACCCTCCCATTCATATTCATGTCCGTTCCATTCATTCTTCCTATTCAAACCAACCTCAGGCCAGACACTGTGCTGCGGGCCACAGGAGATACAAAGGAAGGTGAGGCCTTGCCCTTACCCTCCAGGGTAAGATGCAGGCTCCCTGCTGGACCACAGTGAGTCACTGTTCAAGGCTCAGTTCAGCAGGAAGGAGATTCGTGGCACTATTACCGAGTGCCAGGCGCTGTGCTGAGACCCTGATATGGATTAGCTTCTTTAATTTTCCGAACTTCCCAATGAGTAGCTGTAACTGTTATGCCCATTTTATGACAGAAGGGACTGAGGCTTCATGAAATTAATTAACAGCCTTGCCCAAGAATACAGAGCTAATAAGGGGGGTGGAATTCAGAAAGCAAAGCCCCCCTGGACACCGCTCTGGTCCTCCCACAAAGCCTGGACCCCTGGCCAATCTGCGCACTCTCCTTCTGGGTTATGACTGGGTTCCTAGGCAATCCCCAGACAGGGGTTTGTACTAGTTTCTTCTCTCGCACACACAGGCAAACCCCACTCTCCCTCCCAACACCACCCCACCCTTTCCAGGCAAAGAAAGTTTGTTGAAGGCAGTGACCCCTTCTCTCTGTGTACCCTGCATCCACCAGCCTCTCGCCCAACACTTAGCAGCTGATGCAGTTCTTTGACTTGAGTGTTTGCTCTTTTTACCTTAAATTCCAGCCCTAAGTGCTAGGTATGCCTGTAAGTGCAGGTGTCCAAACGCAAGCTCCGTTGCCCGATGTGGGCACCTTCCGTCTGCCCTGCGAGATGCACTGACCCTAACTCTCAGGCCCCCATGGGCTGGTACAATGGAGAGCACACAGCTGAAAAACCCACACGCCCAGGTCGGACCTCTTGGCCTCACCACTTATCACGTCACTCCGCCTCTGTGTGCATCGGTTTTCTGTAAAACGGGCCTATTCGTGTCTGTGAAACGGGTATATGCACACAGCGCAGGAAGCTGTGAGGTTTAGGTATAATCTCACACCGCTCTAACCACAGCAGGTGCTCCCTAAACAGTGGCCTCCTCCTTTCACTTAAGCATTTCCCCAGCGTGAGGCCAGAGGAGTGCCAGCCCCGTGGGACACACAGCCATCGGGTGTTGCTGTTGTTGTGGTGGTGGTGGTGGTTGTTGTTGTGTTTTCTAGACCTGGGGAGGGATGGGGGTGTGGGCGAGAGGCGTGTCACTGCTTCACGGTAATAGAATGCCCCGAGGAATTTGTTATAAATCAAGACTCTTGGGCCCCACCCACAGAGATTCTGATTCAGAGAGTCTGGAGGTGTAACCAGTTTACAGGGCAAGCTGACACAGGTGGTCCCCGGCCCACCCCCAGAGGAAACCTTGGGTCCCTTGGTTCCAACGTCACAACGGCCACCGTGTCCTCACGCCACCTCCACAGACATAACCCACTTTCTTATTCACCATTGTATTCCTATCCACACGCTTCTGTACCTTTCAATAAATCTATTTTTAAAAGCGTATTTTATCTCAGTACCTTAAATGCAAGTATATTGAAAGGAAATATGACGAGTAGTTGACAGGAGCATGGGTGCGGGAATTAAAATTGCCTGCCTGGAATCCCATCCCAGCTGGGTCAGTGTGGGGAGGCCGCATGAGGTCTGTGTCTCAACGAGCCGTGTGGCCAACGAGGGTCATATGAGTGGCTTCCTCATTGGGTTGTTGTAATGACTGAATGTCTTACTGTAGGACACTTACGACAGTGCCCAGCGTGTCGTAAGCACCCAGAAAATGGTGTTGTTTTTAATATGCTTAATTAAAAAAGGAAACAGTACCACATTCTACAAATAGGGAGCAAGCACCAAAGTCCACACATAACTGAGAAAAGTTGTTAGAAGTTCACCCGTAAGCCACCTGAAGCCAGGGGTGCATCGCAGGTAGTGTGCATGCCCAGCTCACGCAAACATTGCTCCAGAAGTGCCAGGTAACCCCATGGCACGGTGCCAGCAGTGGGCAGACAGGCCTGGGTGTTATTTTGTTGTTACTTCAGACCTCCCTTTGAGTTTCCAGTTAACCTGAGAGCTGCACGAGGCCAGGAAAACTTTCCTTTGGAATGCACTGTTTTGGCGCGGCCGGAAGCAGTCGGAAGACAGCCGTCTGTTCGGGGATTAGGAGCTGATCCCTGTTCTGTGGGAAACAAAGCAGCCTCTCAGTGGGTGTTGCTCAACCCAGGCTCATTAGCACTCTGGGCTTCTCCTCGGGCTCGTTTATCTGCAGATCTCAACGTGCCTCCAAACATTCAGGATTGCTCACGGCACCCCGTCAGCCCAGAATCGCAGTCCCCATTCTGCAGATGGGTGAACTGATAGAAAGGGCTATTAAGCGCCTGCGCTCCACAGCGCCTGCGCTCCCAGGTGCCGGTTGAGCAAGCAGGGCTGTGGCCAGAAGGAAAGTGATGACTCTGGAGATCCAGCGTCTCCCCAGGCCGGGGGTTTGCCCTGGGATGGAGACACACTTCTGGCAGGAGGTCCCATTGTTCCCTCTGCCATTCCCACGGCAGGGTGGGACAGGACAGAGTCTCTGATGAGCGTGGTAAGAGTCGGCCGTGCAGTGGGCATTTCAGAAAGCCTGATCGCATTAAAGGGGAGTGGAGGGGATCTTCCCAAAGGAGTTCGATGGCTCCTTGGCACCCAGGTTCCCGCCAGGGGAGTGCGGACCCATGCAGCGGGGTCTGGAGGCTGAGTCGACCTGGCTGTGAAGTTTATGACCCAGAACGACAAAGATGGTGACCAGAAAGGAGCCCTAGGGGAAGGCAGGTGCCATGTCCGGGGCAGTAAGATGAAAAATAAGGTAGCTCAGGACATGAAGTTCACTTACGCTGGGAAGATGTATAGAGAATCTTCAAAATGGTCATTTCAGAAATTTATCCAAAGCCAGTCATGGGACAGTTACTTAAAGATGTCTATACAGTCGTACAAAGATATGTATAAATGATATGGCTTTCAACAGGGTAATTTATATTAACAAAAATCATAAAAAATATAAATATTCAAAATTGGGAATACTTTAAAGAGGTTATGGTACACCTATCTACTACACATCCATTAATAATACATTTAAGTCTGTTTACTCATCATAAATAAATGGAACTTCAGCATACAAAACAAAAAAAGTAGAATTGAAAAGCGATCAAAGGAAACAGAACTCTGTGCTGAAGGAAAAATTAGAAGGAAATACCATGGAAGTGTGGGGATGATCTGAGTGGTGTGGAATTAAGTGTGATTTGATTTTTGTGTATATATTTTGTATTTACTAAAACTTCAACAAGATGTATGTGTCACTGTAATTTTTAAATCTTAATGTTTTTTCACTTTTCCTGTAGAGGTGTCAGGAAACACCTGCCCCACTCAGAAATATCTATGGGATTCTGACACAGACCCACAGACTTAAAAAAAAACAGGTTTTCTCTGTTGCCTGGCGCAAATGGCCAAGGTATTCCCAGCCACTGGAGTTTCTGAAAGGCATCCCGGAGTGTGAGGCTGAGCCCTGGATTAGCCGTCAGGACTTCCTGCCGGTGGCCCCACAGGAGCCACGCCCCCACTCCATGACCTTGAGCAAAGCCCTTTGCCTCCTCTTCTTCATCTAAAATAGAGATAACCGTGCATACTCCGACAGCCTCACAGTGGCATAGTTCATAAAAAAATCACACTCCAGTGGGGCTTGTCATCCCAAAGCAGATGTGATCCATAGCATCCTTGGCCTTGACCCAAAGACTGAAAAGCCCGCCCTTGGCGAGGTCTGCCCTTTGCTGTACACCTTTCCCCGCTATAGACCACCCACTGAGAACCAGTGTTCATAGCCGGGGCCTCGGAGACATGTTCACCAGCTCCCGGAGGACCTCCTGAATCACCCAGGAAAGACTAAATCAGGAGTGGAATTCTCGGAAATTTATGAGCACCCGTGTTCTTCACAGCGACTCTCGATGGGTCAGGACGTTGTGATGAGCTGAAATATCCCACCCCAGACTCAACTGCATTAACGTAGAAAGCCCTGGCAGCAGGTAGAGGAGCATATTGTTTACTTTGAAAACATTACCTGTATTCAACTTCTAGCACACAGTGGTACAGAACCCAGCACTTCGCCTTCCCGTAGACAGCCCTTCCTCCGAAGAGCGCCACCTGCGTTAGCCCTTCCCGTCTCACGGTTTCCCCCGCGGCGTGGCCGGTGCGTGTCTGACTTTGTGAAGAACATGCACCTGCACTAGTGTCGCCTGAGAGTCTGCACCCCTCGGTGTCTCTGGGTTAATAGTTCCTATAAAAAGATGCCAGCGTACGCTAGCTACAAGGTATGATGATTATGATAAATATTATCCTCAAATCACTTTGGGAACTATAACTAACAAGCAGTGGACAATTGTAAATCTCCTAGGTCACTGGGATGACGCTGTTTTCAGGGTCAATGGCACAGGACAGTGGTCCAGGGAGTACTTTTTGTCATTACCGCGTTGAGGCTCTGTGAGATCTAATGGACCCACATGCCTTTGTCATCAGAAAGCTCCTGTTTAACAACCAGCTGCCCGGTAAGAAGTCTTCGAGGAGATGTCTTCACAAAATGCTCCGCATTGCGCTTAGATGTGGTCAGGAAACCCTAAAGAATACTCAGGGTGTTTCCTGTCCACCTTTGTCCCCAGAATGCCACGTTTCTGAAGTGTCTCCAGTAACCCATGCACTGATGACCCATTGTTACCCGCATGCCAGGTGCACACTGCTATGCTTGTCCGAGGACAAGGGCTTTGGGTTGCACGATTATCTTGTTCACAAACACCTGTGCATCAGGGCTCACACAATCTCAACACAAGCATCAAACTGTGCCGTGGTGGGTCTCTGGATAAAACAGGAAGTCCTCACTGCCATGAGACTGGGAACATGGCTTCACTCCTCAGCTCCCGTGCTTGCAGAAAGAGGAGGCTGGGTTTCCTCAGCTGTCCTCAACTTCCTCCGCGCTCACACTCAGTGCGTTCTCACTGCGCAGGAGACAACAGATCCTCAGAGCAGTGAGTACAGGAACGGGGGTGTCGGCCAAGTGTCAGGGGCCATGCCGGGTGCTTCATGTACGTGACAGGTAATGTTATCAATGCCAGTGGTGCTATGATTCCCATTTTACAGGTAGAGAAACGGAGTGAAAGCAATTCTTTGTCCAACGCTACGACGCTGGGAAGTGGCGAACTGAAATACAACCGCTGGGTCTGACAGCTGCATTGCACTGACCTCACCGAAGACCCACAGTGAAGGGCTCGACCACACTCCCTCTCTCTGCCTGCGGTTCGCCATTCCTGTGGCTCTCTTTACCCACCTGTGTGCGGAGTTTTGTAAGATCACCAAACTGGGAGATGGAAATTAGGACACCAAGAGAAAGATACCAGTCACACGGGTCTGGGGCCCTTTGTCCCCTCTCAGATACAGGGCTTAACATTTCCCACACTGCTTCCAGCCCTCTCGCCTATGTACTGCAGGGGTCTTCATGCCTGGATGGGAGTCCCGGGGGTGCTATGGACCGTGGCTCACCCCCGGGGTCAGGGTGGGGGTGAGGTAGGCAGCCCACAGAGGAGGACCTGTGGGAATTACTGGGCAGACTCCAGGATTCAGAACCACTTTCCTGGAGCATGCATTGTGGGCCCATGAAAAATCCAATCACAATTTCCTTTATCTCACTTTTCCCTCCATCCACCAATGGAAACATGCGTATCCAAATGAGCAAGGAAGCGGCATTCCTCAACAGAAGGGCCTAAGCCACGGCCCCGCTCTGGTTGTGTATCCCAGCGCTGTAGCCTTGACATTCCTGGCTTAGGAGCATTGGCCGCATTGCCAAGGACCTCAGGCTCCACCTATTTGAGGATTTTCCCAAGAATCCCCACTAAAAGGGGCCATCTTTTCTCTATCCTTGTCCCTCATTTGGCCAAGAAAAGAAACCAATGCCCCCCACCCCACCAAAGGGCTGCAAACCAATGTGTTTTTTTTACTCTGAGTAAATCAGTGGTCTCAAATTCCACTGAAGAATCAGTTAAGATAATTTCCTGTCACCCTGTCTCTGACATAGAAGTTTATTTAGTGCTCATTTGTAGACTGATAAATTTTTTGGAGGGTTGTCTGGTTGTGTTAGAGTCGGTCTATGTGTGCTCTAGAATGTCTCACTCCATCTCTGAGCTCATTTTTTAACCTCATGCTTGCACATTAGTCAGTCTCTGGCTATGCTTCCAGAGCCCAGGGAGACAGGGATATGCACAAGATACAGCTAGGAGGCTATGCTTTGGCTCCTAATTCTTTGTTTTGTTATCCTCACCCGAGGACATTTTTTTCATGACTCTTAAAGAGGAATGGAGAGAGAGAGAAACATTGATGTGGGAGGAAACATCGATTAGTTGCCTCCTATACACTATAGGACTGGAGATCAAACAGGTCCAAACCAGGAATTGAACCTGCAATGTAGGTACATACCCTGACTGGGAACCGAACCCACAACCTTTGAGTTACAAGATGATGCTCCAACCAACTGAGCCACACCGGCCAGGGCTGGCACCTGGTGCTTAACTGCATTTCTAAGACCAGGTTTTCCTCTGATCAGGGCATATCCATCACCACAGCATCAAACACTGAGAGAGGGTGGAAAAGAGAAATGGGAACTTTCAAATTCTAAGGAAAAAAAAGCCCAAGTCCCTATTTTATTAGTATTATTACTATTATTGTTGTTGTTGTCTTGTGAGACAGAGATTCACAAAGTGTGTCTAAGGAAAGCCACCAAAACTTCAGGCAGTATTGGGAGCTCCAGCAAATTCGGCTCCACGACACGGTCGCAGCACCTCTGAGTTGTGTAGCTTCTGACTTCCAAGTAGCAACTTAGGACTTGCGGTCTCCAGTGACCGCACCAGTGGAAGGAGATCCCCTGCCCTCTTAATAAATCAAACTCCCTGGCTGGCGTAGCTCAGTGGGTTGAGCACGGGCTGTGAACCAAAGCATCGCAGATTCAATTCCCAACAAGCGCACATGCCTGGAGTGCAGGCCATGACCCCCAGCAACCGCACATTGATGTTTCTCTCTTTCTCTCTCTCTCCCCCTCCCTTCCCTCTCTAAAAAATAAATAAATAAAATCTTTTTATAAATAAATAAATCAAACTCGTGTGCTCCGAGGTCAGTCATGGAAGGAAGTCAGGCCCTGAGAGCTGAAGTTAGGGCTTGGAAGAGCCAGCACCTTCACCTTCACCTTTAAGAAGGTTCTGACAGATCTGGGTTCAACTTCATGAAAGGATTTGGAGACTTTTCACCTGGACCCCAGGGTATCTAGCCTTCCTTTATCTCCCCAGCCTCTTAGATGGGTCTTCAGGTGGAAGGGTTCTTGAGAAATTAAAGGTTAGATATTAGAGCCCCAGAGGACCCTTGTTCTCTGGCCCTGGTTACTGAGCTTCTTAGAGCTAGTTTCAAAATGCTCTCGCACCTCGCCCCTCCTCTCCTGCGATTCTGCCGTCCAGATCCACAATTCACACAGTCACACATGATACTTTTCTCTCATGCGGTCCCATCAGGCCCACGGCTCTGGCCTGCCAGAGCTCATTGGTGCTCTGAAGCCAGTTCGTCAAGACACTCACTGTGCCTCCCTTCTCTGCGGCACACACACTCCTAAAAAGCAGGAGACCCTACCTTCACCCAGGCCCTGGATTAAAATGTTGAACAACAGAGCCGGAACCATGCTTGTAACATCCTCTCCTAAGGCTCACGCTGATTTGCTAACAAGTGCTTTCAGGGTAAATGGTTATTCAAGTAACTTAGAATCCATGGAACTGTTTTATTTTCCAGCACCCATGATCCCAACTTTTCTGAAAAAGACCCGAACTTGTCCATAAACGACCTCGTTGAAGGTCATGCTGAAATCCAGACACTGCTCATGAGGATATCATGAGACAACTAGTCTAGTCACCATATTCAAAATGACATCCTTGGCCTTGAGTGGTTGGCATACTGGTGGTATTGGTCAGGGTGGAGCAGACTCAGCTGCAGTAACAGGTAAGTCAGGAAATCTCTGTGGCTCTTCACGATGCTGGATTCTTCATGCACATGCATTCCAATATGGGCCAGACGGGCCTTCATCTTGTTATTTTGCCATTGGGAACAGTGGCCTCTGAGGCTGCCGGGGCCATTGGAGCCACACCAGCCCTTGCTCCTGCTCACCACCCATCAGCAGGAAATAGTCATGTGGCCCCAACCAGACTCCAAGGACACCCGTGCAATGTCAGAAAGAAAACGGCCATTGGGTGACATGAACTGCGTCTGCCACGGCTGTGGGTATGTTTCTGCATGTGATCCCATGATCATGCTTCCCTCTTCCATGTTTGGAAACTTGATCATCACTTGACCGTATTTAATATTGCTAGAATATTCTACATGGATGTCTTTGGACAGACTCCATCAGCATCCACTGCTGTAGTCATAGATGTGAGTTCACTAACCTAGATGTTCCAAAATATTGCTTAAGTCCTTTTCATGCCCTTGAAAAACGTATCTAAACCTCTGGCCACTGCAGGATATGAACCCTCAGTTCTGAACAGCATGCTTGTCTGATTAATACATTTCTGAAGTTATTTTTGTTGATCCTCCCACCCTTGACGCCATCATTTGCCTGTGGCAACATGTGTATAGATTAATGAGGCTTTTAGCAGCTAGTGGAAAAGCGTTCATTAGCTTAATTATCCACACCTTCAGATGGAGGGCAACTCAGGGCTGTCAGGACGCAGCTCGGCGTCTGCGCAGGCGCAGGGCTACCCAGCCCAGATGGTCTTCACTGGAGAGGGAGTGGAGAATGGGAAGACAAAAGCAGCAACACGGAAGGTGAAGTGGCAAAACAGCAAGATGCAGTGTGATTGCCCACTTGCGTGCTGGATGTGCAGGTGTTCATTAAGCACCCAGTGTGGGTAAACCCGGGTAAGCAGACGCCACCTGTGTCTCTAGCCTGCTTGATCCTCACACACTGTTCAAGCCCCCAACTCAGGACCAGTCTCTCCTAGGTTAATGGGCATTGCATGCATGAATCCTGGCCAAGAAGATCCAAATGACACTTTACAAAGTGTTGTCCCCAATATTTCCAGTACCCACCTGGCACCATGCACAGGCACTACAACATCACGGACTACCTTCCCTACGCTGTACTTGACATCCCCGGGACTACTTTGTACCTACCACCTAATTTGTACTTCGTCATCCCTTCGCCTTCTTCACCCAGTCCCCCAGCCTTCCTCCCCTCTGACAACCATCAGTCTGTCCTCTGTGTCCATCAGCCTGTTCCAATTTTGTCTGTTTATTTTGTAAAGCATATTATCTAACCACTATGCTATACACCTGAAACCAATACAAAATAATATTGAGTGTAAAAATAAATAAAGTGGGGAAAAAGAAGATCCAATGATAAAGCACCGGGTCTCTCCCGCTCTTGGACCTGCCTGAGTTTCTGTCTCAGCTGTGGTCAGCTCCCACGGTGGACTAGGACCGAACGACACAGAGCCTGCCCAGGGTGCCCGGGCACCCTGCTTCACCTAAGACAACTCCCACTCCAGCCCTCGATGACCTAGTCTTCTTTCTGAGCCCCAGGCCCACGAGGAAGTTCCTCCAGCTTCTTCTCTCTGCCCTCTCCTGCCAAGATCTCCACCTACTGCCTTTCCCGGCGGCCCCATCGCTATGTTCTGCCCAATGGGACCTGTCTTTTCCTCCTAATCCCGGACAGGAAGCTTTCACTTTCGCCTTTACTGCCCAGTGGTTTACAGAGCTCCCCGCCTGGCCCAGGGCAGGACATAGGCAGCACTACGGGAGTCCAAGGCTCTGCGGGGATGCGACTCCTACTTGGAGAAGGGTCACTAGAGGAAAGAGCTTCAGCACCTTGTAACTCAGTCTTTCTCAGACGTGGTTGGTCGTAACAGTCGCCTCCTAAAGACAGCTCTCCAGGCCTCGCCCAGGCAGATTCTGACTCAGAAAAAGTGGTAGCAAGCACTTGGGAGATCCTTATTATGTGGCAAGTTTGGAAAACACTAGTAAACAACTATATGACAATATTTGGGACTATGATTAACCCTCCACAAGCCAGTCAAGGGACCGAGAAGTTTGTCAATATTGACTCATTCTCTCAGCAAACTTTTCCAGGCAGGTGCTAAATTCCCATTCAACTGATGAGAAAATCAAGGTCCAGGTACATCGACTAATTGCTCAAAATCATGCACTTAGTACGTGGCACAAGCAGGATTCAGAATTCTCTGACTTCTGACTCACATGCACTAAAATGACCTGTTACCTAAAGTTAAGTCCTAGTGTAGACCAGTGAGTGGTCCCTGAGCTTTCTGTCCATCTAGCAATTATGTTGATAACAAGATGTTGAGCATACACCTAAAATGTGTGTGTATGTTTCATTTATATACACAACTGTTATTCTAATCTATTATTGATATAATAAAACATACCTACAATGGCAATCAAAAAGGTTGACATTCATATGAATTAAACAATTTTTAATAATCCATATTTCATTTAGCAATACCTAACCATCATTTTTTGCTTTTCTGAAAAATGATTAAGAGTGAAGTGATTTTGAATATGCTTTGCTATTTTTTTTCAGTCTTGGTTTAATCTTTATGATGCAGTGATTGATGGTTTGGTTCTAAAGTCAGTTTGTCTTGATTCTTGTTTTTAATGGTTATCATAACTGGAAAAGACAACTCAAAAAGATATGTAAATTCAATGAAAGAAATGTAGCATTGTTGCCTTGTTCAGTCATAATACAAGCTTTCTAATTCCATCTTCCAATTATACAAAGATTGTTAGTGAAATTCAGCTAGTAAATTTCTAGCTTCCCTGATGGTAATCCATTATCCCCACAATTTACTGAATTAAGAAAACTAGTTCCACATCCAATAACATGTCATTTGGAAACTTAAAACAGGCTAGAATATTTCATTTTGATCTTTCCAGGAGGAGATGTGGGTTTTATGTATCATTTTATTTTGCTTTTACATTTTATTGCCTCTTTTCCATTTTTACATGATCTTCAAATATATCCTTTTATTTTTATTTATTTTTTATTTATAGTTAACAGATAATGTTAGTTTCAGGTGTACAACATAGTGACTAGACATATATCTTACAATGCAATATACATCATTTTTAACAATGGTAACAGTGGAAATACTTCAAATCATCAGTGCTCAAATACTGCATTCATAGGAAAAGTATCTTCTTTTTATTAAAGAATAATATGCACACAGAAAACTCCCCACACATGTACAGATGAATGTATTTTCGTAGAGTGAGCACATCCAGTTCAAGGCACAGATCAAGACATAGAATGTTATCTGCAGCCCTGCTATCAAAAATTCCTCTGGGCCTTTGCCAGTTACCCCCGCCTCACCAAGAGTAACCCCTGTTGCATCTTTCAGATTAATCTTCCCTGTTCTTTATTGTTGTTGTTGTTGTTTAACTTCATATAAGTGGAGTCACATAGGAGGTACCCTTTTGTATGCCTGGCTCCTTTGGCTCAGAATTTCATTTGTGAGATGTGTCCACATCACTGAGGTTGTCACAAATCATTCATTCTCATTGCACATTGTATTGTTTTCTGTGAATACACAGCAATAAGTTTACTGGTTTCACTTTTGGAGAGCATTTGGATAATTACTGGTGTTCACATGTTGGGAATAGTGATGCTATGTGCACTTCAGTGCCTCTCTTTTGGGGAACACATGTTTACATTTCTGTTAGTATAAACCTAGAGTTGAATTTCTGGGTCATTGGGTTTGCTTAAGTTCTGCTTTTGCAGATACTGCCAAACAGCTACCTGAAATGGTTCCACGAATTTACCCTCCCACCACTGTGAAAGGTCTGAGTGCTCCATTCTTGCCAACTCCTAGTATTATCTGTCTTTTTGTTTTAGCCACTTTGGTACAAAAATGATGGTATCTCATTGTGGATAACAAGTTTCTTTTGGAAAGCAGCTACTGTCTTATTTATCATTAAATTGTAACATTTACCCTGAAGGGACAACTTAAGTGCACGTTTGTATTCCTTCAAGTATATCTGCTACCGTTGACTCCCAGCAGTCACTTGACATTCTTTAAAAGGCCCAAATAACTTGGAACCCTTGATTTTACATTCATTTCCTATTTCAAATACTTTGCCAAAAGAGGCTCAGGGAATCTGCACTTGCACAAAATACTTTCAGGTGCATTCTCTATCTATTTGCAAAGTTTTGTAAAAAATCTGCTATACTTTACACTTCTTGCTTTGACATAATAAGCCACAGCAGGGACATCCTGTTGTGCCATGTGCTCTGGTGGCTTTGACACCTTGGTTTCATGTCTTGCAATGGAAATGCAGTGAAGAAATCTCACACGAGGTGGTAGCTTGGGAAATTTAACTTTTTAAAAAATTTCAGTCCACACAAATACCAAAAGCATTGCTTTTGTCAAGAAACTCACTTACTGTCGGGAATGTATTTTTTCTGGTAACTCTTTCCTTTAAGAGCTCACAAGAAGAAGTCCTCCAACATATTTCAGTACTGAGATGAAGAATCTGGAAATGATATAAGCTGAAATATGATGGGAACAGCTGTACTTACAAGCAACTGTGTCACAAACCTCTGACACTATTTGTCTTCATGTTCCTCCAAGTCCTCAATGACAAGTTCTGGCACCTTCCAACAATATTTGAGGGCCAAGAGTTCATTTTAGTGTGTCGCTACATAGTTTTCAAGTATTTCTTTAGACATTTTTGCCATGGCAAAAGAAACAGGTGTTTGACCAATGAGTGGGCCATGGCCTTTCACTTTCACTGTTCAGCAATAGAAATTCAAACTTATGAAACTTAATCCAGTTTTGAAAAGGCATGGATTGAGCACACCATGGTTTTAAATACAAAACAAAGTTTGTAAATGCCTTGCTAGTTGCCATGGCTTCCTTCCCACTGTCACTAGCCACTTCAAATACGATATTTACTCAAGAGGGAAGTCACCATTAATGATAGTGGGTAAAACACCATATTTCAAGTGGTCTTTTTAATAATTTTTATAAGTCCTTTGACAAATTTCACGATTGGTGTAATTAGACCGCCATTATTTTTAGCCTGTAATTAGCCGAAGAGCAGCAAACCCCAGGAGCTGCAGACGCATCCCGCCAGCCACTCTCCTGCTCTTCCCCGGGGCTCATGTCCTCACTGTCGTCTTCCACTTGCGGGTTCTTCACAGAAACCCTTTACCTCCCCTGTCCCTTTTGTGAGGATTCGTGGAACTGCATTGAGAATCCTGAGCTGTAAATCCACTTGATGAGCCACATGCACAAAGAAGCTAGATGACTATAGGAAGCACACAGATTCCCATGTCGGGAAGATTTTCCTGGGAATAAGGGGTGCTTCCCGCACTTCACCGTGGGAGTCTCAAACGTCAGTGCTCTGACAGCGTCCAGAGCGGAGCCTGTTGGCCTCCTCTTCGGACAGATGGGGCATTGGAGGCGCCCAGAGAAAGAGCGGACCCCGTGTGGACTAAAGGCTTTGTAAGCCGGCTCTGGTGAAAGAGAACACAGGTTCAAATTTGCCAGGTCCTCTGCACTTGAGCAAGTTATTTCATCTCTGTTTCCTCAGTGGTATACCTAATCAGGGTAAGTATCACTCCATGGAAATTGTATCTCCACAGATCCACCTTTAGAAGGAAGAAAGGGGGAGGGCGGTAAGGAGGACAGAAGAGAAGGAGGAAGGAAGGAGGGAAGGGAGGAAGGGAGGGAAGGAGGGAGGGAAGGAGGGAGGGAGGGAGGGAGGGAGGAAGGAAGGAAGGAAGGAAGGAAGGAAGGAAGGAAGGAAGGGCTCAATGCTGAGGCCTGAAATTACAGAGATTCTCACATGATGAACCCGGAGGCTCCTGGGGGCAGCATCTCTCTCTTGATTGTCTCTGTATCCAGGGCAGGCTTAGCACAGTGCCACACACATAGCAGATGCTTAAAAGTTATTAGTGATTGTGATGGCCACAGAAAGAGATGCCCACATCCAAATCCCTGGAGCCCATGAATATAACCCTATTTGGGAAAAGGGTTTTTACAAATGTAAGTTAAGGATCTTGAGTTGAGACCATCCTGGATTAGCCAGGTGGACCCTAAATTCAGTGACAAGTCTCCTTATAAGAGAAAAAGAGAGAGACAGAACACAGAGGGGAAGACCATGTGACAGTGGAGGCAGATATTAGAGTAATTTAGCCACAGCTAAGGAGGATCAAGGATTGCCAGAGCCACCACACGTCTAAGAAGGGGCAAGGAAAGGTTCTCCCCTGGAGTCTTTGAGCAAGTATGACTCTGCCGACACTTTGACTTTGAACTTCTGGCCTCAGGAACTATAAGAGAATACATTTCTGTTCTCTTTCAAACACCAGATGTGTGACAGTTTCTTAGGGTCGTTGCCACAGCCCTAAGAAACTAACACACTAATCCTGTTGGCTTTGACAACCAGACAAGGTTGGTCACTACCTGACTTCGTGATTTCCAGACTTAAGCTCTGCAGAGCCCTCGATGGCCCCCATGATACAATGACAAGTGTGGCACCTATTTTGCATTTGGAGGTACTTCTCGTACTTTTTTCTGTAATTAAAATATTCTGAAGCATATTTTAAAAACTAAATTAAAAAAATCTAATCAACCAACCCTAAATCGTACCCAACTCTAAATGTTAACGCCGAAGAGAAGTTACGCACCTTGTCCAAATGCTCTTGCAAGCAGGAGTCAGGGGCAGTCAGCAGCCCCATCTTCTTCTTCCCTGCACAGAGCTGTTTTCCGATGCCCTTGGGAAAGGAGGAGGGAAACATTAGCATCCACTCCGTCATAGTGAAGACTAGACAAAAGTGCCTTGATTATCAGCGCCGCCATTTAACATTCACCTTGAGCCCTGGCTGGCGTAGCTCAGTGGATTGAGCACGGGCTGCGAACCAAAGCATCGCAGGTTCGATTCCCAGCCAGGGCACATGCCTGGGTTGCAGGCCATGACCCCCAGCAACCGCACATTGATGTTTCTCCCTCTCTAAAAATAAATAAATAACTCTTTAAAAAAAGACAAAAAAAAACATTCAACTTGAGGCTCCAACACATTGATAAGAGAAGATAAAGAAAGAAAATGGGAAAAGAGGAGGAAGGAGAATTCGGTCACAGGGGACGGTCTCCTGGTCATCTGCAGGAGACTATAGGAAGGTGTCCATGGACTCGACGTCTGTAAAGGTAGGACAGTCTTCCTCCATGGACGGACCAGTTCACTCAGCCTGCTGTCACTGTGGAGTCAGGCAAAAGTGCATCCCACCTGCAGCCCTGTTGCTTATACCTGTGTGGCCTTGGGCTAACTGGACTTGTTGGAGTCTCTGTGTCCTCTGAGCAAAGGGGAACAATATTTACCTTGCAGGATGGCGGTGAGAGCTGCAATGAAGGCTGTGAGGCTTCACTGAGGTGACAAAGGGATTCTGACCCAGATTCTAGAGCTGAGCTGGTAGACCCTTCCCTCTACACTGGCTGTGGACCTTGGGCAGTTGACCTTACCTCTCTGTGCCTCGGTTTCCTTATCTATAAAATGGGATCATGCTACCTGCCTCAAAGAGCCATTGCAGAGGTTAGAAGGAGCTAATAGCTATAAAGCACTTGAATAGGGCCTGGCAAGATAGTGCTGTAAGAGACTCCTGCATGATTTAGAAAATGGTAAAAAACAAACAAACAAACAAACAAAAAACCCAGAACTGGATTGCATAAAATGCATCAGAGTCGGTGTTAGCAAGAGCAAAGCTTGTTTTCCTGACACATACTCCACTCAGAAGATTCTGAAAGCCTGAAAGTCTCCTCCCGGCTTGACTCAGTGTGCACAGTGTGAGAATTTGGTGAGAAAAGTAAAACCCCGAGAGTTTCACGATCAACTGACATTACAGCCCCTCCTTTCAGGTGATGGATGATGACCTGCCCGTCTTTGCAACATCATGGGCCTAATTGAGGGGTGTGCAGATGCCAGCCCCTGGAGCAGAACAGTGTTGAGTAACTCTCGCTCCGTTTCCAAGTGTCCCCCCCTCTGAGGTGGTGGAACCCGGCATTCCCCAAAGGTCTTGCTAATGCCTCGAATTCCCGTAACACTAGTCTTCAGGCCGGGAATGCACGTCAGCTGATCTCTGAGTTCTCTCCTCTCTTCTGACAAAAAAATGGTCATAATAAGCACCCGGTACATGTCAGGCTCCCTGCTGCTAGTCACCAGGATCACAGAGATGAGGTCATGGGAAACAAGATTGACAAATAGAACATTGCACATCCTGTGAGGTGGGAACACAAAGGAGACAAGTCAGCTAATGGGGGGGGGGGGGGGGGGCGGTGAGTATAGAACGATTACGAAGCCTTTGCTGCGTGTTCAGCGTGGCTCCGAGCACTTCCGCTGATTAACTCGTTCAACCCGCGCAATCTCTCTGTGGGACACACGGTCTGGCCTCAATTTGCAGTTAAGGAAAATGAATAACAGAGAGGTTAACCCACTTGCCTGAGGTCACACAGCCGGCAGGGGTAGAATCGCTGTGCACTCAGCCAGTGGGACTCCGGAGCCTGTGCTCTCTGCCTCACAGAAGAGGCGGGGGTGTCGCTTGCTAGTGGCTCAGAGCATTTCATCTTCGGGTCCTCGGTTGCCTCAACACTGGAAGACAGTGTGATCTAGCTGGAATGTCAACACCATGTTCCATGTTCCTATCAGGAGAGAGGCACGGATCTTACCCGCGGGGGCCCTGTTGCTCAAGGTGATTGCTCTATTTGGGTGAAATTTCAAGGAACATGTTTTCGTCATGTCCACATGACTCACATTCTAACAGGATCAGCCCATGTCTGACTCCACACCCTGCACTCACCCCGGCTCTGGAGAGGGGAGTTCAAGCCCCCATTTCACTGAGGGGAAGGCAGAGGATTAGGGAAGCCCAGCGCCCTGCTTACATCACATCAGAAAATGAATCTGAGGATGCAAAATCTCGCTGTCAGTTTGAGCGGACATTGGAAAGGGTCTTGTTGAAAAATTCATCTGCTGGTCTATGTCCTTTAGAGTTCCAGGCCTTTCCCACCCTTAAAGTTTCCCCCACCCCCTGGAACTTTGTTTATTTGTTTGTTTGTCTGTTTGTTTGGATTTTTGTTGAATTTATTGGGGCGACATTGGTTAATAAAAGTATATAGGTTTCAGGTGTACACTTCTCTAATACATCATCTGTACATTGTATTATGTGTTTACCACCCGAAGTAAAGTCTCCTTCTATTGCCGTCTGTCCCCACCTTTCCCTCTGGTAGTCACCACACTGTTGTCTGTGTCTCTGATGGCTTTTTTTTTTGTTAAAGGCTTTTTAAATCAATTAAGAGGCAGAGAGAGAGAGAGAGAGAGAGAGAGAGAGAATGGGAAGGGAGGGAGGAGGGGAGGGAGGAAATGTCTCTATTCTTTGGCCAGAAATTTTGCTGAGACCCCTGCAGGGAAAGGGAGGGAAGTTTAAGGCATGCAAAAGGAAAGTTCAAGCAATGATGTCAGAACCCAGGCAGGGACACAGGAAGGAAGAGACATGAGGGCTTGGGATATTAACCCTGCTCAGTGGACAAACGTGCCCCGATGACCACCGGCTCCCCCAGCCTCCCCAGCGCACCCACAGTCCTGCTCTCCCCGTGAGGACGCATGGGGGAAGCGGTGGTTGGAGAGGAGGTCTGACCCTAGCACCTCCACAGAGGACGAACATGTCGATGCCGTTTCACGTATCTGTGTGCCAAGGCAAAAGGCATCTGTGGGATATTCCAGGAATCACACCCGCCCCATAAGCCCAAGGGCAACCCTTTGCTTGTTATTATTCATCATGGGTTCCCTCAGTCTCCATTCATGCAACCAACATCTGCATGTCCCAGACACACAGTGGCTATTCCAAGAACTCAAAGGAGACAGAGAAAGAAATTGGTTTCCACCCATGCTTTCAACAGTTCCTCAGACATCATGGTGACAATCCGTCAGCAGGAACGGAAGCTGGCTGCCAGGAAACAAGGCTGTTCTTTCTTTCAAACAACCCTTTCCAGACTCCCAGCAACCTCAGTCTCAACCCCAGCCACCCCCCTCCCCACCACCACCTTGTACTGTGACTCGAGTGAGTCACCTGATTTCCCTGACC
This sequence comes from Phyllostomus discolor, assembly GCF_004126475.2. Lineage (NCBI taxonomy): Eukaryota > Metazoa > Chordata > Mammalia > Chiroptera > Phyllostomidae > Phyllostomus > Phyllostomus discolor. The sequence goes on along the minus strand of NC_040909.2, from coordinate 129,810,014 downwards.
CAGGATTTCTTGCCAGTTAAGATGACCAGGTTGCTGTAAGAACCAAGTCTGTGTGAACTCAGTACGGAGACCCGTGGGGCTGTGCTTGCAGATGGGGCCCATACAGAATGCCCTGGGCAGGGAACATCTGCCCCGCACCCCACCCACATGGCAGCGATGAGGGAGAGGAGGAGGATGCTGCTTCCGATGGTAGTAGTGACAAGGATGACCACAGCCATGACAACGCCCCTTGGAATATCAGAGTACAGATTCTGTATGCAGGCTGAGCAGCAACCAAGTAGAAAAGGAAAAGACCCACAAGCAGGTCACTGTCTCCTCTCCCTATGGGCATAGCTTGGTTTAAGGCATAATCCTAGACCAGGGGACTCACATCATGAATTTGATTTTGCCAATCACGTTCAGCCTTCTCCCTTTGTTTACACTGAGGAGAGTGTTCCATGGAAGGTGTCCAAGTCACGGTCAGATTAGACTGGGTGGGGATGACCGCCAAACCTCCACACAGTCATGTCGACAGGCTGCCTGTCTGCCCAGGGGCTCAGCAAGCCAGCAGATGGGATCTCGTGGGTGCACTGGACCCTTCCCCTGGACCCATGGGAACAGGAGGCACTCCTCCCTCGGGGATGCTCTCCCGAGGTGTTGCTGCAACCTTTCGGAGCCACACACCAGAGTAGGGAGGAGGACAATGAATGTTTATTGAGTGTTAACTAGATACTTTACTTAATCCTCACAATTACCCCATGCCATAAAAACGATTATCCCCATTTCACAGATGAGACAACTCGAGGTCTCAGAGATAAAGTGACTTGTCCAAGATCACACTGCTAATAAGCAGTGGTACTGCAGATTCAGGGAGGGCTGGCTCAAAGCCCTGTGGGCTAGGTGTGATGGGAGAGGCAGAGGTAGGTATTCCAGGGTTGATATGCACTTGTAGGAGCTTTCAGTCTCATGAGGGAGACGAACAGACACAACTAAAACACAATACAATGTGGAACTCGATAAAGGGTAATGTACAAGTAATGGACCCTAGGGGCTGGAAGGAAGGAACAATAAATTCTGACACCAGGGTTCCAGGAAGTCTCCAAAGACAGATGACATGGGAAGGGGACCATGAAAGCTGGCTGGAACCAAAATATGGGAGTGGGAGAGGAGGGGAGAAAGGATGGGCATCCGGGAAGAAAGACAAGCCCCAATGAAGGCCTGGGGGTCTAAGAGCCCCGACAGGTTGACTGGGCGGGAGGGTGGTGACCACGTCACCCCCCTGCTTGTAGCTCCTCTTCTTCTCCCCGGGCCGGGGCCAGGCCTGTTCATAAGCCTCACCAGGACCTTCAGGACCTGGGCTCCTCGCCAAGCCAGGAAAGGCCACAGTCATGTCAGTTTCCCAAACATCGAAGTCATTCTTGCTGGGACACAAGTTCCACCCCACACCCCCGGCTCCTTGTTCAGCTCCATCCTCTGCATCCCGGAGCCTTCGTCGCCATGCCCTCACCTGGGGCAGAGTCGGGCTCCCCTCCAGCAGTCTCCTGAAGACCCTCCATGTTCCATGGTGCTTACCAGACTGTATGGCACTCACCCGTGTGTGTGTCTGTATCTCCCATGAGGCTGTGAGCTCCACAAGAGCAGGGACCTTAATTTGTTCCCCAAAATGTAACTCGGCAGCTGGTATAGAAGGTCAAATGCAGCCTGGCTGGCATAGCTCAGTGGATTGAGCGCAGACTGAGAACCAAAGTGTCACAGGTTCGATTCCCAGTCAGGGCACATGCCTAGGTTGCAGGCCACGGCCCCCAGCAACCCCACACCGATGTTTCTCTCTCTCTCTCTCTTTTTCCCTCCCTTCCCTCTCTAAAAATAAATAATAAAATCTTTTTTTAAAAAAAAAAAAGGTCACATGCAGATAAAGTAGAGTAGTTGACTAAGCAAAAGAACCAACAATAAAAAATGAGAAATGAGGGAGGAGAGGCAATTTGGGGCCAGATTCGGAGTTAGGGCCGTGGGCAGGGTTTTCAATGCCGGGTTAGTGTGTTCTGTTTTTACTGGGTGGGTGGTGGGCCAGCACTGGAGGATTTTGAGGAGGGGAGCCATACAGCCTGTGGGTCAGACTTGGATAGACAGCAGGGCTGGTCACAGGGAGAGTCTTTAGGCAGCCTTCAAGATGGTCCAGACAAGAAATGAGAGGGCAGCCGTCTTCCTCAATGGACAAGTCTGGGGAGGGGCCCTGTGCACATAGGAACGCTTAAGAAATACTACATAAATAAGTCAGAGTATTGGCAAGAGCACCCCTGGGAAACCACCCATTATATGACTAAGGCACTGAGAAATCTCTGCCGATGGCCTGGCACAACCTTGGCCAGCTGAATCTATCGTTGCAAACCTCAGAGTGCTCCTGGGAGCACGTGCGTTACGGGCTGTGGGAATCCGGGATCATCAAACGTTCGCCCAGCTGCTCCAGTGCCCGGCCGGGCAATTAAAGAGGATTCTTTCAAGAAGATCAAAAGGCTCTGGGGAGGTGATCTCAGGAAGCTTCCTGCCCTCCCTGAGAGGAAGGCAGAGTCAGGTCTCATTATCCTCATTTTACAGATGAGAAGTGTAGGCTCCCTGGTGACTAAGTCCCTTCGCCTGAAGTCAAACAGCCGACAAAGGGTGGAACCCCGAATAAGCATCTTGGTCGCCCAGCTCCCTGGACACGGTCTCTCCAGAGCCTCGCATTTCACAGAAGATGGACAGTTGCTGGGAAGTCTGGACCCACCATGGCCATGCCAGGGCACGGAGTCATTCCAACCATGCAGCACACACAGCTGCCCCCACGCACACACAGTCAGTTGGCATTGGCCCTATGCAACATCAGGTGTTTGGATAGTCTTCTCACGTCAGCGTTTTGTAGAACCCGGGACCCCGACCTAACAAGAACAGCCCAGTCACTGTCTACATGCAGACCATTTCACGGAGCACACACCACCTTAGCCGTCATCTTGTGGGGCTTCCCCCCAAGTTCCTAAAGTCTTATCTGGCTTCAAATCCCAGTTTCATCCTTGCTGTTCCCAGAACCAAGGCAAGTGGCTTAACCCTTCAAAGGCTCATTTCCTGCATCTGTGAACTGGAGACATTGAGGGTACTTCTCTGATCGGGTTGTTGTGAGGAGTCAGTGAGGGCGGGCGTGTAAAGAATACAGCAGAGAGCCCAGCATGCAGTGGTGACTCAATAAATGTCAGCAGTGATGAATAGCGCTGATTGTATGAGTGCACCGAGCTTGAAAAAATAATTCTCCATTCTTTTTTTTTAAAGATTTTTATTTATTTATTTTTAGAGAGGGAAGGGAGAGAGAAAGAGAGAGAGAGAAACATCAATGTGTGGTTGTTGGGGGCCGTGGCCTGCAACCCAGGCATGTGCCCTGACTGGGAATCAAACCTGCGATGCTTTGGTTCACAGCCCGAGCTCAATCCACTGAGCTACGCCAGCCAGGGCTAATTCTCCATTCTTTATCTGTTCATGGTCTGGCTGTTAAGGAATCAAGTCCAACTCCTAGTATTTGACTGACTCCCTCCCTTCTGAGACAAGAAAGTTCATTTCTACTCTTAGCAATCTCATCAACCTGCCTCGTACCTCCCTAGTCTTGCCATGCCACCTCGTCATCAGTGGGCCCAACAACCGGACCACAAAGGGAGGCCTCTTCTCCTGGTTTCTGGGGGTCAGGAGTTCGGGCACAGCTTGATGGGGTTCTCTGCCTAGAGGCTCACCAGGCTATAATGCAGCTGCCAGTGGGCTGCATTCTTACCTGAAAATTGCACGGGGGAAAACTGACTTCCGTGTTTATTCGGGTTATGAACACAATGTATGTTCTTGCGCCTCTGCCACTGAGGGTCCTGGCTTCTTGCTGGCTGTCAACTCGAGGCTGTGCCCCAAGCCTAGGGGCCACCCCACACAGTTCCTTGCTGGGGGGCGGTGGGGGCTTATCTAAGGAGGCTGTTACTTCATCAGCCCACAAGGAGACTCTCTGATACGACAGAGTCTTACATGACATAGCCTAGTCTCAAGAGTGACATCCCATCACCTTTACCACGTTCTCTCGGTGGGTCAGTTCTTGCTGGTGATCGTGTTTGAAAACCTCCTGTATTTCATATTTTTCTTTTAACTGACTCCCCCATTTTTTTACTTAGCCTTTTTTTCACCAGTAATATCCAGTTACTTTTCCCCTACCACATCTTAAAGTAAATGGCTAATGACTAAATGTTTTTGATCATAATTTCCTTACCATCGAAATGTATTCCACCCCAACCCTGCCACCCACGGAGGGCAGCCTCTGACAGGGTCCCCCACGATTCCCATCACCTGTTATTCAAAACTAGGGGAATCCCTTCCTCCTTTGGGGGCTGAACCTAGTTACTGCTTACTAATTAATAGAACTTGGCAAAAAGGATGTATCTCATTTGCAAGACAAAGTTACAGAAGACTTGACTTCTGTCTGGTTTGCATTCTCTGTCTCCCTCTCACCTGCCCATTGTAATGCAGCAGGGCACATCCTAGGACCGTCTGCAGCGGGGTCCACGGGGCCCACGCGGCAAGAAACCAAGAGGGCCTCCGCCAGCAGCTCCGCGGGCACAGAATCCCTCAGCACAACAGCCGGCAGGAAACCGGATCCTGCCAACAGCCACACGAGTGAATCAGACAGCAGACCCTTCCCAGTCAAGCCTCGCGATGACTTCAGCCATATGGGAGGCCCAGAGCCAAAGGACCCAGTTAAGCCAGCCTTGTGACCCAGGAAAACCACAAGATACTGAATGATGCTCTTTTAAACCATTAAGGGTGGGGGCGATTGGTTCCATGACAATAAATAACGCATACACCCCTGACCAGTGAGTGGCCTGTGCCCCACCCTTGAGGAAGTGTCATCCAAAAGGGACAATGTGAAGGCACCATTCCAATAGGGTAGGTGGGGTCCTGGTGGAAGGGAATCTTCCTGACCTTCCTCTTCACACCCGCCAGGGAGACCCCATGAGGGTAGAGGCTGAAATAGAAGCAAGCAAGCAAACAAACAAACAGAAGAACTATTCCATTGAAATTTCCATGAGCAAGGTGGCCTTGCTTGGGGCATGTGTATGCCGGCAAGGTGAAAACAGAGAGAGGCAGATTCCTTGCGTAGGTCAGCATGCGGCACAGACAGCAGCCACACCAGCTTTGGCAAGGGTCTCCGAAGCCTGGCTGTGGACATCGGAGCCCAGAAAGAGAAGCGTAAACACCACGTGGAGCCAGAGGGTCAGCGTTTACCCATCCCCACGAGCCATTCCCTGGCACTTCCAGAAATAACTGAGGTGAGATCCTTGGCAGGGAATCCCAGGCGGTAGGGTAAGAGACAGGCCCAAGGTGCGCATAAGATAACTATAAATATTTATGGACAATTGACAAAGTGGAGGGTGTGATGGGTAGGGTGACCCTGATCCTCCCCCAAAGGCTGGGGACTTTGAGGTCTTACGAATACGACATATCTTTCTTTCTAATGGTCTGGCAAGTCCCTCCAGTGCAGGGACCCACCTTGTCTTCTGGCGTGACATTAGACACCAGCAGCTCGGTGAAGAAGATGGATGGAGAGCCAGACACGGAGGTCTTTCCTACTTAGTGATTTAAATACACAGAAGTTTATGCTTCACCCCCTTGGCCCTGTCCCCGGGCCAGAGGGTGCTTTCGGCAGGTTCTGCCGAGGATGGCGCCCGCGAGCTCAGTGTTTCACAGGACAAACCTCAGCCCGCCACACCCAGAGCCCAGCTCCAACTGCTGGGAAGCACCGCCCCAGCAGAGCCCTCCCCGGCTGAACCCCCTCCTCCAGCTCCGGATGAGGAAGCCGCCCAGACAAGGGGGAGGCAGGAGAAGGCCACTTGCACCCACACCGTTTGGAACCACTTGGCGGTGGAGTGGTTGGTGGGACGCCAGTGGGTGGCTAACGTACCCTCCACTGACGGTGCGCCCCCACTGCAGAAAAGACCGTCCTGAAAGGGTCGCGTTAAGGCTCCTTTCCAGAGGGGAGAGGGAGTAGTGACGAAAAGGACGAGGGCGCCCTGGGGAGAGAAACTGGAGGAGACGTCAAAAGCCCGAGGTTCTGGTTCCAGCTCTATCGAGACCCGCCAGCTGCGCGAGCTCGGTGAAATCATTTCCTCTTCTGCGAAGTGGAATTAATGATAAATGGCATTCTTACGTCACACTGTTATTATGAGAGTCAAATTACAGAACCCGAGTGAAAGCTTTGTAGTAGGTGAGGTTATAGACCCGGTGAGGGATTATAGTCATCAGCAGTATCATCATCATCATCTTTATGGCTGGCTGTTACGAGGTAAGACCAGCAAGAGCGTGAATGTATCCGTCCAAGTCCGACCGAGGAAAGAGAAACCACTCTGAGTATTTGACATGGGTGTGGTGGGCGGGGGTTGAACATGGGGAATGGGTTACCCAGGTGATAGAAAGCCTAAAAACACAAACAGAAAACAAGAGGGCAACCCAGAGATTAATAATAGCAGGAGGCCACCGGCACCCCTTAGCTGGAGGGACAAAGGCAGGAGGCAGGACCCTAGGGACCCAAGGCCTGGCTGGGGTCACCCCACAAGAAGTGGGACCCAGAGCCAAGGAAGAACTGCGGCCTGTGCCAAACACACCTCCCAAGGCCGAGGGGAGGAGAAAGAGCGTGGTTCCTCCTTTCCCGACACCCCTCAGGAGTGGTCTCCTGCCTCCCAGGCCTGGGCCCACGCAGGAAATCAGCTGACAGGCGAGTGACAAAGGGATCCAACAAGCCCCGGGTCCCAGAAACACTCTATTTAGCAGAAATGCGGTAATATGCTAGAAACGAAAGCAGCATAACAAAGACACTCGGACTTCCAGAACAGACTCCAACAGCGCCTGGGAATCCATCTGGTCCCACCCCTGGTTCTTCCGGGGAGGAAAGCAATGTGACTTGCCCAATATCAGGCGCCAGCCAACCAGGGGCAGCGGGGAACCCAGGCGCCCGAGCCGCCAGTGCATGGCTCTTCCCAGAGCACCGGCTTCCCAGCGAACCGCAGAGGCCCCAGCCTAGCGCCTGGTGCACGGCAGACCCTCCGTGTAAACTCCTGGGGATGTAAGACACGATGAATTTGAGAAGCGAGCCAGCACTGCTCTTAGAGAGAAAATAAGCAATGACTTGAAATAGCAGTAAAATCCTAATTGCAGTGTGGATACGTCTTCAACTAACCTCAGACGCTTGAAAGAGTATACATAACATAGAGGTCAAGGTCCCTGGCTCTCCAGGTCAGAAGGATGTGGAGTTGAACTCCTGCTCCACATTCACTGAACCAGGCTGGGCTCATTCCAAAACTAAGCCTCAGTTTCCTCATCTATGAGGATCAGCTGAGGTAAGGTGGCTGGAGCATAGTGATGGTCAATACATCCTAGTTGTAATTATGAGGTAGGTTGTTATGGCAATTAAGCAATAATCCTAAAAGACATATTTTCGCTGTCAGTATTTACATGCTACAAGAAGGAATATGCCCAAGACGTATTAAGTGCTCCATTAATGTTTACTGAATGAGAGAGAGAAAGGAGTAGTGGGAGGGAGGGGGTACTGACCTGAGAGTCAGAAGAGAAACGGCTTCAAATCTGCCACCACGGACGTTGTGACTTTGAGTTAAGTTCTTTTCTCAGTCTCAGCTCGCTCCTTTTCAAGGTGAAAGGTCATGTCTCAGGTCCCTCCTTCGGGATCCATCCCCTCCAGCAGAGAGGAGCCCACCTGCTCCAGACCCATGTCCCGTCAGATCCTGCAGGTGGTGCTGCTGAGTCGAGAAGAAAACCTGTTTTTCCGCAGCCCGGCTCCCGGCTGCCAAGTCTGTAGGCACAGCAGACGGGAATTAGGGAAATCACTTACTTGTTGCTGAAAATGCCCGGGGCAGTAAACGACTCATTCCATTTCCTTTCCTGCCTGCTTGGCCTCTCCCCGAGCCCTGAAAGCGCCAAGGGTGTGGAGAGGCGGCTGGCTCTGGATTCCAAGTTCAGCTCCATCACTTCCAGCTGCGACCTTGGGCAAAGGCGTTTGCCCTCTTGGGGCCTTTTCTGTAGCCCGCAAAACGAGGGTGATAACACCGGCAGGGGAGTACGTGGACTCCGTGGAGCACTGGGAAAATTCACGAAATAACGCTCGCTGTGGACTCGCACAGAGCGTGGCATAGCAGGTGTCCAAGGAGTGCCAGCTCCTTCCCCGCCTTTCTCATCCACTGCACACCCTGCTCGTGCTTGAGAGGAAATGCAGAGGGTGGTGAGGAGGTGGGCTTTCCGAGGGGGCCCACCGACCAGAGGATGTGTCAGCTGAGGAGGAGGAGGGAAAGGAGAGGTGTGCCAGGCCAAAGGGCCAGCAAGTTCAAAGACACAACACACCTTATCCAGCCCCTCTGACCCTCAACCTTGTCCCTCACAAAGGATCCACAGTCCAGCAGCCCTGACCTCTGAGCCCCGGATCCACCTTGTCCACGCCTGTTTGACAGGTGTCATGTGCCCATGTGGTACATTACATGTACCCGGTCATGTCTCTCAGAGAACCTGGAGAGCATTTTAATCCACCTGTATCTCCCCAGAGCACGGTGGACCCATGCCTTGAGGAGTAAATGAGCCAATGACAGGGCCACATTGGTGCTCGTTCCGTCCCTATTGGCTATCTGTATATGTAGGCATCCTGACTGTTAGGAGCCACCCTCCTTGCATCTCTACACCTGGGTGCCTGGCAGGTGCTCCATGAATGCTTATTGTGTTGGAATTGAATTGCATTTTCATTGACTGAGCCCCTGCTCTGTGCCTGGCACTAGAGTGAGCCCCGGAGATGCAACGATGTGTAGGGGCCGCTCTGGCTCTGCAGGGCGCTCGCCCTGGGAGAGGGAAAGTACGGGAGCACTTCTGCAGAACTCTCTAAGTGCCTCTCTCACGGCCAAGTGCTCTGTGTACAGTCTTTGCTTAATCCTCGCAAACATCTGCCACACAGGTGATAGCACCGGGTCACTGACGGGGAAACAGAGGCTCAGGTCGGGAAACTTATAGGAGGAGGAGGCAGAGCCAGCCTGAAAGTCAGGAGCCTGGTACTAAAGCCCTGGCCACTCACCACTTTGTCACGAACACACACTTGTGCGTGTCTGTAAATGATTCCGTGTGAGCAAGCTGGGAGGGGGTGGGGACAGCTGGGAGAGATGTCCCAGAGGAGGGTCCGTGTGAACTGGGCTGTGACGGACAGGAGGAGTTTTCCTGATAGGACCGCGCTGGCAGTGGGGAAGGTGCAGGAGAGAAGGAGAAGGAACATTCTAGGCAGAGGAAAGGGAGGAGGTCCAGCAAAACCTGCAGGGACAATGGCAGTGAGGGGACAGCACAGAGCTGCCTGGGAGACGCAGCTGCTGCTCCCCACTGGAAGGTCAAGTGCAGGGTCCCGAGCAGGCCAGCTCAGGAAAAGATAAACTAACGGGGTGGGAGGCTCTACAGAACTGTTTTTAGAGATAAGTTTGACAAATAACACGGCCCAGTGCCTCTGTGATGTGTTCGCTTTTAGTCTAGACGGTCAATACACACACAGGGCCCAAACACTTACTCAGCATTCACCAAATGCCTACTGTGTGCCAGGGACTTACCCCTGGATGCGCATTCTGTGCTGCTCTTGCTCTGCTATGAGAGGCCGTGGGACAGGTCCAAACCTCCCTGGGTTTGAAATTAACTCCGGTACTCACCGGACAGGTAAGCCTCAATAAATGATTTTTCCCCTCCGTGCCTCAGTTTCCTCATCTGTTAGACAAAAACACTGACAAAATCTGTTATGTATGTCCATTGCATTAAGTGAGTTAAGCCCACAATAGGGCTTAACACAGTTTGGCTGATTGTAAACCGTCACTGAATGTCGGATACTATACACATGTGCTACTTGAGTGTATAGTCCTTATTGGCCCTACTAAGTGCAGTTAGTGGGCTAGAAGCAGAAGGTTTAGAGATGAGTAGGACCATGGCCCCTGCATTCTAGTGAGAATGGGGCTTACAAAAGAAGTGATTTCAACAGAGGGAAATAAATGTAATAATAATAATAATAATAATAAAGTAGCACCTGTGGGTGAGTCACAGATGCCAGGCACTCTCTAAGCTGGGACACACTCTGTCCGCCTCACAGAGCTTTAGGGGACACCATCCTTGTCTCTAATGCTACTTGAGAAGACACAGGCGCCCGGCCAGGGGTGCCGTTGCCGTCTGAGTTCAGTCCGGAGGACAGCTTATCAGGTAGAACGCGTAGACCTATGGGGACACCAGGAAGGAGCAAGCTCACCCCCGCAGTGGGTGAGAGGGGAGGCCCCACAGAGGAGGTGGCATTTGAGCTGTGCCTTACGGGGTGCTGAGGAAGAAGGGTCCCAGGCGGGGCACAGAGCCCATGATGCAGACATCCGGAGGGGGGACCAGTGCAAAAGCCGAGGTGCCTGAGGCCGAGAGCCAGGGCAAGAGCTGTGCGTGGAAGAGGCCTCGAGTGCCGAGTGCCGAGTGCCGAGCCGTGGAGTTTGGACCACTCCCGGAGCAGGCAGGGGTTGGCCGCAGGTCTCTCACCAGGGGGACGCTGAGCAAAAGGAAAGAGCCCCCTCCTCTCCTCCCCATTGCCCTCCCTGCCTTCGGGAATCCAGGCCAAGGCAGGATCATCAGGCTTCTAATTAATGAGCCCCGTCAGGGAGCCTGTCCAGCTTCCATATGGCGCATAAATAATTTACAGTGACGGAGCGTGTTTATGTGGGACGGTGGCCAGCCGCCCGGCTTCTCGGCCTCAGTGCTTCCTCTCGCTCGGCCGGCCAGCACGGTCCCCGAGGACCCACCGGAAGGAGTCAGAGGCCCAGGAGTACGCAGACCCCCTCCAGCACCACCGTCCCCAGGGAGGCAGCGATTTCACAGTCCAGAAGGCCGCAGGGTCCCTCCGGCCTGGTTCCCAGGGAAGTCACGTCCACTTCCAAGCCTGGGAAGGCCTGAAGGGGCCTTTCTTCTTCTCAGCACTTTTTCCAGAAGCAAGCCAGGAAGGTGCTACATGGCCTAGGGCGCCGCTGAGGGCTGGCTCCAACGTGTGGGCAGGGTGGTAGAGGCCTGGGAGGCAGCCCCTCTGCCTTGGCCTGCAAGGGCTCAGTTCAGACCTGGCTGCCTCAGTTTTCCTGCCCACAGGCCAGCGCCCCCCAAGGAAATATCCCCAGATCTGTGCGCCATCTCTCCCTCTACAGCAAAAAGTAAATCAGTCTACCAAATGCCAATATCAATTAGTACCACTGTAGTCGTGGTGTCGTGATTTACAGTAAGAAATAGGTTTCTGGTCTTCACCCCCAGTCCTGGCACAGTGCTCCTAGAACCCTTGGAATTTCCTAAATGATGAGAGCAATCGAGGTGTCTTTTGTTCTGCTAATGAGGTAACTTTTGGAAAACCCCTAAGTCCCTGGAAACAAGGGGACTGGTTGCCAGGGGAAGCAACAGTGTGACAAGCAAATACAAACTTCCAGCCCCACCCTCAGACCTCAGGGAGGGGAATGGGGCTGGAAGTTGAATCAATCACAATGGTCAACGAATTAATCAATCACATCTGTGTGGCAAAGTTTCCGTACCTTCTCCACCTGGAAAAAAAGGAATCTCAGAGAACATCTGGGTTGGTGAACCAGGCCCCAAACTCTATAGGGTCATAAGCTCCTTGGTTTAGGACCTCACCCTATGCTTTTAACAACTTGAACTTGTGATTGGCATCCAAAGTGCAGGCAGTCTTGAGGGACGGAGTCCTTAGTCTGTGGGAGCTGCTGCTATCCCCAGGTAGATAATGTCAGAATTTAGTCAAATTGTAGGACACTCAGCTGGTGTCTGGAATATGACTGCATGGTGTTGGGGAAAAAAACACACACATCAGAACTGGAGTGAAGATCCTACCGGTAACGCCAAAATAATGTCTAATTCGCAACCATCCTGTGAATCTGCATCCAGTTCTCTTGGGATGCCCAGGCCTGCTCGACGCAAATTTGCCTCCAAACCAAGTTGGTGAGATATTGTGAGTTCCAAGCAGGGAATGGAAGCTCAAGAAATGTTCAGCATGAGTAGAAAGAAGAGGTTCTTGCTCAAGTCTAGGCAGAAAACGGGGTTGCAAACGTGCTACCAGTTCGGATGAGTAAGGAAGCTTCCAAAGTTGACCTAGATGTTCGGATTCCATCAAACTCGTGCTGCAACTGTGAATTACCCTGTTCAACATACGAGCTTACAATACTGAGCAACAGAAATCCTTAGTAGTGGCTCAGCGAGAAACACACACGTGCACACACACCAGGTCTCATCACTCGTGCTAGTTGTGTTTTACACCGTTGCCACTAACGCTGGATTAGTGGGTGCGGCACCACTGCGCCTAGGGGACCTAGAAGGCTGGGTTCCTGTGAGCCTCCGGCTGCCAACCCCAAAATAAATAGGCCTCTCAAAGCGAGAGGCAAGGAGCGTTTATTTGAGTTCAATAACTATTCAAAAATCACTCATTGAGGAAGAAGCCCAAACGGTGTTCTGATGAGGAGACAAAGGCAAAGGGGAAAAGGAAGGGGAACAGTAACACCAATGGAAGGACAGCGTCTTTTTTGGTGCAGGTAACACAACATTGCGACACTGATTCTAAGGAAGGTTTTACATTTTTGTCCAGTCGTCATAACATCTGCTTTCCTGTCATCCCTGCAATCAATTCTCTGGGGCACCGTGTTGCCTTAGGCCCAGTGCAAGGGTTATTTTTCCTGGTTCTAACACTGCAAGGGTCGAAATATAAAAAGTGCAAGGTGTCTCCAGCTCCCTTTTGCAGTGGCTCCATTGATTATTTTTTTTTTACATTTTCATCAACGAATCAATACATAACCTAGTTTTATGTTTTTCTGTTTACATACACACACACACACATTTGACTGATTACCTTGAACTCACAGCAGCTAACAGCAGTGTAGCTCACGAGGCTGGGCGAACACACCTGTTTTCTCCAGAAAGGTACGTCTCTGCCTCCTGCACTTAGGAACACGGGCCGGGACCACGGCATTATGCTTGAAGGAACTTTCGAACAATAAAATCACCACCACCACCCCCCAAACACACACACAGACAGAACTGCTCAAAACGTGGCACGAATAGACCACAAGAAGAATTCTTGTTTCGAGTACAAGAGCTGAAACAAGAAGACAGGGGTCATTCGGCTGGGACCCTGAGGACTGGGGACATCAAGTGTTTCGCTGCTCTGCCCACGTCCGTGAATGGCCGTCAAGGGGCAGTGAGTATGCGTGGGGGGTTCCAAGGAGCTATTAGCAAGCAGGCAAACTCACGAACAGGGAATCCACAAATAATGAAGGTCAACTCTGGGAGGGGGGGTGCATATATACTTGACTGTGGTCCCCAGGAAAACTGGCCCATCGGGAGCTCCCCCCGTCCCCCCCACCCCGTTCCTCAGGGCCCTGCAGCGGGTGGGTACAGCTGGAGATAACTGGGCGGTGTTCATGCCACACCTGATGCAGGGAGCACATAGTAGGCTTTCTCTGTGGACCATTCAGAACAGCCTACACTGCCCTCTGCCCAGCAGTGTCCCTAGCACTCCCTCCAGTGAGCAACTAGGGAGCCCTCAGCCTCATCCAGCACCCTCCTCCTCGAAGCCCCAGCTGACTCCCGCACAGGCAGCTGACCGCCCCCAACTCAGCATGTCCCGTTTGGACTGTGTGTGCTGAAATGGAGTCCTCCTCCTGTCTGCTCCCTCACCTAGACTGCTGGGCCCAAAAGGCAGAAACCACGTCTTGTTTGCTTTTGCATTCCCAGCCCTTGGCACACCTCTCGATGACCAGGAGCCGCTGAGGCTTTGGAATCACTGAACTGCAGAAATGGCAGGGGCATTCAAGGTCACCCAGCCCCAAGATACTAAAAGCGGGGTCAGTGACCAATGGGCGGCAGCAGCCTCATCTGCGAGCTTGTTACCAAGGCCAGATCCCCGGCCCCTCCCCCGGACCTTCTGAATAAGACTCTCTGGAGTGGGGCCCAGCCATCAGTATTGTAACAGGTTTTCCAGCATATGTGTGTGCCAACTAAATTTTAGAGGCTCTGGGTCTACTGCACTCTCTTCCTCCCATGCCTGAGCAGATGGCAGGTGGAGACTAACTAGGTGAAGGGGCCCCGTCTCCCAAAAGTCACACATCCCGCTATGGGCAGAGGTAAAGCGAAAACCCGTCTCCTAACTCTTGACACTGCGCTCTCCTGAGCATCCCACAGGACAAGCTGCTCCGTGAAACCAGCAGCACTGGCCTCACTCACGGAGCTTCTCCTCTTCCCTCTTCCTTCTCCTCCCTCCTCCCTCTTCTTTTTTTCCCTCTCTCCCTCCCTCCCTACTCCCTTACTCCCTTACTCCCTAACTCCCTCCCACCCCTTCCTGGGGGATATATCTTAAGCTCTCCCATTAAGGTTATTCCTTTGCAGGGCGAATGGGAACTACCTTGCCCCGCTGGTCATCTCAGGCCAACCCAAAGCATCGGTGACCTCCAAGGCGGTACCCGAGGCACTCCCAGATCTAAATTTGACTCCTGCACTTTCTGGCCTCCAAGGGGATGTTTTTCTGACGGTTCGACCAGGAAAACTTAGGGAAAGGGACTTGGAAAATTTAAAAGAGTCCATTCAGAGTGCAGGAGTTTTCATTTCTTCTTCCATCACATTGTTCCCACCGCCAGCCCTCACTGCCCCGACCTCCCCCTCCTTCGGCTGTGACGACAGGATTGTTTTTCTCTGCATCGGGCTCGGGGTTATATCCATACAGGCAACTAGGTGAACGTTCTGTGAGGTCGTTAGGGTTTCTCAGAATGAGTCATTTCTTTCAAAAATAACAAAACCTCTCGACATCACTTGATTTCAGCATCCTCGCCAGACTCTTGAAACCTCTTTTGCAATTGCATTCCTTCTTTCTCAGGCCCGATGGCATGTCCCTCTCCCAGCAGCGCTTTGCTGAGAGACAAAGAAGCCAAGCCCAGGATCTGCAGGGCCTGGTCCAGAAAACACTGAGGTTTCAGGCGAGGGGAGGGAAACATGCAGAGGCTCTGGAGGGCAGTGGGTGAGAGGCATACAAGGTCAGAGAGGCTGCCCTGGCTGCTGGCCCGCGGCTCCTCACTGGACTTTGACAAGCTACCCTGTAGCATTGCCTTCTCTGTCTTGATGGGGACTGGCTAAGATTCCTAAGAGCAATAACTAACATTTGCTCATCACAGTTTTACAAAGCACACTCCACTTCCATCACCAAGAGCTGAGCATTCGAAGCTCCTGGAGACAGAGTGGTTGGATGCCCTGGCCAAGTTCTTAGTTGACAATAATGAGAGTCTCTGCCCATTCAGCCACTTCACTAGTGGCGCCTCTTCACCCATCGATAGCGACGGGTAGGTTATTGTTCTCCTCGTTTTCTAGAAGGAGAAACTGAGTCTCAGAGAGGTCAACTAACTTGCCCAAGGTCACACGGTGAGTGGCAGAGCTGGAAGTGATGACACCCAGGGGTGTCTTGTCCAAAGCACCACACACAAATATTTCTCTTAAAGCACTTTGCACATGACTCCACTGTGGCTTAGCATCATGAATTTTAATTGGCGTTTTACGTGTCTTTGGCCTGTGAGTGCCTTAAAACAAGGAGGGGGGTTGTCTCTGTCCCCTTAGCACACAGCTCCCCAGTTGACGCAGACCCACGAGCAGCCGCTGCTGGATGAAGTCAGTGATGAACTTGACTGCCGGCCCTCAGACCGCAGACCTGGACGCGCCCCCTCTACACACGGCCACCCCACCCTGGAGTCCTCAGAGCCTGCGGCACTGGAGGGCACTCCAGACCCAAACCTGACTCCTTTGCTTCCTGACCTCCGTGTGACAGCTCACCTCTCTGGGTTCCAGAACTTTCATCTGGGCAGACACGGAGTGGGACAGGTGACACCCACAGGACCCTCACGTACGATGGGTCTGAAAGTGTGCTGAGTTTTCTCAAGAGCCCAGGCCTAGCATATGCGTTAGTTAAATAATATTTGTCTGCCCAAAGGTTGAAGAAAAACTCATTAAAGGTTTGTAACATTGGCCCAATTGTATTCTCTGCATTTGCTTTTTAATTGTTTTTTTTTATTGAAGTATAGCTGGCATACAATGTTATATTAGCTGTATGTGTACAGCACAGTGGTTTGATGTTTACATACCACATGCTATGGTCACGCCATAAATCTAGTAATCACCTGTCACCATGCAACGTTATCACACCATTATTGACCGGGCTCCCCTTCCCCTGTTTCTCCCATCGCCCCACTGCCCCTCCTCCGGCAGCCGCCGCTTCGTTCTGTTCTTCTCTGAGTCTGGTTTGGTTTGGTTTGGTTTGCTCACTTGTTGTGAGTTTTTAAAACTCCACGTAAGTGAAAGGATTTGTCTTTTTCTGTCTGACATTTTATTTAGCACAGTACCCTCCAGGTCCATTTATATTGTCACAAACGGCAGCGTTTTATCTTTTTTACAGCTGAATAATATTCCAGGGTGTGTGTGTGTGTGTGTGTGTGTGTGTGTGTGTGTGTGTGTAGCACATCCTCTTTACTTCCTTATCCATTCATCTATCGCTAGACACCTAGGTTGTTCCTATGTCTTGGCTATTGTAAATGATGTTGCAATGAGCTTAAGGGTGCACATGTCCTTTTGAATTAGTGTTTTTGCTTTCTTTGGAGAGAGACCCAGGAGTGACATTTACTTTGCCTTTGTAAGATCCTTGCACAGAAAAGGAAGCGGAACCTCAGAAGTCTTAAGCCTATGTGACTCAAATCCTGTGTGAATGAAATACCTACAGATACACCCAGTATCACTATTATTTTTTTTGCTTCCGCTTTAAGAATCCTGCTACATGTCACTTTCCTGCCACTCCACTCCCTTCCGGCTGCCTCATCGCCAGGCTGGCTCAGGTGACCCTCAGCCGTGCTTACCTCGGGGCACACGTTGCTTTCCATTGAAACTGCCTGTTTACTTACCTACCTCCCAGGAGACTCTGCACCCAGGGTCGCTTATCTATTTCCCACTGCAGTCAGTGCCTGGTGGCCCTTTGTGTCTCCAGCACTCAGCCAGGGCACAGTCCGGAGCTACCACTCGAGAAACGTTGGACCATGGCACAGCTTCGCCAGTCCCTCACTCCTGCAGGACCCTTTGCTCTTCTGGGGCCTGTCCGTGCATCCTCCACACTGTAGACCCGAGAACTCAGTAGTCATTGTCTCCCGCCGCCCGTTTTCAAGATGCTGATGGACTCACCCAACACTGCACAGCCAAGAAGGGATGGTACCCACATTCAAATTGCAAGGTCACAGTCAAGGAGACTTGGGGGAGTCCTGAAGGACCCCTAAATCAGAGTTCCTCACACCCGTTTTTTAGTGAAGAAATCTTTGATTTCTCTCCCTTCTATCTCTAATGAGATCGCACTCAAAATCCTAATATAAAAAGGCTGGAGGAGGGCCTGCGCTTTATGAAGAAGTAGAAAAACTCAACACCCCTCAGCGGAGCCCCTGACCCTCGGCAGGAGGGAGGGGGGTACATGAACCCCGTTGCAAAACCACTGAGTTTTCCCAAATAAACATGCTAGAACTCTTATGGGTATGTTCTTTTCTTTGTGGTAACCTTTTAAACATTTATATTTAAGTATTGCTGGCATACATTATTATATTAGTTTCATACATACATGCAGCATAGAAGTTCACACTTATGCGCCTCAGAGAGTGATCACTTCAGTGAACTTAGGAGCCATCTGTCACCGTGCATCGTGACAACAGTGTCACCAACCCTGGTCCCTGTGCCATATTTTACATCCCTGCGATTTATTTCTGCATCCATGTTCTCCTTCACCTGTAGCACCCCAGTTCCCTGAGGGTGTCTTTCTCATTCTGCAGTCAGCATTGTGCTGAATTCTTCTGGGGACACCAGGTATGTTGGGCTCGGGGTCCGAGGACCCATTTGGGCCCCCAAGCCTGCCGTTTCCTGGCTGGGAAGCTCGGGAAGGTCACTTGATCGCTCCCTGAGCCTCGCCTGTTTGGTTTGCAAAACGGCCCCAAGGCTTGGATTGAATCAGAGTCGATTGCTTCACGCAGGTAAGTAAACATCCAAGTGTTGACAGCATCTGCTGTTTTATGGCTCTCCAAAATGCCACGCGGAAACCACCGGAAGGACCTGAAATCAATTCTGGATGCACACACTTTCCTGCTTTAATAATGAAGCATTTATATCCACGGTGATTTGCCTCATTAGTGAGTTGGGGTTACATTTGTGACAGTGATGTTTCTGTTAAAGATACTGATTTGAGAATGAAAAGGTGGATTGACTGCATCTCACGTACCAAGAGGTGAGTGATGTTTCAGATGGGAAGCAGGGGTGACATCAGAATGACACAGCCCCTGAGTGGCAGGGGCTTGGGAGACCCAGACACAGCCAGAGAGAGTGAAGACGGGGGAGGAACACAGGTAGGGGGAGGAACACAGGTAGAGGGAGGAACACAGGTAGGGGGAGGAAGGGGTGGAGAGCATCCCTCTGCAGGAGGATCTTGTCTCCCCACCTCCAACCTGCTGCCTCTCTGGAGGTGATGACAGGTGCCACGCAGCACAGATTATTCTAGCAGGTAGCCACGTGTAAGTCTGACTGTTCCCTACAGGCCTTGAAGGGAAGAAGGAGACAAACTGGCCACTTTTTCTCTCTGCTTCTCATATCTTCATCTCAGTCTGAAAAGTGGCAGCTTGCTGGCAGTGGCAGGGCTCTGCAGGGGACTCTGGGTGCTACCTGCAAAGCCGTCCATCATTGTTAACAATGATAATCATCCAGTGGGCTCAGTCCTTTCACAACACGGTTCCACCGCCTTTTAAATCCTGTGTATCTTGAGGAAGAGGGCTGGACAGGGCCATTGGCCCTCTATTGCAGATGAGGGAACTGAAGCTCATGACAGCAGGGGACACAGAGCACAGAGGTAGCAGCACCTGGACTGGAACCTGGAGGTTTTCACTCCCAGTCACGTCCTCCTTCTAGAACCCTTTCTCTCCAGAGACGTCCAGGAACCTGAGCCGTATAGGGGCGGTGGTGGAGAGCAGAGACACTGTGCAAACTGCCCTGGTCAGCCAAGGTCTCTGGCAGGCGTGAGACCTCATTGCATGACTGCATTGTCCAGGGCATCAGAACAGCGAGGCCTGGCCAGCGGCACCCTTGCAAATTCTTGGTCAGGCGCTCGGAGCTCTCGCCAGCACACCCAGGTCTCTGGTTTTCCTTCTGTGGTTGGGCCAGGGAAGGCAGAGTCCCCATCACCTCACCCTTTCTCACTGTCCTAGGGCCTGTAGACTGAGGTCAAGTTCAGAGGTCTTGGGCCACAATGGAAGGTACATGGCATGATGTTTTTGAAGTGGTGGGAGGCCGGGGTTTAGACAGTGTCTCTCTCTAGCTACAAACAAAAAAAAATCACATAACCATGGAAGTTCTGGAAGCCATCTTGCAACCAAAAAAAAATTAAAATGAAATTGACATCATAGAAGGCAGAGTGAAGAAGTAGAGAAAAAGCTGGTCTTCTCAGGCATCTTTGAGCTGCTGGATCAAGCATTGTCTGAAGCACACGCTCTAGATTTTTGTTTAAATAAGACAATAAATTCTCATACCTATATAGGTCAGTTTGAACTGGGTTTTGCTGCTTTCAACCAAAGGATTCCTGATGCTGACCCTTTAGCTCTGAAATATGATATAATAGCTTAGGTTTTTGTAATAAACATGGTATAATATTTTAATGGCATCATAGGCAGTGTTTCAGCTGTGGTTGACACCAGGTGAGTGTCGTCTACCTCATTAAGGTCAATGCAGAATAGAAATGAGACTTCACCTCACACCCCCACTACCACTCATCCCCACCCCTCCCTGGCCTGTTGCAACTCAACACAATTCACTACAGGAATGCATGGGTTTTAAAACACGTCCACAGATCCTTCGACCTCCTCACATTAAGAGATGGAGACTAATATTCTTCCTCGTGAACATGGTCCAGCTGTGTCTCATTAATAAAATAAAGTAGAAGTGACACTGTGTGATTTCTAGGGCTACATCATAACAAGCAATACGGTTTCCACTTAGGCTCACCCCGGATGCTCCTCCCAGGGGCCCGGCCACCATGCTGTAAGGAAGCCCAGGCCACAGGAAGAGGCCGTGAAAGGTGGTCTGCTGACAGTCCCGGCTACGGCCCCAGCCAGCAGGCAGAAGCCCCTCCAGGCCTGTGGGCACACAGCTGTAAGGAGGCTCCAGCCCCCTGCCTTGCAGCTGCCGCAGCTGAAACCAAGTGGAACTCAGATGAATGATTCCCTGCCAAATCCTTCGCAAATTGCAGACTCAGAGGCAAAATCAATGTTATTTTATGACACCAAATGTTAAGGTTGTTTTTGTGTGGCAATAGATCACTGGATCAAATAATTAGCTATCAAATCAATAGTTCCAACACATGGGTATGCTTTTTACATCATCTGTTTACTCCCTGTTACACCTGCAGCATAGTTGTTGTTGAAATCCCCATTTTATAGGTGGGAAAACTGAGGCTCAGGGAATGAGAGACGAGCCCCAGGTTCCCACAGATAGCATGTTGCAAAGCAGGAGTTCGGATCCTTCTTGGAAGACCCCCGTCCTTTTGAAAATAAGAACGTCAGCAGATATTTCCTTACCCACCTCTGGTACTTGGGGGAGAGGTGAGACCATGTGACCTGAAGGCCAGTCTGCTGGACAGAGAATAAACGTTTGTTAGACCCCCTCCCGCAGCCACCCCTGTGGTCACAGAGACTGTGCCCATTTAAGCCCCTCAAGCTAACTTGCCCACAAGCCAGCAGAGTGACCTTTCTGAAATGCAAAGGTGTCCTTCTGACACCTTCAGTGACTCTTCCCCCCAAAGTGCAAAGTGACTCCCTCGGGGTGGCACCTGCACCCTGCCTGGCCTGGCCCTGCCCACCTCTCCAGCCCCCCCCCCACCCCATCTCAGCATCCTCTCCAGTAAAGCCCCATGGCAGCCATGCCACATGGCAAACCTGCTGAACCACCAGCAGACTCCCCAGACCTGCCACACGCTCCCCCTGCCAGGGCTCCATGCCCTTCCCTCTGCCTGGTGTTACGGACTGAACGTTTGTGTCTCCATAAAATTCTTTTGCTGAAATCCGAACCCCCAGTGGAATGTGATTAGGAGACAGGGCCTCTGGGGGTGATTAAGTCATGAGGGTGGAGCCCTCGCGAATGGGATTCGTGCCCTGATGTTGTAAGAAAGACCCCAGAAAGCTCCCTTTTCCTCCCTGACATGTGAGGATGCAGTGAGAAAAGGTCGTCTATGAGCCAGAAGGCCTTTCACCCTGCCAGCACTTTGATCTTGGACTTCCCGGCCTCTAGGACTGTGAGAAATAAATTTTTGTTGGTGAAGCCACCCAGTCTATGGTATGTTTAGTATAGCACCCCAAATTAACAAAGACACCTGGAAACCCGATTTCTCGGACTCTGTTGGAAAGGAGAGTTCCTGCTTGTCTAATGCTGTGTGTGCTCCTCAGCCTCTCCTGCCTCATTCGCAGTTTGGTGGGACCTTGTAACTATTTCTGACGAGTGGATTGTGAAGACAAGACTCAAGATGGCTAAGAGCCAGGACGCTTCCTTCATCCCTCACTTCTCTGGCTGGGGGAGACCTTGGAGGCCACGTGTTCCAGATGACACTTTGTGTAACTGTGTGAAGTCACCAGAGTTTGTAACCGCGTCTACCAGTTATTGTAGCGGACCCTGTCCTGCCTTAACTAAAACACACGCAGGAATTTGAACAGAAGATACACACAGAGAATTGGACACAAAAGGGTTTCATGTTAAAGTCAAAGCTGTAGAGTAGGAACCAATGAGTTTTTGTTACTAAGCCAAAGAGGAGACAACTCAGTCATGAGAAGTGGGTTCAATCCTAAACAATTGTATGTTTCCAAAGTCCCCGACTGTCCTGAGGACCTTATCTACTCCATGGTGTTGGTTGTAGTGAATTTCTGGTTCCCCAAGAAGCTTGGCTCTCATTCTGGAAGCTCCTTTATTCCCATAGGTAACCTCATAATGACACCAGTGGTTGTAGTTACCTGAATGCCTCTGCAGCCCAAAGAGGCTGCCAACACACTGTGCCTTTCTGATCTGGCCCCTGCTGACTTTTCAAAGCCTATCTTCTTTATATGCTTCTAAAGTTCCTCAGGTCCCAGCCCCAAGCACCAGACACCTTTACCAAACTCACCCCGCCCTCCCATGCCTCTCAGATTTATAGTTCTTCAGCTAGGAATGCCCTTCCCACAGTCTCCTTCTTTTATTAAAAGTGTGTTCATCATCCAAACCCTACTGCAAAGCCATACCTTTCATGAAGCTGCCAGTTTCTCCAGCTAAAATTAACCACTTCCTTTTCTTCACTTCCATAGTGCTCAAACTCTGATATTCACTTTCGTTTCAAAGATAGGTGTGACAATGCTTACTTTAAAGGGTAACTGAGAGAGAGAGAGAGGGGAACCAATTTGTGAGAAAACTCTTTCAAAACTGTACAGACTATGTCAACATGCGTTTGTACTGTGACAGTTTTCCCCTCTAGGTGAGTATATTTCATTCTGGTTGATGTGGTTTGCTGTGTACTTTCCTCCTTGCCTTGTATCAGTCAGGGTATTTTTGGTTGCAAAAAAGAAACTCTGCCCACCCCAAGCACACTCCCTATTTTTTTTTAAAGTGCAATGAAATATACAGATTGTATATCAGTTTAGAGGTATATTTTGCTGCAAGTAACGAAATGCCTAAACACAGTGGTTTAAAAGAGTCAAAAGAGTTCTAAGTCAGAACCCCAAAGGGAAGTTGCTTCCTGATGTCACCAAGTAGGGCTGTGTAATTTTCTTAACCTTTTCCTCATGCTCAGAAGAAATCTGCCACAGCTCCAGCCATCATGTCCACACCCCAGGAGGAAGCAGGAGGAAGGGGAGAGACATCCGAGTAGCTATATGCTTGCATCTCATTGGGTCAGCCACGTGGCCATCCCTCACTGTAGGGAAGTCTGGGAAAGTGAGCGTTGAGCCTTGCACTTTCCAGAGGGGAGAAAACATAGCTTGAAGGGAGTTGGAATACATGCTGAGTGAATCAACCCACAGTGTCAGCCACAAGAAAGCTCCCAGAAAGAAGAAGAAGAAGAAGAAGAAGAGGAAGAAAAAAAAAAGCTGAGTAGCCAGATGGCAGAAAAGAATAGGCAGTTACCATCCAGGGGCTGCTGACATAACTAATCAGCTCTATCCATTCTCAGTTTGTGGGCCGTAATTTACTTTCCTGTCATTTAGTTTTCCAGGTTGGGACAAATGTCAGCCCCTTGGCCGGAAGGGTGCAGGCAGCTGGACTGGAAAGACTGCAGGGTAGCCTGCAGTGAGGGAAGGGGAGGTCCCCAAAGGAAAGTGAAGGGTATGGGCAGTTGCCAAACAAGAAAGTCCTTGCATCTCCCTTATTGGGAGGTCCCTAGAGACAGATCCCTGACTTTTTCATCAATGCATCTGGTGCCCTACCCAGCAAAATGACACACTCAACAAGTCCATTGTGACCAGAATGACTTCATTCTTCACGTTTCTCCTTTGTTTGCATTTGCGTCCATTGTAACTTTCGCCCTCATAGAGAGATCTTGGGTCTTGAAGCCAGACAGACCAAAGATGGAATTTCAGCTTCATGAGCCCTCTCTCTGAGGCTTTGGTCAAGATGCTTTACATCTCTATGCCTCCGTTTTTCTACCTGCAAAATGGGAATCATTAAACCAGTCTCATGAGGTTGCTATGGGAATTAAACAATACACTGCTTATAAAGCACTTAGTGCAATGCCTGACTCATAGTAGGCACTTCATCATCGATGGTCTATTGTTCATTTATGTGGGAATTTTAAGCAGTGAGAATGCAATGAATCCCTCCCTACATCCAGCTCTCCGGTGCTTCCAGTTTGGGTCCCTACAGATGGCCAGTTGGACACCCAAGGAGAGAACAAAGTCCTAATCTTTCTGGTTCATCCTAAAAATAGTTAGCTCTTCTCTGTACATTCTGTCCGCTCAGCAAATCCCATCTAGGGAACTGGGAGATTGTGAAAGGCGATCTTTCCAAACAGGGGTCAAATGTTCTTCTTACCCCAGAGTAACTCACAGAAGATGCGAACGAAGATAGGCGGGTGGCCCGGGAGGGAGAGCTCTCCCCACCCAGGCTGGGGGCTGGGGGGTAGCTGGTGTCTGGGGCCTCAAAGAGAAGAGGCAAATGGTGGATTCCAGGTGGGGTCTTCCTAAATCATCTAGGTAGATTCTTCCTAGGGAGAAGGGATATCTTTCTCATATTTATTAAATCAATCATTCAAGTCATCTGAAAAACAGTTACTGAAAATTACATAAATGCAAATGTAACTGTAGATCTCCTGGTCAAGCTATTAACTGAAATCTTCAAGCATTCCATTATCATCACCATCATCATCACCATCATCATCACCATGACACTGAGCACTTATTAGTTGTCACCAACGATTCCAAAGCTTCAGCTACATCATGCACTCTTAATGTTTACCATAACTTCATGAGACAATTGCCTTATCCCCATTCTACTGATGGAAACCCCAGGGTACCTAGAAGTTAAATAACTTATCTGGACTGTATAGAAACTCCCTATCTAGAAAGCTTTCCATCATTTCTTTGATGTTGGGGGCTTCTAACACAGGAAGGGTCACTGGCTGTCATAGAAACCACATAGGAGCTTAAATCTAGTGCCACTTTGCTGCTGGCAGGCTAACGACACCCTCCGGGCTTTCTCAAGACCTTTCCCTCGCTCGGGCTGTTCCCTGCACCTGAAAGATCTTTCCTACCAGCTTCTCAGAGTAGCTACACACGGCTCATCTTTCAAAGCCCAACTGCCCCTCCACCACCTAGGTGTAGCCTCTCAGACCTCTGTGTTTGTCCGTCTCTGTTGACCCTTGCATTCTGCCAAAAATTATGACCTGCTGTGCCTTTGTCTTAGCTCTCTGCTCCATGAGGAGTTCTCCTCCAAAACAGAGACGAGCTTTAGTCGACTCTCTAGCTCCAGGGCCTGGCATTTATGTGTGATTCGACGGGCACTAAACCCATAGTGCCTGGCACATAGCAAGCCCATGGCAGGCCTTGGTAACTGTGTACAGAATGGGGTTGCATGTGGAAACTGACGAGATGGGACCACACAAGGAGAAATCCCTGCATCCCAGGGTTAAAGCATCCTGCGATGTCAGCTGGTGCTGTGAGCAAGAAAAGCCTGCAGGTTAGACAACCAAGACTTTCTCAGATTTAGCGACGAGACTCCCCTCCCACTTAACCAGCTCTGTCCTCTGAAGCAAGCTGCCGGGTTCCCCCGTTACCACCCAGAGTAGATGAAAAGCAAAAGCTGCCTTATTAATTTGTGTAACTTTGGGGGAAAACCACAGCACATGCTCTTACGGCCTCCACACCCTCTTCTGCCATTCCTTCCCCATCTAGTTTTTTCCTCCCATCCACAAGAGGAAATCGAAGTGTGCCTCCCTGTAAAAGCTGAGTTCATGAAAATCCAGATTTATTAATCCAAGAAGTATAAATCAGGTAGTAGTAATGATTTTCTTTACCAGAAATCATTTACTTTAACAAAAAAAAAGCTTATTTTTTTTAAAAAAGATTTTATTTATTTATTTTTAGAGAGGGAAGGGAAGGAGAAAGAGAGAGAGAGAGAAACATCAATGTGTGGTTGCTGGGGGTCATGGCCTGCAACTCAGGCATGTACCCTGACTGGGAATTGAACCTGTGATACTTTGGTTCGTAGCCCGTGCTTAATCCACTGAGCTACGCCAGCCAGGGCGGAAAAAAAAAAAAAAAAGCTTCTTTAAATAGCAAATAACCAACCTGGTACACTGCAAGTACACTTTTTTCAGAGACTCAATACATAGGTTTGTTTCTCCCCAAATACAGGGAGTGTGGCAAGGTAAACAGAGTCAGAGGTAGAGCAATGGAGGGATATTTGGGGAGAACTATAATGGGGGGGGGGCTAGTGAGGGGCAGATTTTCCTCCTGCCCCTGAAAACCTTCTTGCCTGCACTGCCTCCAGAGTTGATTTTCACAAAGTGTGTGCCTTGAGCTGATCCATCAGAAGTAAAGAGTCCTCATGATCAAATGAGTTTAACGAGTGAGCTTGCCCTCTGTCTTCCTCTCAGAGATCTCCATCACCTTCTGGTTGTTCACAATGCTGAGAAAGCCAAAAGCAAAGCTACTTGTTTGACTTTACGTAACCCTGCGTTTAGCCGTGTAATTGGCCACAGAACCCTTTTACTATGGAATAGCCGTCGTTCCATTGGATTTCTGTCCGGAGGAGGCCGTCTTGAGGAAGACAGTCGAGTGAAGTGGGTCAGGGCCTGGTGCCTGTGGCCAGACGGCCTGGTTTGGAATCCCAGCAGCGCCGCTCACTCTCGGTGTGACACAGGCACGCCATCCTACCCGTGCCCTGTGCTTTCATTTCCCCCTCTGCAAAGTGTGGAGGGCGAGAGGACCTCCCTCGCCCAACGGGGTGGGTGCGCAAATTAAAAGTATTAACACAGGGAAAGTTCTTAGAGCGGATCTTGAACACAGCAAGTGCTCCGTAAATATCAACCTACATCTAGTTAGAAGGGAGGCCTCGCATGTCATCCAGCAACAGGGAGAGAGAAGGATTAAACTTCTCCATGTGATTGCAGCTCAACCCCAAATTTCGGGGAAACAGTGGAGTGTAATGTGACAATACTAGGAAAATAGAGTCAAATCCAAGAAACAAAGGGTAAAAGAAAGGCGTGGCCAACTCTGGGTGGTGATTCATGATGACTCCCAAACAACAGAGGAGTGATCCAAGGCTCCTGGTTACCAGCATGGTGTGTGCAGGGCAGCTGCTGTGGGTAAAGCCCAGGCACACCACACGCATGCTGTGTGATCTGAGGCAGGACACCCAACCTCCCTGTTTTTAGGAATGGGAATTGCACTGGCCTTTCAGAATTGTTGTGAGGATGAAGTGAACAATGAAATGAACAGTGTCCAGCCTCTGGCAAGTAAAGGTAGCCCTGGTGATTCGAGTCTCAAAGCAGTGATATCCATGTTTTGGCTCTTCGTTCTGCTTTGTTTTGTTCTTGGAAACACACAGACTTCGAGACTCTAGCACCTGAGAGCTCACCCAGTGCAACGTCTTTACTTTGCCGACAAGGAAACCAGGCCCAGGAAGAGAAAGCCATCCCCCCCCTCCGGTCACATGGCAAGTGAGAGGTGAAGAGACGGGACAACCTTCTTCTGGTGACACACAGAACAGGTGGGTCACCTTTTCTGGGAAGGGAGTGGGTCTTCAGAGAGACAGGAGGATGGCAGAAAGTGGGGTACGGTCCATGGGGGCAGAGGACGGCTGTCGGAAAAATGGTCCAGAATCAAATGGCACTCTCTGGGGCTGTGTCACTACAAAGTGCAGGGGTGCCTGGGCACGGGCAGCGGGAAGGGTAACTAGGATGCACTGCAGACACCTCTGTGCAGCCCTGGAAGCATGTTTGCCGTCCACGTCTCACTTACTCTTCTTCTCCTATCACACTCACGGGGTAGGCGTGTCCTCCTTATTTTCTAAGACATTCAGAGAAGTTAGTGACAAGCTGGTAAGCAGCTCAGGGAAGAATCCAAACCCCTGTCGCTGTGAGCCACACCCGACCTGGAGCCATCCACCCGATGTGGGTGGGACAGCGACTCTAACACTAGGATTTAACATCGACTTTAATTTCTTACAGTCAAAAAATAATTCTCCCATGGCAAGAGTTATCCTCCTACCTCAGTCTCCCCTTCTTGGAGGAACTTTCTCCGACCAGCCCAACCCAACAAGCCCTCCCTGCTCTTGTGAACACCTCCAGGGCCTGTTGTCAGCACCGTGATGGACACCTGCCAATCACAGCCCGGTTTCAGAAGAGAAAGGCTCCTATCTCATCATTCAAATCCAGCTGCAGCTCACAGCACCCTGCACCTACAATGTGCCAGGCTCCACGTCAGATCATTTTCGCCCCAGTTTTATTTGACTCTTACGGCCCCCAAGGATGCCTGTCTGATGATCACCGCTATACCCTCATTGCTCGGACCAGACCCGGACACAGAGTAGGTGTTCTGTGCATATCTGTTGCACAAGAGAATGAACTATTGGGTTCCTTTGGCATCCTGGGCAGAGGGAGGGAGACCGCAGAAAGCAGCGGGCTGAGTAAAGGGGGTGGGGGAGGCAGAGCCGTTCCGAAGGAGGAACTTCAGGGCTGTCGCAGCTGCCCGTGGGTGCCCCTGGCAGGGCCCAGCTGCGTGCAGATACTGATCTTCCCCCTCCTGCTCCCCAAAGTGGGGAGCGCCCTGGAACCACCCAGAGCTGAGGCCGGCCCCAGAGCAACCAGAGAACTGAAAGCCAAACCTAGAATCTTCAGAGTGTTACCTGGCCTCTCAAAAGGGTGATGGGAACCACCAGGGCGGAGAAACGCAGCTGCCATCAATGGTGCAAACCTCTCTCTGTGTCTACCCTCTGGGCTCCTGCCAGGGCCCTCCATGGCCAGACGCAAGCAGAAGACAGGTGACAGGGGAGCCGTGGTATGGACTTGGCAGTGTGAGCCTGGAGGGCACAGAAAGCGGCAGGGAAGAGATCAGGATGGACCACAGAAGAGAACTTTGGCGGAGGGGACTGGTTAATAACCACTCAGAGCTTTCCCCACTGCTTGGTGCAGGGCCCGGCACAGACTAGACCCTCGGCACACACTTGCAGAAGGACTGAGGGAACAGAAGCTTGCCTAAGCCCCCACTCCCAGGGTCCCCACAAACTGCTTTCTGCGCAGTACTCAGCATGAATTCTAAAGGTGCGTAAAAGCTCTCACACACACACTCACATGCATCCTCTCTCAAACCCACAGACACTCCTCCCGAGCTCTAGTTAGGTGCTGAGCACAGTGTGAGCTCCTGAGATTCATGGTACCATCTATTTCCTGTGAGGGGAGCTTTGGTGTCCCTATTAAGCCAGCTGTGGAAGCTGAGACTCAAAAAGATTAATAGCTTTCCCAAGGTGACTTCACTGTGAAGGGCCAAGCCAGGGCTCCATCCAGTGAGCCCAACTCAGAGGGTCGTGCCCTCAACCACCTTGTTCCCATCCCAGAACCTGGAACAGACCCAGGACCTGCCACATGATGGAAGGTTAGCAGCAAACCATGGTCTAAGGGAACTGTCCCTACAATCTCCATGTGGGTGGAAGACCATGAGCCCAGGTCTGCACCTCGGCTGCCTCTAGGTGCAAAATGGAATTGCTTTTGGCTGATCTGACCTGGTCCCCGCCAGCCTGCTAGGGGGCAGAGCAGTGGAGCGCAGGCCTTCCAGTGTCTTGGGTCACTCTGACCCGGGATAACTGGAGAAACACTTGCCTCCTTTCTCACCTCCTACAAATCAATCATGGAGAGCCCTTCGATGCCAGATGAGGGCTTACACAAGCCAATGAGCTGGAAGTTCCAGCTTCTGCGGACAGAGGGTGGGGGAGCTGGCGATGAAAGGGTGGAGGGTACAGAATGCTGCCTTTGTCGAAACCAGCCTACTGAAACCCCAGAAAAATGAACCCAGAAAAGACTGTGTCGATGGTGCAACTCTTGTTTGCCTACCATTTGACTTCTCGCAGGAAGTATTTTTAAAGGGTATTTTTCTCCCTTGCTGGGCAGTTCCTCATTGAGAAATTTTCTTTTGTGACACTTGGACATCTCAGCTCCCAAAGTGATGATGGGACTTTTTTTTTTTAAATTTCCACTTCCAGGTTTGGGTTCACTTCTTCATTCATCTGGAAGAGCAGAAAGGATTTCCAAATGCTTACCAAACATCTCCTCTGAGCACGGAAGACCGGCCTTGTCCCACACCCCGTCACCTCTCAAAACCGTGCAGCGCAAGACGGGCTGTCTCCATCCTCTCTCTCTTCCTCTCCCCATCCCCGGCTCATGCGCTCAGCACAGTTTATCAGCCCCCTCCATGTCCCACCAGACGTTATGAAGCAACATGATAAAATCCGTTAGGTTTGGTAAGCAATAGAATGTAACCTGATGGTGAAACCATCGTGGGCTCCATCGTGGGCTCCAGAGCAAATGGGCCCGTGATGATTCTGGAAATTTCCTTACTCTCTGCCCTTTCTTGGGGGTTAAGAAAACAGAAGCCATCACCTTGGCTGTGGTGGTCTGTGGACAGGGTCCCTCAGACCCCTTACCCTACATTATCACCAATCTGCCAGGCCCCTCCGTGCTCCAGTTCTTTTGATAGCTATGGTTATAAGCCCCTGCCTATTCTCCTAGCTTCACCTTATTAATTTCTTACTCCAACGCCATGCTGGCCACACCAGGCTCCTGCCATGTCTTGCACCGGCTGTGCTATTCTGTCACTCTACCTTGCTCAAGCTGTTTCTTCTGCCTGAGATGCCTTTCTTCCTCAGTCTTTCTTGGGCAAGCTCACACTTAAGCTGAAAGACTCAGCTCCGACTCACCTGAGTCCCATTTCCTGAGCCCCAAGCTACCCTGCTTCCCTCTGCCTCAGCATCCACCACCTTGTGTCGACAACACCGGCTTTCTGGTCTACCTCCAACAGCGGGCCCTGAGTTCTGGGAGGACCGTGCCTGGTTCCTCCCTGATTCCCAGGGCCCAGAGCAGGGCCTGATAGACAGTGAGTGCTTGGAGGGACACTTTCTGGAATCTAGTTCAACACCCTTCGTTTGCTCTCGTCCTCTAAATGGGCATGGGTATGGGCTCAGCCTCTGCCCAGAGAAACAGGATGTTAGAGATCAGCACAAAGTGTCCGAACCCCCTCAGCCCACAGGTTCCCCAGCCATTTGTGGTGGGTTGTGAAACAGAGAGTGGGCAGCCCAGAGTGGGGGCCCAGGGAGCTGTTGGTGAGGGGGGTCTCCGTCAGGAGATGAATCCATCAGGGGAGCAGATGGCCCCATGAGGTATAGGTCTCAGGGGTCCAAAAGCATCCATCCCACCAGACATTCCAGCAGCAGAGCAACATTTCTTTAGCTGAAACCTCTCAACCTGGCTAAAATGTGAAGTCCCCTGGCAAGGAATTTTAAGCTGTCTTTATCTCTACAGCTTTTTTTTTTATCATCATCAAGTGACATACCAGAACCTGTGCCCACCATCTTAGTTAATTTCATAACCACTCTATGATATCAGCATTATTTTCCCCATTCTACAGAGAGGAAACCAAGGGACAGAGAAATTCCGTTGCCCACGACCACACATCTCAGAAATGGCAGAGCTGGAATCCAAACTCAGCTCTTTCTGGCCCCAGGGGCTTCTTACCCAAAAGGTTAACTTGCCCACTTGAACAAGGGGAAAGTCTCTGAACAGGAACCAGGACAATTGCCATGTGACTGGCCTGGTCACAATCATTCTGACCCTTGATTTCCTCATCATTTCCCTCTAAGCCCAAAACTACACTTGGCTCAAGACACATTAAGCATCACTTCCCCTACAGATCCTCTCCCAACCAGTCCGTGTCATAGCTAGTGGAGAACTAGTCAAATCTTCCTCTGGTTCCCACCGGCCCCCTTTCCCAACACCTATGTATCGGTTAGTTCTCGCTGTGTAACAAACTTCTCCCAAATTCAATGGCTTCAAACCAGCCGTCAGAAAACATTTTCTTACAAGGCCAAATTGTGACTATTTTAAGCTTTGTACATCATACAGTCTCTGTTGCAACTGTTCACCTCTGTCTTTGTAGCTCAAAAGAAAGTATAAACAACACATAAATAAATGGGTATAACTGCATTCTAGTGAAACTTCACTTACAAAAGCAGGCAGCTTGCTGGCCCACAGGCCATAGCTTGCCAATCCCTCCTTTAAGCAGTAAGCATTTATCATTGTCCATGAGCCTATGAGTTGGCTGAACGGATCTGCTCATCTGGGCCAGGCTCTGCTGATCTTGGCTGACTTGCTCATGCATCTGTGGTCAGCTGGCCAGATGCCTGGGGGTTAGCTGGTCTAAGATGTGTGTTTGCAAACTTTGTCATTAGCCTGTGACAGAGATGACTACTGGGCCATGTGTCTCTTGTCATCAAGGAGGTCAGCCTTTGTTCTACTAGTTCGACAAGTTTCCTAGAGATGGTGGTAACACACAAGGCCCATTGAGACCTAGACTTAGAATTGGCACACCATCACTTCCATCACATCTTATTGACAAAGCACATCACAAGATGAGTGCCGATCCAAGGGGTAGGAAAACAGCCTGGTCTCTTGATAGAGGAGCTGGGAAATCATATGGAAAAGGGTGTGGATATACCACAGGCCAAAGAACTGTGGCCAGTTCCAGTCCCTCCACCATAACCAGTTGCTCTTGTTTGCACATATTTGTTAGATGCATGCCTCCCTCTTTTCAGACCGTAAGCCCCTTAAAAATGAAATTCTATGTCTTATTCATCCTGTACCTCCAGTGCCAAACAATGGCGGAACAGTCTACTTGACCTCCTAAGGGCCCTCAGTGCCTTCCATCTCCATCACTGTCACCTCCATCCTGGTCCAAGGCATTGTCAGCTCTCACCTGGGGCCCTGCCATAGCTTCCTGAGTGCCCAGGCAGGGGGTGGCATGGGGAGTAGTTAATATTGAGTAAGCATTGGAAATAAGTTCACGTCCATTAGAGCAGGAGTACAAGGCAAGCACAGAAGAACACTGCATTCCTGGGGAGGGTGGTCGGAGGCGTCTGCTCATACAGAGACTTGGGCAGAAGGGGAAGTCTGGAGACGCTGACACCCTGGTCATGATTCTGCTCTGTGTTAATCCTGCTGCAGGTCCTACCAAGGCAGCAGGGGTCAACAGGGGCAGGAAAGTGTAAGAACTGTGGCATAAGGGACCAACATGGCACACCAGGAGCAATGCAGGTTTAGCATTGAAAGCCCTGGACCAACCCCCAGGTGTATTTCTTTACAAATAACTTCACCTCTCTGTGCCCCTTTTCATCATCTGTAAAATGGGGATAAAAATAAATAACCCCCTCTCATCCTAAAATCCAGAATGAAAGAGTTTACATTAAAGGATGTAGTGATAACAGGCAACCCTTGCGGTGTGCCGAGAGTGGCAGTGTACAGTTCATATGTCAGAGCCCATATAACCCCACCGCTACCACCTAAGGCAGGTCCCCCTATTGTCTTCCTTTTACAGATGAGGAAGCAGAGGCTCAGAAATGGTTAGTGATGTGCCCAAGGTCACCCTGCTAACACGGTATGGATCTGGGATTGGAGTTCACGCTCTTCTGTTCCACTCAACGAGCTCCAGGTGACATCAGTGTCAAGGCTCTCATCTCAGCCCTCCTGAAGGTCAGGCATGACTTCCTCTTTCCTTCCTGTCTGCACTGAATTGGCTACAAAGCAAAAAGAGCTCTGTGTCCTGCACTTGCTTCTGCCAGTCCCTCATTCCCCAACCTTGAGCAAGCAAGGTCACCTTTCTGAAATCCAGTGTTGCATTTTCCATAAAATGGACCTAATCATCTGTGTCACTCTGGCACCGTCGTCATGAGGAACCATGAAGGCCGGTGTGACAGCACGTTGTATGTCCCCCAGCAATGCCCAGGCTGAAGGGCACTTCGGAACAGGGCACGTCCACATTGGAAAAATGTGGACACTGAAAGGCCCACGTCCCAACGGAGGGGCAGCTCTTACAGAGCAGGACGCCCCCACCCGGGGTCACCTTGTTTATGCAATGACCAGCTGATGCTGAAATCCAAGAGGCCGCCATCTGCCCCCAGAGCAGGCCCAGACACTGTTTTTCTGTTTGCATCATTGGCTTCAGGTTGCATTTTTTTCTTTAAAAAAAATTTGTTTTGGCAAGCGATATTGTCCTGAATTTTTCAAGTGGTTTGGTTTTCTTTCTTTTCTTGAGTCTTTTTTTTTTCTCTGATTGCATGTAGTTCAAACAATGGCGTCATTTATGGGCTCCAGGCCGACTCCTGCCACGGGTCTCACACTGAGCTCTGTTTTCTAAATCGTTGGCTGCTGTCACTCTGACCTGAAACCACAGCTCTCCTTTGAGCTCGGGTCACGTGGCATCTGAGGGCTCCAGAACCTTGGAGTTGTAGTGTGGGCTCAACGGGGTTCTGACTTTTTGTTTTTAATTTTAAACTTATCCGTTGTTATCAAATGCCCAGGGATGTTTTTCCCTCTCCTCCCAAGGGTCCCCAGGGTTCTCAATGTCAAGCTCCATGGGCCTAACGTCCCACTCTCAATCCTTTTCTCTGGAAGGCTTGATAATAAAGCTGGCCAGAGCCTGCTGCACTCAGATGTGTACCGCCTGTATAACATGGGCTTGCTGCCTTCCTGCATTCCTGGAATCAAGACACTTCATGTTAAGACAGCAATTTTGGTGAGGAGGCCCATTATATACCAATAGTCATTTACACTAGAGTATGAACTGGTCTCTTAGCAGACCTGAAAGCAGTTGCTAGTTGGAAAAGATGAGATTTCTGGGAGTTACCAAAAGAATGAGATACCATAGAGAGTGAGAAAGGGGTGGGAACAGAGGACTGTCACACGTTGAAAATGAACTTCTCCTCTGGCGTGAATTTGCCTTGTGCTGGGACCATGCCAACTCTTTCCTCCAAAAGCAGGTTCTCACCTAAGAGCCCTCCATATTGTTTATGGGGCACATCCTTTATTTACTTTAACAAATTTTATATAGCGCATCTAAGTGTTAGGGGTTGTTCCAAGCTCTTTACAAATACAAACTGATTTCATCTTCACAACAACCTTCCTAGATAAGTATTATTAGTATCTTGAGTGAGCAAAAAAAAAAAATTAAGTGATTTGCCAGATATCACAGAGCTTGTGAGCGGCAGGCTCGAATCCAAACCCAGGCAGTCTGGCTCTGAAGTCCATGCTGTCAACTTCTGTGCCGTAAAAGCGAAAGAACACAAAGCCACCGATTTTACCCTTTTTGGAAAGCAAATGAATAAACTCTCATGATGAGTAAGTCCTTTCAACCTTCAACTTCAAAGGCCTCCAGACGGTCAGAACCAGTCACTGGAGACTGACTTATGAATCTGATGATGACACTCGTCAGCTCACATTTTGACTCATTCAGCAAGCAGACGATCAATGACAAGACAGTCGCCGCTCAGACCTTTCAGACCGACAGCAGGGCCTTAGCCGGTCACTGTAATATATATGGCAGGTGGCAGGTGGCATCTGCAGGCCAGCTCACTGTGGGAGTCCCAGGATGGGGAAGGGGGCAGGTTTAGAGAAGTGACTCTCACAAAGAAGTAGAGGTCGCCCAGATGACAAGAGGGGGCACAACGAAGCAGGAAGTGGGAAGAGCACGTGCAAAGGCCCAGCGGTGGCGGAGAGCTGGGCAGCCAGGAAAACAGAAGGTTGAGGGAGGCTGGTGGGGGAGGGGTGTGAGAGGGTAAGCGTGGGAGCTGAAGGTGGACAGACACCAGGGCCACGTGGACGCTGATTCAGAGTTGGGTTTACCCTGAGGTCAAAGGGGAGAGGGACCGAGGGGGGTTTTAAGCAGGGGAGGGCCAGACAGAGATGTGAACGGAATGGATGTGGAGGCAAGGGTGGATTCTGTCGGCTGCAGGGAACAAAAGACACATCCCCCCCCCCTGCCCCACCCAGTGGGCCTCTAGACCTGTGGGTTGATTAAAGGAGACGGAGCCTGATTACCTCAAGTTAAATACAACAGTTCACCTCAGATGTCCAGGCCCACTTCTCCTGGACACAGCACAGCCTTGGCAGAGAGCGCACGGCCGTAAAAGCAAGAACCTCGAGTGACGAGAGCATCCAAGCCAAGAGAGCCTTTAAAGTGACAGACCAAAGATATCTGATGCCGGTTAAGTTTCATTTCCCCAGTGCAGGACAAAAGCGAAGACGAGCGGGACACGTAACAGAAACTACGTCAGGCCTGTGGCTTGTCCCACTCCCCCCAGGGTTATGCGGAAACCTAAGCCTCTGCTTCCAGATTCGAGGAGGCCTGGGGGCGTCGCCCATGCACACGGCAGTTCTTCCTTCAATCGGGGACATCCATGCACTTTGGCTTTGCCACTCACCTTGTGTTGCCTGTCACGTGGCACCATCATTCACGAAGGCCACCTCGTCCTGCCGCTATTTCTCGTGCTCCTGCCTCCTGACCACACCGTAAGGCGTCTGGGGACCCCTCTGATGCAGCTGCTGAGCAGAGTAAACGCACATCTTAGATCCCTGGACACCTTAGGCACAGTTCCTTCATTCCCCAACAGATTTACTTGGAGTGTTTGCCAAGTGCCGGGCACTGGGGACACAAAGATGAATAAAAGCCAGGCCTAGCCCTTGAGGAGAGACTAGCTTCGAGGAGGAGGGGAGGGCTTTTATGCGGGGCTAGCCCCTTGGAACCATCTTAAAGCCTGAGGTCTGAGCGTCAGCACCCGTGGAATGTCGGAGGTAGGGGGTGGGGGGGCAGGGAAGGCACTCCAGGACACGGATACATGCAGGGTGTGGTCTCAGCCTCACCTGCAGGAGGGCGGGTCTCCCTTTCTGATGCTGAAGAGAGCTCTGGCATCAAACTGCCCCTTGGACAGAGAGACAGCCCCAGTGATAGTAAGCATGGCAGTTAGTTACTAGGTTCTAGACCAGATCTGTCCAACAGAACCGTCTGTGAGGATGGGAGTATTCGGTGTCTGTGCTGTCCCATACAGTAGCCACCAGCCACATGGGACTACTGTGCCCTGGGAACGTGGCTAGTGCAACTGGTGAGCTGAATTTTTAATTTTAGCTCATGTGACTAGTGGACACTGTATTAGACAGCACAGTATGAGCTATTGTGCTAAGCACCTTATGGGTAATATATCTACTCTAACAATAAACAATGAGATAAGCATGATTATCATCTTCGCTCGACAGATGTAGAAACTGAGGCCCGGAGAGGTAAAATAACTTCTCCAGGGCACTCAGTGGGTAAGTGTAGAGCCAAGATTCAAATCCTGGCAGACTGCGCCCAGAGGGAAGAAATGTTTCATCCGTTCATTCATTCAGTCCGAAGACACACAGGCACCGTGCCCACCGGGAGCCAAGCAAGGGGCTGCCTCGGATGGGGCACAGACTTAGGTGGAACAGGGTCTCTGGCCTTGAGGAGCAGGCAGTTACCAGACTTCCAGCAGCAATCACTGCCTAAGGCACGTAAATGTCTAATCACTGCTGTGCCCCTGAAATTAATATACAACGTTGTGTGTCCACTATAATTTAAAAACAAATTTTAAAAGTTATTTTTTAAAAAGACGGCCCCTCTTTGCATCGCTTAATCTCCTCAAACACCGTCAAGTGCAACAGAGCAGGTCTCAGCCAAGGCTGGTCCAGCGGCTGATGATTCGGCGCCAGCGGGCCAGACAGCTGCCCGGGACCGCCCGGCCCTCGCCACCGCCACCGTCATTCTGCTCCGGGGAGCCTCCGGCACAGGGCGCCCCTCCACCCCTGCCCGCTTCTGAGAAGACGCGTCTTTCAGGTCCCCTTTTCGGTTCCTCCCCCCATGTGTGTCACAAACCTACCAGGCCTCCGAGGGCTCCCCATACAGGGCCGGGCCCCCTGGAGCCCCACAGAAACGCATCATGGCAAGTTCTCCTTGCATTTCCAGGAGGCTCCGGCCCCTCTCAGTTCCCAGTTCCACTGTGTGACGACGGATTTCCTACGCTGACCTCACACCCGCTGCGCCCAGGAGTAAAGGTTCATGAACTAATCGCTGCAGCCACGGCAGCGTGAGAAAGCAGGCGTGGGCGAGGGTACGCGGACAGCCACTGAGTAGGGAGCCTTCCGCCGACACCGTTAGAGTCACGCTGTCCGTGTTTCGTCTACTTAATTTTCGTGGCCACCCTATCAGGTAAGCACTATTATCATCGTCATTTTCCCCAGGAGAACGGCGAGCTTTTAAGAGGATGAGTAAGCTGCTCAGGGGCACCCAGAGAGTAAGGAGCACTGCTGAGACCCGGGGCGTCCAGCTTCCAAGCCCCGGGGGTCCAGCGTCCGAGCCCCACGCTTATCAGTTGTATTCCCGGTGGTGCTGAAATCCAGACTCAACCTCTGCCTAACCATCCGCAGGCTCCCCAGTCCCGTCAGGATGAAGTCCAAGCAATACAGATGGGCCTGACTGTCCCAGCCCAGCCCTGCTTTCCAGCCCCGCATCTCACTCCCCTCATGGAGCCATGTGCACCTCTGTGCCTTTGCACATGCTGATCCCTTTGCCTGAGATGCTGTTCCCTCCATTCCATGATGGATGGATATCACAGCTGACCCTTCAAGGCATCCTCTCTGTGAAGCTGTCCTGGACTTCCTGTGTTTGTGTGAGGTACATGTGTCATCACCCTAGGACACCCATTGGGTGAGCACTGCCTCACTGCGTGTTTGTCTCCTCATGAGACTAGAAGGCCTTTGGGTGCAGGGCTTTCTCCTCCAGCCCTGAACACACACCAGGCATGACGCGTGTTGTCCAAGATGATGCAGACTGACCCTGTCCTGCTTGCACTCCCTTTATGCTGAGT
The DNA here is from genome assembly GCF_004126475.2 of Phyllostomus discolor. Lineage (NCBI taxonomy): Eukaryota > Metazoa > Chordata > Mammalia > Chiroptera > Phyllostomidae > Phyllostomus > Phyllostomus discolor. The sequence goes on along the minus strand of NC_040909.2, from coordinate 129,771,476 downwards.
TGAGCCTGGCCCCTCGGGGATCAAGGTACCACAGCCGGGGACAGTGCCACTGGGTCAGTCAGAGGTGCCACCCCGTATCAGTCTGCTGGGGCCATCACAGCCCAGGGCTACCGACGGCGTGGCTCAAACAGTTCTTACAATTCTGAAGGCTGAAGGCTTCAAGTCTAAGATCAAGTTGTCAGTATATAGGTTCTTTCTGAGGCCTCTCTCCTCGGCTTACTGTGTCTTTTAGTGTCTTCCTACGGTCATCCTTCTCTGTGTATGGCTGGCTGTGTCCTAACCTCCTCTCCTCAAGAGAACACCAGGCAGATTGGAGAGTGCCTACCCCCGGGACCTCATTTAACCTTGACCACATCTTTGAAGATTCTATCTCCACATACAGCCACAAGCTGAGGTACTGAGGGTTAAGACATTGACATATGAGCTTGAGGGACACAATTCGGGCCATAACACACCCCAGCATCCCTCCTTCCGCACATAGCGAGAATGATTCAAGGTCAGGCTGGGCGTGTCCATCATGGGCATCCAGCCCAGCCTTTGCATTCCATGAGTGGGGAAACTGAGGTGCATAGGTGAGAAGTGGCTTGCCACCAAAGTCACCCAGCAAGACTAAGTCCAAATTCCTGACTGTTAGTCCAGGACTCTTCCTGTGACCCCCATATCCATCAGTAAGTGCCATCATCACTATTCTGAGTACCTATCCGCCCCCCAGAGCAGGGCAGAGGGGAGGCTGGTGGGAGCCAAGAGCAGACCTCCTGTGGGCAAGCCCGCCCCCTCTCCCTGCTCCGTGATGGCAGGACCAACCCCTGTGCCTCAGCCACAGCCCCGGCCTCCCCAGCCTCTAGAGGTGTTCCCAGCTACCTGCAGGGTCCCTGCAAGCTGCCTCGGTCACCAGGCCTCAGCCTCAGAGCTCCCAGGAGGGAAAGTTGATTGAAATACCAAGCATGTGACTGTCTTTTTTTTTTTCAGTTCAGAGCATCAGCAAAAAGAAGGACCCTGCCCCGCACCCCCTGCCACTGCTGCCACACATGCTCTGCTGTGATCAGTCAAAGGCTTCCCAGGAGCCGAGAGCCCTGGGGCCTGAGGAGCAGCCCTGCACCCCGAGTCCTATATTCCCTGATAGTCCCGTCCTCCCCAGAGCCGCTCTCCTTCCTTCCATCCACAGTGTCCGAGCTCAGAGCTCTCCTGTGGTCCCCCTGTGTGTGAAAGCAAGTTCATCCTCCTCGGCACAGCAGTCCGAGTCCCCTGCCTATGTCCCAACTAGGAGCATGGATCTAGGGAACAAATTGATTAAACTCCAATTCTTTCTCTAACACGTTCTAGTTGTGTGACTTTTCTAAAGTGCCTTCGTCGTCTAATCTATAAAATGGGTACAATAACAAAGCCTTCCTTATAGAATTGTTATGTATATTAAATTAGTTGGTTTGTGTACGGTGTGTAGAATAGTGCCTAGAATATATTAAGCCTTATGTAAATATTTGTTAAAAACATGCATACACCCTGGCTGGCGTAGCTCAGTGGATTGAGCGCGGGCTGCGAACCAAAGTGTCGCAGGCTCGATTCCCAGTAAGGGTACTTGCCTGGGTTGCAGGCCACGACCCCCAGCAACCGCACATTGATGTTTCTCTCTCCCTCTCTCTCTCTCTCTCTCTCTCTCTCTCTCTGTCTCTCTCTCTGTCTCTCTGTCTCTCTCTATCTCCCTCCCTTCCCTCTCTAAAAATAAATAAGTAAAATCTTAAAAAAAACATACATACATACCTCCCTACCCCACCCAAACACAACAAGCTTTCTTTAAAAACCCACAAGGCAGGAAAGGGCTTAGGGATGCAGGCATACTAGGAAAGGCCTTGAAGAGCAAGGGGAAATACCCCAGAGGGGCAGGACATGGGGGAGAGAGCAATTCAGGGAGAGAAGGAGCAGAGTCAGGGCAGCTCCTAAGCACAGGAATGGTAAACTAAGGGCTGGGCGTGGTTAAAGCTCTGAGTGGCAGAACAGGTGGGAGGCGGTGTGTGAGCTCCAGACGAAAGAGCAGAAGACCAAATCTTGGGGACACGAGATGCTGCAGTGAGGGGTCTCAGCGTGCAGACCACACTTACCAGTCTAAGACTGCACCATGCGCACACCCCTCTCTGTGCCTTCCACCCCGGGTCCTGCCCCCACTCACGCTGCCACTGAAAAACCTGGTGTTTCTACTATGACCCTCTCAGCAGGAGGTCCGCTATAGGGTCTCTGTTCTGGAAAGAAACATACAGTCAAGGGGAGAGAAAGACAGCTAATGAGATGGTTTGAGTTCAGTGTGAAGTAAGAATGAAACCCTGGACAAGGGGCAGCTCTGGCGAAACGTGGCTGCGGGGTGGGGCAGGGGGAGTCGGAGGGTGCTGCCCAGAAGATGGAACACGTGAGCAGAATGGTGAGATGCACCTGAGCCTTTGCTGTGGGGGGAGGTGAGGGATGTTCCAGTCAGTGAGAAGGCACCAGAGCATGAAACTGCTGACGGCGTGTCGTGGCTGGAGAGCAAAGGGCGCGCAGGGGGCCAAGAGGAGGGCGACAGAGCTGCCAGGGAGGAGGTGACCAGAGCTTGCAGGGCCCCGTGGACAAGGCCAAGAAATGATATCGCCATCCAGGAGTTAACAGGCTCTAGAGATGGGCTTTGGGGACAGGAAGGGCATAAGTAGAGCTACGTTTTAGAGAGAACCCTGTGGGTTCTCCCAGCAGCAGAGCCTGAGGCAAGAACATGGGTGGAGGTGGTCTACTTGCAAGGTGACCCCAAGACGCAGCAGGGACAGAGCAAGAAGAGCGAGTTAGGGATTGGGGGAAGAGACAACAAGAGGCATGCTTTTGAGCTTGTGGGCAGCTAGAACTCCGTCTTGCTGGGGACCCTCTGAGTCACTATTAATGAACTTCATATTGACACTACCTCTGAGTCCCCGTAGGCTGAGGGTTCCCTTCAGGAGGCATTCGCTTTCCCCTTCCCCATCGCTCCTCCAGACTGCGCCTGGGCACGGGCTGACTGGCCTGTTGTGGTTTTGAACAAGCCCTGCATGTTTCAAATAGGACACTCTGTCCTCACAGCATGTGTGGAGAGGTCCTCAAAGCTGTGCTGACATCAGGTGGTCCCAGGGAGGCGTGTGGGGCACAACAACATCTGGGACAAACTCCCCGGGGTCCAAGGAGCATTAGTGAGAATTACGTTCCTTTGCAAGTAAAAGAAAAACAAAGATAATAGTGGCTTAGTCAAGTTAGACTTATTTCACCATTGCAAGAAGTCCAGGAATATTGATTTATGGCTTCACTGAAGCCTTAAGAATGTGTCTTCGACCTGAAGAATGGTGAAGGCCATTCTTCAAGCTGGGAAAGCCATTCTTCAAGCTATGGAGGTCATCCTCTAATGGACCAAGGTGACTGTTGGAACTTCAGCCATCATATTCATGTTCCAGGTGGCAGCACAAAGCAGCATAAAGAAGAATGAGCCCTCTCCAGTTTAAGGAAACTTCCCGACACTTCCACATGACCCTTTGTCTGATATCTTCTTGTACAGAACTTAGGCACGTGATCATTAGCTGCAAGAGAGGCTGACAGGTGTTGTCACTCACATCACTGGCTATGTATCTAAAGAAAAATTGGGATTCTTTCACTAAGAAGAGAAAGAGAATAGACCTTAAGACACAGTTAGCATCTCCAGCAACAAAGATGTAAGATGAGAACAAGGAGGTTAATTGGGAAGCGCTTTCTGCCATCCAGGGAGAGATAAGAAGGCCCCAAACAGAGGGAGTGGGAGTGGGGGTGAAGAAAGGGCTGCATCTGTCGAACGTCTAGGTGTGGGTGTGGCAGGACTTGGGGAGGGATATGGAGAGGACAGGAGGGTCAGGATTCAGGGATGCCATTCGCACAGCCAGCGAACGTATAAGATCAACAGTTTTGGAGGGAAGCCATGAGTCCCACTGCGGACATGCTGCGTTTGAAAAAGACAGCCAGAGATGTCCAGTAAGTAGACAGTTGGGTGTTCAGGTGGCCAGGAGAGAAATCTTGACCCAAGATAGCAAGACATTGGGGGTGTCAGGAATCGCGGCAGCGAAGAGTCCTTGGAGCGGGGACGTAGAGGGAGGGAGCAGGGGGCTCCGAGGGTAGGGGAAAGTCAGGGACACTTATGCCTCTGGTTGACTGTATCCCTCGATTGAAGCTGTTAACAGGAAGTCCCCTTTTATGGCTATAGTCTGGGCTTCAAGAACCTTGTGGCTTTCAAGCCTGAGGCTGGTAATGCCTCCCATAGATTATTCATCTGAGAGTGATGCACTGTCTCTTGTTGGGCTCCCTTAATCCTTCCATACTTTCATACACAGTGTTTTCATGAAACTCTCCTTAATTTTAATGATAGGTAGGTAGGTAGGTAGAAAGATAGATATATAGATAGAGAGATAGATAGATAGATAGACAGACAGATGGATAGAGAGATGGAAGGATGGGTGGATGGACAGACAGATGGACAGATGGAAGATGTATAGCTAGCAGAGAGAGATGAGCTCATAGGGGAATTGAGAAGTGATAGTAGGGCACACAGGGGCAGAACCAAGAGTCAAGGGAGAAGTGAGCTCAGTGTCAAATGTGACCCCCCCATTAGTTAAAACGAAGACTGTGACTCATTTATTGGATTTGCCACAAGAAGGTCACCGATGACCTCAACGAGCACAGTTCCATGTTGCGGGAGAAGCAGATTGCAGCGGCCGGAGCTGCAGAAGTGAGTGGGAGACGAAGAAGTGGGAACAACGGCTTTCTCCCTCTTCTCCACCGAAAACGCCTGGCTCACATGTCACCTCCTCCACAAACTTTCGCTGCAGCTCTTGTCTTCCTCTCTGCTCCCCGAGCACCCCGTGAGCCACCTGCCACCAATGAACGGCTGAGCTCCCAGAGTAGGGGCCGTGACCCTGGATCTACTCCATGTTATTGAAAGAGCACTGGACTTGAAGTCTCTAACCTTGGGCTCTAACCCTAAACGTGGGCTCTAACCCTGAAAACTCATTCAGCCCACCCACCCAAGGTCCTGCAAAGGAAGTTCGTCTTCTCTGACTTGGCCAGAACAGGCCCTGGGGCGCTGCTCCCTGCCCATTGCCCCGCACCACGGAAGGGTGCCCCTCCGGCTGCGGAGCTGCGGTCCTCCTCAGTGGTCAGCATCCAGTAAAGAACCACAGCCTGCCCCGCTACTGCCCTCATCTTCTTCCCTGACCGTGAAAAGATGCAGGAGCCCCTGATGATCACGGACATCCCTCTTTCCCACCATCTCCAGGACTGGTCAAGGTCAAAGGCAATCTGTTACCTGTGGTTCCATCAGGAACAGGAGATTGATCACTTTACCCACGAGGTTTTATTGCCCTCTCGGAACTGAACTCTAGACACCAGAGAAGTCAGGGACTTTTGTACCATTTTGTATCCAATCATAGGTTTCCTAGGACCCTCCCTCAGCATTAGAAGAGCCAGGGGGCCTGGCTGGCGTAGTTCAGTGGATTGAGCGCGGGCTGCGAACCAAAGTGTCGCAGGTTCGATTCCTAGTCAGGACACATGCCAGGGTTGCAGAAGAGCCAGGGGAGCTATTTTAAAAGGTAGATGCCTTGGCCCCTCCCCGGACCCATAGGCTCAGAATTTCCCAGGGGTCTTCCAGGCAGGTCTGTTCCTCAGAAAGTGGTTCTGTTGTGGAGCCAGAGCTGGGAATCACCAAATCTAAAATTAACCACAGGAAATGAACACTGAGCTAGACCTACTAGGTGTCGAGCCGTGTCACTGTGGTTAACCTTACCGCAGCCCCAGAGTGTGGGCTTTCTCTGCTCCACCCTGTGAGGAGGAAGGAGACACTCGAAGAGGTCAAGGGGCTTCCCGAGCCGCCCAGCTGATAAGAGGCAGAACCAGGGATGGAACTGGGGTCTTTCTTATCTCAGTGCCCAGCCTCGCCCACACCCCTCCATGCGCGCCTTCTGCTTGAGAGGCCTGTGCCGACAGACCCTCAGGAAGGAGCGGACACCTGCATGAGGGTGGCTGACACAGGGACAGTTAGCTCTGATGCAAAGTTGCCTGAGAAGGATAAACAGAGGCCCCAAGGGCTTTGCGGGTCCAGCGGCAATACAGTGGGGGCACTGGGAGGAGCCAGAAAAAAGCTTCTGGGGCGAGGGAACGGTTGAGCTGGGTCTCGAATGATGCCATGGCTGTTGACGTATGTCATGCCACATGCCATGCACTGAGCTCGGTCCAGGGGATAGAAAGATAAATGAGACACAGTCCCTGCCCTCAGGGGCCTGGGAGTCCAGCCGTCAACCTTCTCTGCACCTCCCGTGTTCTCTGTTGGCCTTCTTCCTCCTCCTCCCCCTTCTTCACCTGCCCCCCTTTTTCTGGCTTCTTTGGTCCTGCAGAGCACCTCCACAGTGAGCCAGGCTTCTTAGTCACCCAGGAAATGGGGTGCTCCAGGTTCAGAGCTCAGGGAGCAGAGAAGCACAAGGGCCCCACCCAGGCCGGGGGGGTAAGGGTGGGGGACCAGGAGGCGAACGCCAGAGCTCCAGAGTGAGTCACACCACGCACACACCTGAGAAACGGGCATAATAAGACCCACTTCCCTGGGAAGTCGGGGAGAAGAGATGAGATAGGAAGAAAAAGAGCTTTGAGCTCCTCAGAAGAAAGAGACCATAAACAGAGCCAGGGTATTATTATCACGGTCATTACCTGCCTCAATTAAAGGGGCATGCATCTGACCGTGTGAGGGATCGTTAACGAGTCCTGCAACCCACACACGGTTGTATTTTTAATATAATTTCATTTTTATTATTAAAAGCTAAGCCCATGAAATACTCCTCAGGTCATTCTGATGTGTTAATACTCCCCTTCAGGCTGGGCGGGGTCTCTGCCCTCCCACGCGGCTAGGAAAGGATCCCTGCTCCATGGCAACCCAGCTCTCCAGCCCTGGGGCCTCCCGACAGGGAGCTGCCATCATCTCTTTGCTCCTGACCCCACTGTCCAGATTCCTCATCCCCTTGGCCCTCCATGCCTTTCTTCGCTTCATGTCTCTGCCTATGCCTGCCTTGTCTACCCATCAGTCAAGGGCAAGGAGAATTGAGCGAAGCCCTTCTGGGTGCCAGGCACTGGGGAAACGAAGATCAGTTAGACACTGTCTTTGCCTTCCAGCAGACAAGTGCACCACATCAAACCATTTCATTCATTCGCCCAACTCGCTCTGAGCGCCGCATGCACGGCGTCCTGGGCTCGGGGCCGAGTTGTCAGAGTGGGGAGGTGAATGACACATATCCCCACCCCCAGGAAACACCCCTGTGAGGGGAGACTGGCCACCCCCCAACACACGAGTGTGTTTTATTATCAAGAAATGCCCCCACGTGCTGGGGAGACAGGAGGAAGAACTCAGTCTGCCTTACAGTCGGGCTGGGCAGGAGCATTCTGTCTACCTCTAGGGGAGGCTCCCTTGGGAAACAAGACCTGAGCTGAGCCTCGGCGTGCTGAGGGAGGGAAGGGTGTTGCAGGCAGAGGGAACAGCATGAGCAAAGTGTTGAGGAGAAAGACACGGCTGTGCTCAGGGCACGGAGAGGGCTCCAGTGTGGCCGGGGTGCTGGCGAGTTGGAGAAGGCAGAGAAGGAGGCTGGTGAGGAGTGAGGGGTGGATGGTGAGGGGTATACGCCATGATAACAATAGCAGGCGCTGCATTTACAGACGCAGCCGTGAGCCTGGCCAGGCTGCACACACGAGCCTGCCCAGCTAATAAGAGGACAAGTAGGCTCGAAGGGCCCTGGCTTTTGAGACAAAAATAAGGGGTTTGACTGAGGACAGGAGTGGGGCATTTAGGCGGGGTCGGGGGGAGAGCCTCAGGTTCCTTGGGGTAACTCAGGGGTGGGGCGGGGTAGGACACGAGCCACTTGAAAGGGGCTATGGGAGGAAGAAGGTCCAACTGAGGCACGGAGGGCCTCAGGGAGCCAGGAGGGGTCCCGTGGAGAGCCCTGGCCTCCTCCACAAGCACAGGTTGCCAGCACAAAGGGGCAGAGCTGGAAAGAACGTTATGGATACCTCTGGTGAGCAGGACATTCTTTTCTAAATAACTCACCAAGTTGCCACGTTTTTCCCCCACACTACCCACACCTCAATTCAGGTCAATAGCATCTCTGGCTTAGACTGCTCAGGTGAAGTCCAGAATCCTTGCCATGGCCCAGAAGGTCCTGTGTGGCCTCTTCCTGGCTTCCCCCACTCACTTGTTCACTCGCCCCTCCCTCCACCCCCGTCCCCCACCCTGGACTTCCCACACTCCACCACACAGGACTTCTTCAAGTGTCCTACAACAGCCAGGCTCTTTATGTCCCCGGATCTGCATGCTTCAAACACTTCTTGTTGTTCCTCCCACCCCGCCCCACTTCCAGGCTGACCCCTTGTCCTTCAGGGTCCAGGCTCACTGACCCTCATCCTGCCCGCTGCCTGATCCACACGCCCGTGACACCCCGTTCTTTTTCTGGACAGTGCTCTTGTAATATTTGGTCATTATCTGGCTTCCGCACAACCGTATAAACCAGACTTTGTCATGGCTCTGCTCCCCAGGGCTGGGATAGTGCCTGGTGCAAAGCCGGGTGCATGAAGACTTTTTGGGGCCAATGAATGAATAAACAAGAGAAAAAACATGAACAAATGAACACATGTGCGAGCCCTGAGCTGTTCTTTAGGTTGTGCTGTTCTTTCCGTGCCAACCAGCCTCCTCTCTTCTTACTCCCAAGCTCCCCACCCCCCCCCCCATTTTCCCACTTGCCCAAGAAGTCCTCCCTGTAACAGAAGGGACAGGATCTATGGCAGAAAGGGACACTCCTTTGTATGGATGCCTCAGGCTGTCATCCGAACAGCGTGATGCTTCAGCAAACACTCTGTGGCTCATGCTGACAGCATACTCCGGCTGTGTAAATCTTGCCTCCCCTGCAAGAAGACGGCTCAGCAAGCCTGACCCTGTTAGACACAAAAATGAGCTCAGGATGAGGGAGGTGAGGGGGGTCACATGCCTGAAAGCGAGCTCAGCCCCCAGAAGGGATTGAGTCACTGTAAAGGATTTTGAACATGACCTAGCCTCACACAAATGCAGCCTGGCCTCCTTTCCTTTCCTGCATTGGTTGAACCTTCTCTACCCCTAAGGGTCTGAGTTAGGGGGTGCAAGGGAAGGAAATTGTTCTTCAGCCCTAATCCTTGTGTGCTACCAGTTTTCGGTCTGGCTACAACGGAAGACCTGATCCTAAGTAATCACCATGTACGACTATCAGCTAAATGCCCAAGAGAAGCCCACCTTCAGAATCCCATTTCTTTATCGTTGAACCATCCCAGAGTCTGGCCCCATGCCCGTGAGGCACCTGGGTGCTCAGGTCCCTTTCTCATTGGGTGGTGTTCTCTTTCATAGCACCATCCCCATTGGATCTCCTGTTTCCATCTTCCCATTTAATCTTCTCCAGTAGTGGGGGGGGGGGGGGTGCTTGTGTGTGTGTGTGTGTGTGTGTGTGTGTGTGTTACCACGAGTTTGCCCCAGAAAAAGCACATGTTACTAAACCCATCCCTGGGTTGTCTGCACAACACGCTGTCCCCCAGGAGAGCTGCGGTTGATGAGTCATTTGCGAGTGCCAGAACTCAACAGCAAGCTCACCCAACTGGGCAACATGGCCGAATGGTCACGGGAAGCATCCGTGATGCCAGAGCCCGGATTCCCAAGGTCCCAGTGGATCCCCAAGCACACTCTCCAGATCCTTCCCATGCTCAGGTGGTTTAGGTAGACATAAAGAGATCGCTGGCACCACAGGAAAATAGGTGAGTTGGGCAAGGTGACTCTCTTGGCACTTTTCAGGGATTGAGACATGAGAGTTGCCAAAGATTCTCAAATTCTGCTGCCCCACCTTGAGCCGCCCGGGTGACGAAATATTCTGAACAGTCAGAATTGCCTACACTGATGAGTTGAGCTAAAAACCCTGTACCCCAGCCTAAGGTCAAGGCAGACTTGCAAGGCCCCTACCAGCATTTCACAGTCTAGAGCGCAGCATCCCTGCTTGAATGCCGCCAGCCATCAGAAGTTACTTCACCTATTAGCTGGCAAACAGATGCCAGGTGGAAGCGAAGTGTTGAAATAAAAGTAGAGGCACCCCCACCCCAGGGCGTGATGAAACACTTGGAAGAGGCCCTCGCTGGCGCCTGGCACACGCATGAGAGAGCAGGAGAGGTTGGGAACTGAGGCCAGGGACACCCAGTTGCAAGGTCTTGACTTGAACTTGAGCTTGCCACCCCTGATGGCACAGAGGCCGAGGTTTGGGTGGGAAGGGAATTGCAGGAGATTAGTGCAGCCACACGGGAGAGAGCTCGTTTAAGGCAGGATTTGGCAAAGAGAGTCAGCCTTTGGTGCCTCAGAGAGAGTCTTTGTTTTCTGGCTGAGTCTTCCCACCTGAGCCCAGGAGTCCTAATCATTCCCTGTGACTTCACGGCTGAAAAATGCAGAAAGAGAGGTCTGGTCACAGAATGGAAACAGAGAGAAGAAAAAGGAAAGGAGAAACGAGGGGGAGAGGGAGAAAAGGAAACAAAAAGAATGAGATCTTTGAGATTGCATCTGTAATATCACTGATCTGAAACATTCAGGGGTTCTAGCAATTTGAAAGAATTCTTCCCAAGGAATGGAATGTTGTGTGCTAATGCATGTGCAAGTATGTATGTAACTGTGTTTGTGTGCTTGAAGTGTGTGTGTGTGTGTGTGTGTGTGTGAGAGAGAGAGAATGGGTGTGTTTCATGCTGGGTGAGTGTGTATGCAGATATGTGCTTGTGGCTTGTGAGTGTGGATGCACTTGTGTGTGTGTATGTGTGTACACACATCTGCCTATTTGTGTGTCTGTGTCTGTGCAGCACCCCAGAAAGAAAATAATCCTGAAACCATCCTCAGAAAAGGTGGGATCTTACCTTGACTGGCCACGTACCAGCTGTGTGGCCTTGAGCAAGTCACAGCACCACACTGGGTCTCAGTTTCCCCCGATGTTCTGGTTCCTAGAGCAGCGATTTTCAAGCAGTGTGCCACAAGAATTTTTAATGCATGCAATACCTGACAAAGAGTCAGGGACATGGACCTCTTTTCCCTTAGGTTCTCAAATTAAAAAATGGCAACAGCCAACACAACAACAGCCATCTTGTGTGAACGAATCAAAATTACACCTATTTTTTGTCAGATTGGGAAAAATATAGTTTTTGGTGTGCCACAGAAGTGTAGTCATTAGCTTATGTGTGCCACGAGATGAAAAAGATTGAGAATCACTGTCCTGCACCAATGCCTAGCATGAAATAACCACTCAATAAATATTTATGAAATGAGTGATTGTTATTTGGAGAAAACCCTACCTACTTCTTAGGTCTGGGGAGATGACAGAACGAGAAACAATATGCAAACTCTCCTAGTCTCTCGGTGATGGACACATAACAGAAGCCCGATAATTGTTAGCTCTTCCTCTTCCCAATTTCAGGATTTGTGTCTGTGGGTTTTTTCCCCTTTTGTAGAAGGAGGTCAGTGAAGGAAATGATGCCTCTTGCAGCCTCCTTCCTAGGGCTGAGTGGGTGCTATGGACCATATTCTTGAGGCCATTTCCAGGGGCTTTCGGGTTCGCATTCTGTTATTTATTAGCCAGGCCTCTTCTTCCTACTCTCAGTCAAAGATTGATAGTCATTCATTTGCAAGAATTAAATGCAAGATTGAATTTTAATGACTCAGACATTTGAGGTCAACTTTTCTTTCAGTAACCTCTGGGGCAGAAAGCCTAGTGAGTGAGCTGGTCGCCCGCCCTTCCATCCGGCAGTCTACTTGTGGCTGCAAAGTTGCAAGATGGGAATGATTACCCTCATTATACGGTTGAAGGAATGAGAGCTTGGAGAGGTCAAGCCAGTGGCCCCGGGTCACTCTACTCGCTCCAGGACACCAGAGTTGCCTCCAAGTCCAGCAAGGTGACCTTCAGGAGCGTCGGGAAGGGAAGAAGCTCCTCACTCAGGCAGATGGAGAGGAGGTCTCCTACACTCCGAATGCACAAACATCTCAGGATCTCTGGCCAGTCAGCCCGGCGGAGCACTGGCAGATGGAGCCAAGGCTGTGTGGCAATCAGAAAACGAGTCAGGTGGGACTGGAACGGTGCCTCCGAGGTATTTCACAAACACGGGGAACAAACACATTCGGTGTCGCAATCCCGGCCACTGGGAGCTGCCGCGTTGGCTGTTTTCTGAGAACGGATGGTGGGTGAGCAGTGCGAGGGCCAAGGTGGACGGCCATCTTGCAGCCCGTCCTCCCCCCAAGCCCCTCACTGCCACAGCCAGGTAGACTCGCTCCTCCAAACGTGCCAGGAGCCACTACTCCAGGGCCTTTCGCCGTCCAGGAGGAGCCTGTTTTCACATCTTCTCCCACCACTGCCTTTGACAGACACTATGGCCCAGGCTAACCTGGATCCCTAGCTTCCGCTTGGACCCCACGCGTACCTTCTTCCTCACCACCTCCACGCCCAGGAGGTGGGCTGTCCCCTGCTCTCGCAAGAACTGTTGCTCCTATAGCCCTAAAAACAAGAGTTAATTAAGACCAACACCCTCCGGGGTAATTAATACAATTGGTATGAGCTGCCCCCTCAACTCAGAGCACAGAGCTCGGAGTCGAGCTTTGGTCGCATTCCACGTATTTTTCCCAATGAATCTCTTGAGCGTGCATCTACAGGAAAAGCAGAAAGCCCAGCATCTCCCTGGAGGTTTCATTGCTTCCCGGCAAATTGTCCCAAAGCCCTGGGGACAGGCCAAGTGAAAACAACGTGAGTCCTCGGACGCCCCAGGCAAGGGGAACCGGGGTCTGCCGAGCGTGCAGCTGGCAAGGCCGCTCTCTGCAGTGATTGCTTACCATCACGGAGGGCCACTGTGCAGCCCAGGCACACAGGGAACAGACTGGCAGCTGTCGGAGGGGCGGGGCGGGGGGTGAAACGGGGAAGGGATTCAGCAAAGAAGGAAAGCCTCACCGACACAGCAGTAGGGTGGTTCCCACAGGGAAAGCGGGTGGGAGGAGGGAGAAGGGGGGAAAGGGGTGATCCAGAGTGACGAACTCAGGCTTCACTCGGGGTGCAGAACGCACAGTACCGTATAGAAGATGCGTTCTAGAGCTACAACACCTGAAACCTAGGTAAGTTTGTTGACCAGTGTCACCCCAATCAAGCCAAGAACGTTTCTTTCCACTGTGCCTATACAATTGCTTGGACACATACAAATGCCGAAGCCAAGTCCCTGACCCGCAGCCAGCCCCCACTGCAGAGTTCTTAAAGGACCATTTTCCCAATTCCCTTCCGCGTACTCAGCTGCTTCCCAGGGCGTAAGAACGCGGCAGGAACGCCACCTGAGAACTGATTCTCCCTTCCTCCCTGCCCCCTGAGCGCTGCGTGGGGCACCTCCTCTCTTTGAAGCAACCACCAAGAGTAACATTTTTATGCCCTTCTCTCAAGCATGTGAGGGCTTCTTGCTCCACACCTGCCCTCCCCAGGGGGGCTGGCCTTGGTGCCTGTCCCCTGATGTCAGCGGTGACTTGCTCGCCAACAACGGGAACGAAAGCCCAAGTTCAATTTCCTGCAGGGCACCTCCTGTTAGGATGCCTGTGGCATCTGCGGTACATTTCAGAGCCACAGAGCTGTTCCCGGGCATAGGCAGAGCACAGTAATTATATCTGGGAGGGGCCTCCCGTCTGCCGGGGACGTTGACACGTATGATCCCGTTTTGTCCCAGAGACTCTCACTGAGAGCAACGTGGCATGAGACGCCTCGAACAGAGGAGGGAAGTGCGGTCAGAGAGCGGAGGGGCCCAGGGCCGCAGGGCCCGAAGACTCTCACGGTCCTCTCCCTGCCCCAGAGAGAGGCACAGCCTGCCCCACCCCGCCCCCAAGAGTTTGCTACCCGTGAAGTCCCACTGAAAGAGGTATCAGAATCGTGAAGGGGCAGCCTAAGGGGCTGGGTGGGGCAAAGGAGGGGCTGTTACCTGGGAAGATAAGGAAGAAATGGGTTCATTGTAGCTCCTAGAATTCAGTGTAGCACATAGTACATGAGAAATATATACTATATATATATATATATATATATATATATATATATAATAGTTGCAAATGATTGTTTGGATACTTCCCCTGAACACTGCGTAAGTACCTACTCTGTGCCCAGACCGGGGCAGGCCAGCAGAGCACAAGGGCTGATTCCAGCACAAAAGCTCATTTCTGAGCTTTCCATAAAGAAGAAGACTCGTTTCTCAAGTATCCTAATTCAAGTAGGAAAAAACATGGTATCAGTAAAACTGGGGAAAGAGTGAGAAGGAAGCCCAGGGAAAGAAAGTGCTAACTTTCATCTGGAGAAGCTCAGGAAGGCTTCCTGGAGGAGGGAGCATTTTAGCTGGGCTTTGGAAGGCACATGACAATAACAACAACTATAATCCACTAACTTCTGTTGACTACTTGCTATGCATCTGGCACTATCTGACATGTATCATTTCATTTAATTCTTCCAATAAAGCTCCAGGGTAGGTGCTGTTACTCCCGGTATGCAGATGAAGACACTGAGATACAGCAATGACAGACCAGTAATGGCCAAAGGAGGGACTGAATCCCAGGTGTACCTGGAATTTATCCCCAGCGAGAGGCGAGGCTGGGACAGAGAAGGGGACAGAGGCATGCCTCCCCCCCCCCCCCCCCCCGTGGCAGGGCTGCTCTGCAGTGGACTTCCCACGCAGAGGCAGGAGCACTTGTGTGCCAGGAGAGGAGGAGGGCGGAGCCTGTTTCTGTCTGAGAGGCGCAGTCTCGCTGCCCACCAGTAACCAGCAGCACAGTGACTGGCAAGCTCTAACAAACGGGTGAGACACTCCTTGCTTGCAGAATAGTTAAAGAGAGAAATTGGGGTGGCTTGCTCCAAACTTCCCCAAGAATGAGCATGGAAAGGCAAGCAAATGAACTAAAGGGCTTACCTTCCCACTAACAATACCTTTCACTTACTAGGGGCAAGGCCTACGCTAGGCGTTTGCAAACATTATCTCATTTTCTTTTTCGAGGACTCACTGTAGTAATTATAGGTAATATCCATTGATGGTAAATCATGTCCCAGACACTGGTCTGGATGCTTCTACGTGTTTAAACTCACTGGACCCTCACACCAACTCTCAACATTAAGTACGATTATTATTATCCCCTATTTACAGAAGAGGAACCGGAGGCATAGGGCAGTTAAGTGTTTACCCCTAGGTAATAATAGGCGGTAAAAGGAAGAACCAGGATTTGAACTCAGGCAGCCTGGCTCCGGAACTCCTGCTATTCACCACTACCAGTTCTATCCTATAAGGTAGGCGTTACTAGTAGCATTAAATAGACGAAGAGGCAGAGGGCAAGCAAGATTATATGACTTATCTAGTTTTTTGGTGGCAAAACCAGCATTTGAACCCAGCAGCCACATTGCTGACCACTGGACAAAGCAGCCCTCGTCCTGACACGGACTTGCATGCCATGCTCAGGTCTCTCCTCTTTACACCTGTTTCATCACCTGGAAGAAGAGATGAGAAACCTTGGTATTTTCCAAGAGCCTGGTCATCTCAGACGTCCCAGGTCAGGGTGGAAAGTTCTCGCGTCCCAGGCTATCACCTGAGAAGGAAACTGGTTGGCTCCTTTCTGGCAGGCCAACCACAGCCTGCCCTGTATCAGCTTCTTACCTGCATGAGGATAGCTCCGAGCTCCTGCCGCCTCTCCTGGTCCACCCCTGCGGCAGAGGCTCCCACACGGCCACCCACAGTTTCTCCCCTCTCTGTGCCCGCAGCCTGCTCCTCACAGCAAGAGGCAGAGTCTATTTTCCTTCCCCTGGAATCTGGTTGGACCTTGTGACTTGCTTTGCACAACCAAATGCAATAGAAACGATGTCCTAGGACCCCTGAACCTGGCCTTAAGAGTTTGGAGAGCTCTGTCTCTTGGAAGCCAACGGCTGGGCTGTCACGATGAGCATCCCATGAATGATGACAAACCACATGAAAACAGAGGGCCCAGGGACGAGAAGCCGCCTCGGGTGGTCCAGCCCCGGCGAGGTGCCCCGTGAGTGTAGCTATGCAGCTAACCTCGGCTACACCACATGGAGCAGAAAATTGCCCACCTACTGGGAGAAATAATAATAACTCATTGTTTTAAGCCAAACACTTTGGAGTGATTTGCTACCCCGTCATTGAAACAGCCCCATCTCTCTCCCACTTTATCTTTTCTTACCACGAAAGATTACGGCATAGCTCTAAGGTGTCAATGTCCACGGGATTGTGGCATTTAGGTGTGTGCGGGCCTTCATGACTAACAGGCGACTTCCGACCTCAGGCAAAGGGCAGTAACGTGGCTCATTCATTGAGAGTGGGCGCCCGGCTGCTCCAGGAAGAGAGACCCAGAGATAAGTGAGACACTGTCTGTGCCTCCAGGAAGCCGTGTTTGGGGACAAGCCGGGTCCCTCTTGTCATAATGCAGAGTGATGAGGCGAATTCATCCATTCATTCCACCTCTCTTAAGTGCCTCCTGCCTGTCGGGAACTCAGCTGCTCCCTGGTGCTCATCATCGACCAGCAGAGAAAAGAGCCACGCCCTCATCAGCTGCATGTTGAGGGGATTTCATTCCAGTAACAGAAGAGGCACACGTGAACCTCTGGGGGACTCAGCCCTGGGGTGGGCAGGGTGACACGCTGTATTGTCATTGCACAGCCAGTGGTACTGAGATCCCGGAGAGCTCAGAGTTACTCTACCGCAAACTAGCTGAGTGACCTTGGGACGTGACCTTGGGACATGACCTAACTCTTCTGTCCTTGACTTCCCTCGTCCACAAAATGAGTTTCAGAATTATACCTACACCACAGAATATTGCAGAGGTTAAATGAATTAATATTTGTCAAGCACATAAAATAGTTCATTACATTTATTTAAATGTTAATCTTCATTTTTTTTCTATTAGGTTATGTTTATTGTTCAGTTCATTGCCAAGTGTTAGAAAAATTCACCATTACTATTCAAAAGCAGAAAGCTCGGCACCTACAATTTAGGAATTGCTGCTACTCTCGTAACTGTTTAGATTTTATTTGCAGGTTAACAGGAAGAGGAGGCTTGCACTTAAGCTAATGATTAGCATGATGCAATATTTTAAGCTAGAATATTGAAGCCCCCCCTCAAAGACATGCCTCATAAGCTAATGTTATCATTGTATCATATTACTTAGGTTCAAGTTCTTCCTTCAAAGAATCATCAGAGCAACATGCATTGAAGAGACTGTGGGGCACTTGCCATCTCTCACTGCTGAGTGCCCATCGTAATTTTTTTTGCAACATGGCCGTCTCCTTTTTTAAGGTCACTTTGAGCAGCAGTAAGCAGAGTATCCTGGTTCTTCACCAAGTCCTCTGTACTCTTCGTGAACTGCCCGTGTAACTATTTCATTGTCTGTGGTTTCTGACTCTTGAAGAGCTCTTGATTGTTGAAAAACCCTTTGTGACTGTCGAAACAAAATAGCTGGTTTTTCTTCTTGTCCCTCTGCTTTCTGCACATCTCCCTCCCACTCCTGACACAAAGTCAGAAACTGCTGAGAATGTTCCTGGTTAAGCTTCTGCCTTTGATCTTGTTGGGGTTTCCAAATAGGTTCAATGTTCTGGTTACTGGTGTTGAAAGAGGCCTTGGTGTACCTGGCTCATCTTTTCCCCTTTGCCAGAAGAGTGTTGTTAATGTCAGCTCCGAATTTTTCTAGCATATTCTGTGCTGCACTCCCCATATCTCCAGCTCTTCCTGCAGACACCCCTTCTTCCCAAGCTTATCTGTTACCTGAGTCTTTGCAGCAATATCGTCCTCCTCTGAACCACTCAGATCCTTTTTATCTTCTTTCTCAGTCACAGGCTCCTACAACCTGCCCCTCCACTGATGGCTTCCCAGAATTCCCCGTATGTTTTCTTCTGTTTAGATGTTTCTTCTGTTTAGATGGAGGTATCTGCGATGATCCTCTCAGTCTTTGTTGAATGAATTCTAAAAGAAAAAAATAGGCCCTGGTTGACAAAGCTCAGTGGATTGAGTGTGGGCTGCGAACCAAAGTGTCACAGGTTCAATTCCCAGTCAGGGTACATGCCTGGGTTGCAGGCCATGACCCCCAGCAACCGCACATTGATGTTTCTCTCTCTTTCTCTATCTCCCTCCCTTCCCTCTCTAAAAAAAATGGATAAAATCTTAAAAAAAAAAAGAAAAGAACAAAATAATAAAATGACATGATTAGCCCAAGGTCATTGAACTAGGTGGGTGTCGGAGGAACTGCCCCCCAACTCTGTGCTTGTTGCACCCCCTTCTATTCTGCTTCTCAGCTAAATGAGTGCTTCCATTTCCGGTGCGCCCTCGCTGTCGATACACACATCACAGGGAGACCCGTACGGGTCCCCGGGTCAAAGGACTGAGCAGAAAGGACTCCCGAGGTTCAAATCCCTGTGGGTCATGTGCAGGTGGGGGTGGCTGGGATGACTCAGGTCGAGACTAATTTACAAACACACTAATTTATAGAAATCTCGCTTACACCCTGGGTGTGTTGCGTAGGACTTCGAGGGTTCAAATGCACCATCCTGAAGATAGGGACTGCCTCGGACTGTGAATTCTTCATAAGCTGCCATGCCTCCTACTGCCTGGCCATCCTACAGTCTGCTTTCATGACCCTCGCCTGATGAAACTCGGCCCACCCGGGGCAGAGAGAGCCCAGGCTCTCCACAGCCGGCATCGGAAAGCGGCACCGCCTTCCGTCGGCGTGGAAAGCAAGGATGACGGGAAGCCTGTAGTCTCGTTTGCAGCCTGGCTGCCTTCCACGCAGCAGTGGTGGTGACACAACCCTCTCCTCCGACAGGCACTCTCCAATCTGCACTGGGATCTGTTGGATTCGGAGCCAGTTTCCATCCCCGCCGTGCACAGGCAGCTGTGGGTGGGGGTGTGGATGCAGCTCTCTTCCGCCCCAAGATCTGGGAAGACACGGCACATCTCCTCAGCAGCCAGCAGCCCCACTGAGCACAGTAGGGCTGCCGCTAGGGGCGTGGGGAGCCAAGGGAGAAATGGCCCAACAATGGGGATCGTGGAAAGCCACCCAGCGGTCAGAGGAGCACACTCATCTGTCCCTCGGATGGAAGTGTACCAAAAGGAAAGCTTTAACTTGTTTTAAGAACTAGTCACGGCCTGGCTTGGGCATGCTGCCCGTGTGTTACGAGAACAATCTCTGGGAAATGTGGAAGAGAGTTATTGCCAAGCAGACCGGAGCCCTGGAGCATGATCGTCAGTGGCCCCTGGTGCTGAGCCAGCCCCTAATTCCTCAGGAGGACCCTCCTGACCATGGCCAGTGCCAGACAAGCTGACTCGCAGTGCTCAGCCACTCAGTGGGTCCTGAGTCCCTGGAGTCAGGAGCTGGGGCGAGAGGTACAATGACAAGGCCTCTGCCCTCAGGGACTTCTCCATCCGGAGCCCACAAATAATTATGGCACAACGTGACAGAGGCTGCAATGTGCACCGGTTCCAGGAACCCAGGGAATGGAGTGATGCGTCCTGTCTGGGCAACCCCAGGAGGATTCGGCAGAGGTGAACTGTGTGTGAGCCAGGCTTTGCAGGTAAGCTCTGTTCAGCCAAGGCTGGGCAGGAGGAGTGAACCGGATGTAGGTGGATTCCAACAGGACTCCATTCCCACCCCCTTCCCCAAACCCCCCCCTCAACCCTGCCGCTGCCCTGTCAAATGCCAGCTCAAAGAATCATCTCCTGGTTTCAACCAACCCCTAACACAACATCTCTTCTCAACTCCTGAACCTGCAGCCTCTTCAGGAACCAACCACAGAGGCCTCCTTTACAGAGGCCCCCAGAGCAGCTTGGAGTAGCTGCGAGCCCCGAGCGACATCCCAGCCTGTGCGAGCCTCCAGGAAAAGAGCCAGCATTTCTGTCCTTAACTGGGCGCCAAACTGGAGGGTCATATTTAGAAGTTTGTGGAAAATTAGGGATAAATTAGGGACAAAGAGATCATTTATTCTCCGTGAGAATGCCAGTGGAAAATATTCTTGGACTCTTCCAAGTGTCAGCAGGTGTTTGAACCCAGGGAAGCCCTAAGCCCCTTGAGAATAGAAGTTGGTGTCAGACAGACACACTCCCACACCAGGGCTCCGTCCAGCAGATTCTTCCCCGTGAAGCCTGCGTGTCTTACGGCCTCGCTTCACTCGGACTTCTGCGTCAGCGATGTCTCCTCCAACAGGCCACCCCCGACCACCCCATCTGACATCGTCTCTCACCGCCTCCCTTGCTCCACGTCATTTGGCCTCTTGGCACGTGCAAGTATCTAACATTATGTTATTCTTTCATCTGTTTATTTTGTACGGTTTCTCTTCTCCGTGTGCAGACCTGAGTAGGGACTCAGTGAATTTTTTTTTTGAAAGAATGAATGGATGGCCCTGACTGACATGGCTCAGTGGATTGAGCGCAGGCTGCAAACCAAAGTGTCGCAGGTTCGATTCCCAGTCAGGGCACATGCCTGGGTTGCAGGCCACGGCCCCCAGCAACCGCACATTGATGTTTCTCTCTCTCTCTATCTCCCTTCCTTCCCTCTCTAAAAATAAATAAATTAATTAAATCTTTTTAAAAAAGATACAGAACATTTTAAAAAAGAATGAACGCATGAGTAAAACATACACATCCACCTCCTGTGGGATCAGTCCTTCGGGGGATAGACAGGCAGGTGAGGCAGAGACTCTGGGTTGCCTGCCGTCACCCACCCTCACCTTCTTTCTCCCTTACAACACAATTCTAGCTTTGAAGGGGGAGCAACGGGCCCAGCTGGAAGCCTCCCTTTCCCAGCAGCCTCGTAGGGAAAGGAGGCAGTGGGCTGTGTTCTGGCGGATATGGCACAGGCCTTATTTGTTGTCTGGCGCTTGCCTGAAGGCTCCTAACCGGGATGCGTAAACCCCACTGGGGGACCTTCTATTCCTTTCTCCCTCCTCTTTCTTGCTACCTGGAATGTGGACCTAAGGGCCGGGAGCCACTTCACAACCGTGAGTCAGCCCGGAGGATGGCAGCCATGGAGCCGAGGACGGTCCAAGCACACAAATCAGAGGAGCCTGGGCTGTCCGTGACGTCACAGGGCTGACCTGTCTCCTTGCCCCAGACGCCTTGCTGGAGAGAGAGACACAAACTCCTCTTTTTTCAATCACTATTGGCTGGAGCTACTTCTCAGCTGATACCCGAAGTAAGATACGGTCCCTGACTTGAGGAACTTACAACCGTGGATGGGATTCAGACAGGCTCAGTGACCCCCCGGGCAATGGGCGGGCCAGGAGCTCAGCTGAGTCAAGTGTTTGGGCCAGCGTGAGGTTTGGTGGGCAGGAGGAGAGTGCGGGTATCTCCCCAAGGAAGGATTGGGTCATCAGCCTGGCCTTTCACACTCCCAAATTGTTGGGTTAGGCAAGGACTGGCAGTGTGAGGGGTCAAACCACAGCGATTTCTGCTCCTTCTAGAGTGATGCAGTGGGGGAAATGTCACATCAGCTTCCGAAGTGTCACCGGTCAATCGGCCAGCATTGAGTCAGCACACTGTGCCTAGCATTGTGCTGGGTGCTGTGGGGAGCGGCCGAGGGAAGGAGGGTGTGGCTTCTGTCCTCAGGGATCTTACAGTCATGGCTACACATGAACACTTATGTCTGGAAAGAACCTTGGCGGGAACTTTGGTTTCCTGGCCTCACGTTTCTGTGTGGAGGGACCTTACCCAAGGTAACACTTCCTGCCTCATTTTCCCACTAGGCTCACTCATCATCAGTGGTGAAGCCGTTTGTCTGATCAATGAGTTTGAGAGAAGCAAGAGATACGCCCTTCTGGGTTCTCCCTCTTTGGGATTTTCTAGTAAGATTATGCCCACGTGCGGGGAGCCTGGCATGTTCAGTTTCCACCGACGGGTGGGCAAGTCTGTCTAACCCCAGGAGGGGGCATCATGAAGCTCATTCGATGGCACACCTGTGCCATGCCGCCTTCACCCCAACTTTATCAGTTAAGAAGTTGATGTTTTTCTCTCCATCTCTCTTTTGGTTCTCACCTCAGGAAGGAATGAGTGTTATTTTTGACCCCTCAGGATAACTAACAGCTGTTACCAAAAAAAAAAAATCTGTTACTTAATATGATGAAATCTTTATTTCTGCCATCACTGACCCTCCTTTTCAACTGGCAAGCGTGAACTCAGCACCGCCCCTGGGCTACCCTGAGGTGCATTTAGTCCCAGGAAGTCCAGGGGTGAGACCTTTCTGGCCAAGAGGCCCCACTGTGAAAGGGTGACTCCAGGACCCAGCTGGCTTTCGCACTGTGTCTCCACCACGAGGTGGCTTCCAAGTCCACCTGGAGTCATGCAGCCATGAGATTTTCCAGGGCCAAGCCTAGAAGACCCATCGGGCTGCAGGATATTTTATAGTGTAAAACAGCCAGGAAATGTCATAGATCACTTCCACCTACTCTCCACTGGGCAAAGAAAGTCACATGGCACCGCTAAGATGCAAAGGATGCTGGGAAATGTGGCTTATTCGTGTGCCCGGAGAGGAGAAAAGACTAATGGGAAACTTCAGCATTTTCTACCAAATCCCAACAAGCTCTACACTCTCTGTCATGAAATGACTATTTTGGGAACCAAAGCATGGAAATAAGTTGCCCCCATCACACAGCTATTTATCAGCAGAGTTGAGAGGGAAGGTCAAGCACCACAGACACTAAACAGTGGCGGGAGTGGGCATGGGGCGTGAAACTGAGGACCTTAAACCCAGCGGAGGAGGCACCTCTGTTGCCTCAAAGAGCAGCACGTTCCCTGTCACAGGAAGAAGGCCGGGAGGGGCTGGCCACTTGGTGGGGATATACAGAATCAAGTTTTCCACCAGACGACGAGACTACACGAGCGATTCCCACGCTTTCCATCCTCAAGGGCCCCTTTCATAATTGTTCCCTTTGGGCCTCGTGTTTTGAAAGATTTTGTCTAACAAACAAATGGCACTTATTGAGTAAGAACAAATACATTTCCTCACTCCTTCCTAATCCAGGTTGTGTGTGTGTGCATGTGTGTGTGTGTGTGTTGTTCACAACCGGGCATGTGCACTTTGGGCACCCTCCCTATCCTGGTTTGGACCTGCTAATGGCATTTCAAAAGTGCCCAGAATGTCAGCAACAGCCAATCGAAGGTTCTAGCCAGCGTTCGACTCTGAACTGATGATTCAATTCCAGCCAAAGCAAAGAAACCAAGGCTTCAGTTACCCCTATCCCGGGATAATTTAACAATTCTTAAAGAGGTTATTGAAAAGCGTTCTCAGACCCATAGTATCATTCATAACTCTAGACAGCTCGCTTGTTGCCTCGCTCCATCCCCTCCATCCTCCCCAACAGACAGAGATGGGGTGCGTTTTATTTCCCCACAGGGCAGTCATCTTCTCAAGGACAGGGACCCTGTTCCTGTAACCCCGGTGTGTATCTGGGTGCCAGGCAATTGCTCAATAGTTGTCTGTGAAAAAAATAACATGTAGGAGTAAACATGATGAACTCCATTTTTTGCTTTAGGGTAAAGCTGGCAGATCAGAAGAAAACAGGCCCCTTTGAACTTGGCATGTGCCGTCATCAGTCAGGCAATGTGAAGGGTCGAATATCGGGGTGAGGTCTTCCACCCCCGCAAGCAGAAAGTCCTGACTGTGCACACCACTAACAGGGACCGCAACTCCCCTTCACTCCTCCGTGTAGACAGAGCCTCTCCCACCGTCTGCTACACAGTAGGCCCTTGATAAGAGGGCCCTTCTGTTGGGTATCAGCTTCCTCACCACCCCCGCCTCGGTTTCTGTCCCCCTCTTCCCCTCCTGCCAGTGCTAACAGCCCCAACCCTGTGCTTATGTCCAGGTCTGGCACCAACTCTCAGAACTGCCCTGCATACGGGACAACTAATTAAGGGCATGCCTGAAGTCCTAGTCACTTCAGAGCTCATAAATTCCTAAACTGGAGCTTAAAAATAGCTTTGTGGCAACATGCCCTTGAATCAGTGTGACGGATTTATCCTGTATGTTTTTTATGCTCCGCTTCGTTCTGCCAAGACTCTGAATGGGGAATGGTGTGGGCCTCTCCCCTGCCCGTCTTCAGGCCGGATGCCCAAGCTCTTGGTAGTAGTGAGTCAGGTCCCCGGCCACAGAGCTCCGAGGGAAGGGACTGTGCGATGTGAGCGACCAGTGAAGGCACACGTGAACGACGGCGTGAACCCTGCTCAGTTCCCTGAAGGATAATGTAGACCCCTTCCCCATTTTGCTCTAGGGAAAGTCATCATGCCCCGGAGTAAATATTCCACCGGACATGAAGAGACCCAGATTTTATGATGCAGCTGGGCCTTTGTTGTGTGACTGTGGGCAGGTCACCAAACCACAACAGGCCACACAGTCCTCATGTGTACAAGTAAAGCAGTGAAGTAGATCAGCAGTTTACAAACTGTACTTCCCAGAAGTCCCAGGGTTCCACGGCGACCTCCCGAAAGCCACTGCCCAGAGAAGGGAAGGCCAAGTGGGTGGGACCCAGGCCCCCACCGTCTCTCTCTGCCCAGCAGCTCCGCTTTGCTCTGGGGCCAGTACTAACGCTGGGATATGAACCCAGGTAGTCCATCTTTGGCACCCTGGCCCTCAGTCACACAGTGCTGTGTAGCGGCATCATAATTAGCACAGGACAAAGGCAAACTTCCAAAGGCATCTCAGATAATACTGGGAATAAGGCAGCTGTTAGAACAACAAATCTGTGTGTGGAATGCATGAAACTAGGAATGAATGATTCTGGGTGGAAACACCGGAAGGCTCTATGGAGGAGGTGATATTTCAGATGAGGCAAGAAAGATGGCAGGAGCTCCCCTAGATGCAAAGGTGGGCACACCATTCCGGGCAGAGGCTGAAACAAAGGCCAGACACGGGGAGGTTCAGGGAAGTCGCAGGGGTTGTGCTTGGCTGCAGAAGAGTCTTCTCAGGGCCCCACCTCCCTGACAGTAACTTCCACTCACCCCCACGTCCTTATTCCACAGCCGTCAGATCCTGCACCCCAGTGTCTGACAGCAGCGTCGCCGAGGGGCAGGGAGGGAATCTCAGCCCGTTGATCTTTGGTAGCAGGGCCTTGCTCCCGCCAAGCACCTCACGACCTTTACCACGTGAAGTGGTTCAGACACGGGGCTGCTGAAAGGCCACAGGTCCCCTGCACAGGTGACACGGATAACTGAGGGATGGAGCTCATGGTCGGCCCTTGGTGCAGTTCCTCTCCTCTACCGCCTAGGTACGGGGTTCCTTTTAAAAATTAAAAATAAATTAAAACTTGTCTTCGCTATTTCACTGCTAGGAATTTATCCTAGATCCATGCAAAAGCAAAAATGAACATACAAGCATGTTCAGTGTATCAAATATGGTAATAGTAAAAAATCAACCAAAAAAAAGTTACAAAACAAATGAAACGCTCATTTACAAAGGTCAGCTAAACTAAATATGGTACCATTTTTCTCCAGCTGAATCCTCTGGGGCTCCGTTTAAAAAGCAGACCAGTTTTGCTGGTCTGGAAATACAGCCATGACAACAAGTTCAGGGTGAAAGTCAGGGCACCGAGCGACTGTACAGGATGCTGCCGTTTGTGGGGTTTTAAGAGACTCCACATGTATGGGTTATACACGTGGAAAGTTACAGTGATGACACATAAAAACTGCTGATGGTGACTACTTCTGGGAAGCAGACTTAGGGGTCTAAAGTGGGAAAAATTATTTTTTCCTTGGCATACCCTTCGCTTTTGAAGTTTTACTATGTTCATATGGTATGTCCATAATAAAAAAATTAATTTACAGGTCTGCTCACCTGTACATTAGCTCTATTAATTGACTTTCATAGAAAACATGCCACAGATACAAAGTTCATTTATGAGTCCATTCCATTCACATTATGTGAGAGTTCATTGTACCCCAAGCCAGCGCTGAGAGCTGGGATTGTGTACATCCACAAAAGAAAGGGAGATGGAGACCCTGGCTTCTGGTAGCTTGTCGTCAAGGGGGGGAAATCAGCCAAATAAATGTCAGGGAGAAATCAGAGTCGTGACTGAGAAAAGCCCTGAAAACTGTGGGCCCATGAAGGATGACACCTGCACAGGTGGTTGGACAAAGAAGTCCTTCCAGTTGAATAGAAGTGAACTACAGGAAGGAAGGGGAAGCACATTTCAAGCACCAAGAACAAAACACGCCCGGCCCAGGGGAGGGTATGGAGAGGCGGGTTGTTTTAGCCACAGCAGACACACACTCGGAATACCTGAGCTTTAGAAGTGCTCTCACAATGGGACACCGCACAACCGCCATAGAGGAAGAGGCCGCTCTATAGGAATCAAGGGTCATCCGGGCAAAGTGGTCAGGGGTGTGGGCTTGGGAGCTAGTTGACCTGGACCTGGGTCAGCATCTGGCTGCCCCGTTTACTAGCTACGTCCTGGTCCATAACTTCTCTCTGCCTTATGTCCTCCCCATAAAATGCAAATACTGAAAGGACATTGTTGCTAGGATACTAGTGACCATCAGAATGAAATAATGTATACTATGCTTCTATCCAAGTGTCTATCACAAAATAATCATTCAACAAATGGTATTTATACTCCCAATGGGCTGATATTTAAGAAGTATTAAGCATAGAGGCAGGGGAGCAAATTGCTTTTTATCTTTATGAGATTATCCCAGAGCAGGGACCATGCTGTTTTGTTCACCAGTATTCATCCCTCAGCACGTAGGTGGCATCCAGTAAAGAACTAATGAGTGAACTGGTTCTTATAAAAGAAAATTGTGTATGGTTTTCGCTGGTACACACATAGAAAAAGAAACCAAAATAGATGTATACTGAACTGTTAATAGGCATTGCTCCTGGAATGGCAGAATTGTGAAAGGTTCATCCTTCTTCTTTTTTTTTAAGATTTTATTTATTTATTTATTTATTTATTTATTTTTGATAATGGGGAGCGAGGGAGAGAAACATCAATGTGTGGTTGCCTCTCATGTGCCCCACACTGGGGACCTGGCCCACAACCTAGGCATGTGCTCTAGACTAGGAATCGAACCAGCAACCCTCTGGTTCACAGGCCAGAACCCAACCACTGAGCCACACCAGCCAGGGCTCATCCTTCTTAAAGCAGACTTTTCTCTAACAGAAAGTTTACAAGGAGCTCGATATCTAGGCTAAGTGAAATAAGCCAGGCGGTGAAAGACAAATACTATATAATCTCACCTATAAGTGGAACCTAATCAACAAAACAAACAAGAAAGCAAAATAGAACCAGAGACATGGAAATTAAGAACAATCTGACAGCAACCAGAGGGGAGGTGGGAG
This sequence comes from Phyllostomus discolor, assembly GCF_004126475.2. NCBI lineage: Eukaryota > Metazoa > Chordata > Mammalia > Chiroptera > Phyllostomidae > Phyllostomus > Phyllostomus discolor. Next base: position 129,744,085 of record NC_040909.2, on the reverse strand, counting down.
GGGATAAGGGGGTGAAGGGGGAGGGTTTTCAGGAACAAGTATAAAGGACACATGGATAAAACCAAGGGGGGTGGAATCAGGGGAGGGAGGGAGGGAGGGAGGGATGGCTCTGGGGGGGGGGGAGTGGTGTGAGGTAAATGCAGACAACTATACTTGAACAACAATAAAACAACTAAAAAAGTAATTAGGAAAAAGCAATATAGTTCAAAAGCACAACAAATTAAAAAGTAAACATTTTAACTGTTTATTGGCCCCATCAGTCAATTCAGGGATATTTTTTAGAATTTCTCTCCATTCTTCTGAGAGAGAAAATAGAGTCACTGACTATGTAAGTTGATCTTTTCTGAACTAAAAATGATGCAGTAGCTGGACCTCAGTCATTGCCCCAATTTGTTCGCCGCCCCTTGAATCTGCGCCTTTGGTGGTCCTCTCCTAACTATCTCTGGACTGGGCCCAGTGACTTGCTTTGGTCGGTGAAAAAGCAGCGAGCATGACCAAATCAAGGGTTCGGGGAGCACCTCCACACCGGAGAAGTCCAGGCCAGCCTGCTGAATGGTACAAGCCCGGCGGCCGGCTCCCACCAACGGCCAGCAGCCAGCCAGCCCCCAGACAGGTGAGCGAGGCCTCCGAGAGGAACCAGCCCAGCTGACCTGACCGCAGACCCCGGGCGCCAGCGCAGCCAAGACCAGCCAGGCGCAACCGAGACCAGAGAACCACCCGGTCGAGTCACGCGCTAAGCAGACAGCTGTTATTTCAGGCCACCATGTTTCAGGGGGGTTGGCGGTTTGTCACGCCACAGCACATAACTGACGCACATTATTTTTGTTCACATGGCTCCTAAACAAAGTGCTGGACTGTATATGATTTTTCAGAGGAAGGTTATTTCGTTTTTTGAAAAGTTAAAGATTCTGCAGCCAAGTCACCACCAACTATTTGCAAAGGACCTTTTCTTCTGATGAAAGTACATCCAGTTGAGGGTGCCCTTTTAAGAACAACAGACACTCACAAGAACATTATATTTTATATATTATGTCATATTCTATATTAATACATATTCTAGTATATTCGTATGTCATATTTTTATATAGTATGTGCTATTATAATGTGATAAGGGCTTTAGCTTTCTGGCCACAAGAGCAAGCTGCAGCTCAGCAGCCGCAGGCCCTGTCATCCTGGCAACAGCTGTGCTTGGTCCTCTACAGGCCTCACCACACACCCCAGGTGTCACAGACACAGACCCCGCCCTTTGGGACTCCTTTCCACACTTGACTGGATATTGTGTGTATTTATTCGAGTGTGGGACTGGGCTTCACAGCCTCTTCCTGATGCACCAGAGTAGTGCTCCTGCATCTTTGAATCACCTGGGGAGCTCTGAAGGTGGCCCCCCACACCCCTCGGGGCCCAGGAGAACCCAAGCCTCTGGGAGTGAGTCTCTGATGGCAGAATGTGCCAAAACTCCTCACATACCAATGCACAGCCAAGGTTGCACATTTCTCAAAACTTCAGCATGCCCATGAATCATCACTCGATCTTGTGAAAACTCGGGGTCTGATTCTGTGAGCCGGGTGGGGCCTGGGAGTCTGCGTTGCTAACAGGCTGCAAGGTGATGTCCGGGCCACATTTCTAGGGACCACCCATTGGGAGGCAAGGGGCCAAAAGACAGTGCCTCTTTAGCATGCCCTTCCCTACCGAGCTGGCCGACCTCCACAGCTCCTATCTCACGGGCGCGTCCAGCAGCGGGGGCCCAGAGAGGGGCAGTGGGCTGCCCAGAGCCACACAAGGAAGCATGAGTGCCCACATCTCGGCTGCATCCCGCCGCACAGCACCGTCCCCCACCCCCCGACAGGCGGCTTCACCCACCCGTCCAAATCACAGCACCTCCTAGCTCTCTCTGCAAGGAGAGGCTGGGGAGCGATACTTCACGGAGGAGTCAGGTCTTACAGAATCTGCTCCTGGACAGGGGTGGACGGCAGTCATCCGGGGAAGGGGCAAGCCACCGCGCATGTAGCAAAGAGAGCGGAGGCTGACGAAGGCAGGTGGGGACCCACGGAGGGATTGAGGCCAGGGGCACGGGCTGCCCCCTCCTCTGCCCCAGTGAGGACACCCCACACACTGCCTGAGTCAGAGGGCCTGTGAGCTCAGCCCCGGGCCGCGGGGCTGGGAGGGTGACTCAGAGGGTGTGTAGTGAAGCGAACCTCTCTCCCTGGCCAAATATGGGCTCGGCTCGGTCTTGCCATTCACGCTGCCAGAGCCCCAAGGCTGCGTCTGCTCCACATGTCGGTGAGGTCCCTGATGCAGAAAGGGAAACTATTCCACACTCTCCTGACCCCGGTCCGCCTCCCCGGCCGGGGGGAGGCCCTTGGCGTTGCACTCCACGAGCCACTGGTAGGCTCCCGCACCGCCCACCTGCGCTCCCCACATCACTGTGCGCGGCACAGAATGGAGAAGTGATAACATGTTCTGAAACGGTGGTTTTGTCATGACAGGGTCCTGCTCCACGGTCACATACCCGCCCACAGGACCGTGGAGAAGAGGCCACGGCCTGTATCTTCCTCACGTGCCCCCACGCCACGCACCGAGCCTGGGGCAGCGCAGGTACGATTAACTACTCATCAAGAAGATGAAGTACGGTGCACCCTGTGTGTGTGGGATTCTCTGCCGTCAGACTTTTAATTCCTGGGGGAAACAATAACTTACGTAGGTATCATGCCCGATGTGTCGGGCGCTATTCTAAAAATCCTCTCTCCTGTTAGCTTATTTAAGATGAGGATTAACTCATTTAATTCTCACAACAACTCTAGGAGGAAAGTACTGTTATTATCTTCATTTTGTAGACAGGAGCCCGAGGCCCAGAGAAGTTGAGTAACCTGCCTGATGCCATACAGCAGGTGAGGGACAGAGTCGGGATTCTAGCCCCACCACCAGCGTGGGCTCAGACCCTGTGCTGTGAAGAGTGTTTGATTCATCTCCCTGCCTCTGATTCCCCCACAGTGCCTGGCACATGGTAGGTAGTGAGAACTGCGTGTGGACTCAACAAATCGAGTAATTAATGTATTAATTATAGTGTGTGTGTGTGTGTGTGTGTGTGTGTGCTTATATGTGTGTTGCTCCAGACTTTGACTTTCTCAAGGTATTGGTCCTGCCAAGGCCTCCCAGTGCCTTAAATAAGTGGTCACAAGAGAATACGTTAGCAGTGGATGTTCCTCAGTACCCTCGTGCTGGGTGTGTGGTCCAGAGTGCCGGGGCCGCTGATTGGAGTTTTCCGAGTTTCTTCAGATGTCCAGCGTCAGGCATGGCCGAGAGTCAGGGCCAGCTTCACGGCTGTGTGGCCTGTGCAGCTACCCACGGTCCCCTGCTCAGAAAGCCACCTCCCCTGACCTCGGTTCAATGTTCTCCTGTCACCCACTACAAATTCTTGATAATTTTTAAACAGGAGGTCTTCTGTTTGTTTTCATCTTACACTGGGCCCCACAAGTGATGTAGCCCATGTCACCAAGAGCAACAAAAAGCCCATGAAGGTGCCTGCAGGAAGGAGAGGGAGGAAGAGGGAGGGACCCCAGGGGTCCTGGGTCCGTGGCCTCTAGCAGCAAAGCCTTGGTCATGGTGAACATCTGGACAGCGGGTCCCAGGCTCAGCAATTCCAGCCGAAGCGGGACTCCCGAAGGGTCATTTGGGTCTCACCACCCCTAGTCCCCTGAGACTCCCCTAGTCCCCAGACTCCAGCAGCTGCAAACGTCACCCAGGCCAGCTTCTTCAGGCTTCTCCTCTTTCAGACGCTACGGCACTGACGCCTTCCCGTGGTGGAACCTGGCCCGCAGGCTAAGCGCCAGGCTGAGCAGCTTCTCTCACTTGACACTCTCAACCAGCACTCCATGTGATGGGTTGCACCGGCCCCGCTTTAGCCATCTGAGGGAGGTTCCGAGTTGAGAAGAGTCAAATCGAGGGCAAATAAATGATCCTAAGGCAATTGTTCTTCACTAATGGCTCCCACTGCCCCCTCACTGTTTCAGGCAGGCCCTCTTTTCCTCTGCCTAAGAAAGCCCTCTCCCCTCTCCCCAAATCCTGTCTTCTTCCCTGACCTCGGCCCCAGTCAGGCAGCGGGGAGATGGTGGGAACGGAATCGGGGTTCAGCCCAAGCAGTCGGCTGCAGGTTACTGCTCCTCCCATAACCCGTTCCATTTGGTCTCCTTGCCTGGGCCTGGTTTGGGTGCCTGAACTCACAGAAGCGTGGACCTGGAAGGAGCTCCGGCCTCAGCCTCTTCATCTGCGAGGCGGGAGCAATAAACAAGCCCGCATCACAGACTTGCCTGGATTAAACGTAATGACAGATGTCAAAGTGCTTCTTTAACAATCCACAGGTCTAAGCAGTTATTTCTGTTAATTATCGGTAGTGAAACTAAGGCTTGTTAAACCCGGTGCCAATAAAACAAAGGTCATTAGCTCCCACTCCCTTCACTTCGGTCTCTAAGCCAAGGCCGGCCACACCCTGGCCAGTCACCGGTCAGTGAGGAGTTGAGCAAGACGACTCTGTGAAACCACTAGGGTTTCTCCTGCGTCGTCTTCACATCCCGATTCTGCCACTTTGTAGCTGTGCAACTTTGGGCAAATCACTGTACCTCTCTGAGTGCTGGGGCTTCTCAGCTGCAAAGTGGTGTCCACAGCTGTGATGCAGTGTGTGGTCTTAGGGTGCCTAGCACGTAGTCATCAAGTGGAGGTTGGTATCAGTCTTAGAAAAAGACTAATGGACACGCAAGAGTCCCTTGAAAGCAGCAAACCTGAGCCACATCTTGCTCTTCGGGATGGTTACCTTTATGTGTCAGCTTGCCTGGGCTAAGGGATGGCCACAGAGCTGGGGGAACATGATTCCAGGTGTGTGTGTGTCTCTCAGATTAGCATTCGGCTCTGTAGAATGAATGAAGGCCACCCTCACAAATGCAGATGAGCATCATCCAATGTGCTGAGGACCCAGATAGAACAAAAAGGTGAATTTGTTTCCTTTGCTTGAGCTGGGACATCGGTCTTCTCCTGCCCTTGGACACCCGCACTCCTGGGTCTCGAGCCTTCCAACTCAGACCGGGACGGACACCATGGCCTTCTCTGGTTCTCGGAATGTTGAGTGCAGACCAGAAGGACACCAGCTTTCCTGGGTCTCTGGCTTACACACGGGAGATCGTGGGACTCCTCAGTCTGGATTAGCACCTGAGCCAGTCCCTCACAATAAATCTCTTTTTGTGTGTCTATAGGTATTCTATCAGTTCTGTTTTTCTGGAGAATCCCAACTAATATGCTGTTCAAGCATCTTCTCTCTCAGCATTCTCTTCCCACAGAAGACATGACCACATTCCCAGAACACGGGTAGGTACTCGATCACTAAGGCCTAAATAAGCCAACTTTCTATATCCTTCAGCTTGCCCAAATCTTGATGGACCTGAAACACTCCCAACAACTCTTTCAATATCTTTCTCTTTCTTTGCCTCCCCTTCCCATCGGGCTGACCAGTCTGCCCTGGGTATGAATGATGGTCTTTTCACTCCACTCCTGCCCCCACCAATCCTTTGCCCCCACAACCATGCTGGAACTTTCTCTTCTGGGTTTTTATTCTCTACAGGAGAAGGGGCAGATTCAGAGTATAGTGGGGGTCAGAGGATGCGGAGGAGAGTCCACTAGAGTTGAAGGTTTCCTATTCTTCCTCTTCCTCTCTCCCCAACTGCATTTTTCAAAGGAAGAGAAAACTGTACCCATCAGAAACACACATCCCAGTTCCACGCATGCTAACTTGGTGTGACCCTGGACAAGGTACAACCTAACATCTCTAAGCCACAGCTCATTGGAGACAGCAAACGTGCCTACTAGTCAGTCTACCGAGGGAATTAAATGACATAACCCATACAAAGACACTGGCATAGGTACTGGCATATCGTAAGTACTCAATAAATGTAACTATGTTGGTGTCGTTGTTGTTATATGGAATTAGGTCTGAATTGTGAGATGTACGTTACATTTTCATATGATCCGTGACAGTATTAACCTAATTTTTCATCACCATAGCAAATAAAATGCAAGAGCACATTGACACAAGGCAGCTGATGATGACATGTCCGCAGGCCAGCTGCTGTCCTACCCATTGTCTTGCTCCTTCTTAATTCCTGCCAGCACTCTGCATTTCTAAGCAATTTTTTTAATTTAACGGACTTATTCTCTATAGACCACCCCCCTGATATTTTAAGTGTGATGAATCGTCGTGTGTTCCCCAGTGCCTGTAATTATCCGAAAGCCTGCGTAACCATTCTTCACAACGCTTGCCCGTCAAATGGCAGGGCAGATAATGGTCATGGTGAATGAGAGCGCATGTCATCACCAACGATGATGCATCGGGGGCATCTGGGACCAGCATGGAGGCAGGATGCAGAGCTCTCTCACGTTGAGATCGTGCTCATGCTTTAAAATGTATAACAGAAGAAGCAGCTGCACTGTATCAACCAAAATGTGCCTTCAAAGCACAGAAAGTTTGGGATGAATTACAAAGTGCAAAGATTCTGGAAAACAGTTTTTTGAAGACTGAGGTTCAATAGCATTCTGTTCCTCAGATTGATTGTGCTGCCAGGAAAATTGAGCAGTGGGAAAAGGGAGCTTTCTATTTCTATTAAGGGAAAAAAAATGAAATGCTTCAGAAAACGCAAAAGAAATAACATTGCCGCTACAGGCTTGGTATTGATTTGTGGTGAAACCATTGTGGGGGAAGTATCACTTGCTCAACCAAAATAAGTTGAAGTGAAGAGAATAGGTTTTTAAAAATTAGTTGTTGAAAACAAATCATGATCCATGGGTTAAATCTGGCCCTCCAACCTGTTTTTGTAAATAAAGTTTTATTGTCACACAACCACACTCATTCATTTCATATATTGGTCCTGGTTGCCTTTGTGCTGTAATGACAGAGGTGAGTGCTTGTGACTGAGCCTTTCTGTCCCATAAAGCCAGAAAAACTTTTTAATACATTTACTTTCTGGCACTTTACAGAAAACCTTTGCCAACTCCTGGTTTAAAATACCAATCTATGTATCTGGAAAGAAAAACTATATTTAGGAGTATGTCTGGAATCAGAGTAAACTATGAAAGAAAAGGAAAACTTCACCTGATCATTCCACAGATGTTTAGTAAGTACCTACTGTGTACTAGACATTGTCTAGCCAGAGAAAGAGGAGAAGGGGGAGAGAGAGATGGAGAGAGAGATGGAGACAGAGAGGGAGAGAGAGAGGGAGAGGGAGAGGGAGAGAAGTAGCAAAAGGAGGAGGAGGAGGAGGAGAGAAGTCCTTGCCCTTATAGAACTCACCTGGACTGGGTTTACTAGTTGATCTCTACAAAAAGTTTGCCTTTTTTTAATGAAATCCCTAAAAGAACAATGAAGAAGGAAATGTTTCAGGGCCTTCAGAATGAGATCACTGTTTCCTCAGCTTAGTCAATGATACGTGATGAACCAGCTCGCAGGGCAATGAAGGAACACTTGTCAACCGTGCAAGAGAGCTCCAAGAAGACCTCACGGCCCAGCAGGAACAAAGAGAGGCTGTTAGGGCTCATCCAGGTTGAAGGGAACACTGGAACCAATTTGCACGTGGCCGCAAGCACAGATGTGCGGCCTGCAGCTGATCCAAATAAAACTGTTGGCCGGGCCTATCATCGCGTTGCTTACAGGAGCAGAAAATTGAGCGGATTTGCGGCAACGCTGCTGAAAAGAAAGCTCAACATTTCATACACACATGGTTACCCCGAGGTCTGAGATTCAGCAGTAATAAGTTTTGATTTGTGAGCAAAGAGATGAAAGAACTCCCAAAAGCTCTCAATACTATGAATTCGTGCGTCTCAGGAAAGGCTGACGATGTTTCAAAGCACCGCTGTGCGGAGTGGAGGCGCAGCAGGCGGGACGCCGTGTTGTCCCTTGAAAATGTCTCCGGACTGCCCACTGCAGTACGCTGTGTCCATCTGGGTTTAACATCCTTCAGAGAGGTTACAAAATTTAGGAAATGGTCTAAAACAACGTTCAGGAGACCAAGTGTCTGAGGCATGGAGCCAGGTACTGAGGTGAATTCCGAACATTGAATGTTTCTTCAGTTTGAAACGGAGCACACATTGAGTGTGTCAGGAATTCTTTCAAAGCATTGCAAAATGCAATTATCTATGATCACTTCTTTCCCCCCCCCCCTTTCTTCATTATTTATCTTCTGAGTCAAGCAATAAACATTTCCAAACTGTTTAAGATGAAGGAGAGGAATCCTGCCAAAAAATAATCAGAGAAGATTTCATAGTTAATAAATCATCCTTTCAAATGCACACAGAAAAAAATCCTGGAAGAAACCAGTTTTGGGGAGTTCGGATAGGCCTCTCTGGTTTTTTTTTGGTTTTTTTTTTTCAGAAAACCTTGTGTTGTGTGTGATATTTATTATTGAGGGTGGAATTCTTAATGACTACACTTAAATCTATATTATAAGAACATGAAAAAAATTTGAGATTTTGTGTATGTATCTACATGGATATGTACATATTTATAATAAACCACTACCTGAGACAAGAGGCAAAATTTTTCAAGAACATAGATGTACCTACGCCATCCGTGTGGTCCCATAACTTCATTTTCCTAAGCATGACGCAAAGTTTAACTTCCCCTACGTCTGCTCCATAGAACCCATACAGGTCCGGCCCCCTGGTCTTCCCAGGAGGGCCTCTGAGGGCTCGAGTCATTGCATTTTGCTTCAGTTCGTGCAATTGCGCAAGCAAGCAGGAACGCTTATTCTCATCAGTGTGTGAACACGTACTATAATGTGCCCTGGCCTTTGACGGTTATTCAGAGCCACTCGGTGGTAACCCAACAGACGGACCTCAAAGGAAGGAACCCATGGTGTTTGGAGAAGCTGACCGTGCCAGATGAGAGATACGTGGTGTTTCACTGAGTCAGTCTCACCCATCGAAAACTAGAGTTTTGAACTCTGTGTTCTGAGCCACGAGACCCTGATGATAACAGCCGGGTACTGTTCCTGGGAGGAGACGGTGACTAACAGAAAATGTCAGGTTGTCTTTATTCGCATAGACGAAGGCCTTTGGAAACCTCATTTGAAAGTTGTTGCTGTAATATCCCACGCTTGTTTATGAAGGTCCCCCCATCGGGAAACCTGTGGGAAATAAGGAGTCTGGGTCCCCCCACAAACATCCTATCAGGCTCCACCTTAGCCGGGATTGTTACCAAACCCCGTTTTAGAGATGATGAAACCAAAGTTTGGAAAGGCGAAGTCACTGCGTCCCTCATTTCCCAAGTCACCCTAAAGGAATGGCCTCAGCAGGAAGCTCGGTCACTCCGTGTGCAGGATTTATGCAAGGATTTGTTTATTTACATGAAGGCAATCGGCCCTCTGAGTGGGCCCGTGTATGGCTGGTATGTGTACAGGTGCTGGAGTCGTGGGAACCCCGGGGTAAGACCAGGCCAGAGGGAGCTACTTCCAGCACATCTCACACCGTGCCCCCTGACTCTCTCCTAGTCCATCCTGGGCTCTTCCCCCACCTCCCCTCCAGCCATAATGGGTTCTTCATAGCCCTTTCAACAGTCCATGCTTCCTGTTACCAGCAACTCTTTCTGCTTCTGTCCCATCGCCTAGAACTTTCTCCCACCCTCTCCTCAGCCTGGGGCACCACCACTCCCCCGTCAGACCTCCACATGCGTTGACTCCAGGAAGTCCTCCTGACTTCCCCCACTGACTGGACTGGGGAGCCCTTCTCTGTGCTCTGGTAGCATCCCGTCTGGTCATCCTGCACATAAACAAGTGATTTCATGGCGCAAACAAGAAGTGGTATGGCATAGTGGTTAAAGGCCTGGGCTCTGGGGCCAGTTGGCCTGGGTTTAAATCTCGGCTCAGCGTCCTACTAGCTCTGTGACCTTGAGCAAGTCAATCTCTGTTTGCCCCTGCCTCTCCCTCCAGAAAATAAGAATAATAATATAACCCACCTGTTGTGAAGATTCTAAGAGGTAACACATGCAAGACAGTCAAAACAATGCCTGGCACATGGCAAGTGTTCTTTATTTATTATTATGGCCATCACCTATTTTCTGGTCCATCCCTCCACTAGACTAAGTTTTTTACTGTGGAGATGATATCCTAACTATCTCTTAGCAGAGCCTCTGGGACGTAGTGGGTACTCAGTAAATATTTGTAGAGTGAATAAATGAACAACAGAGGCCACAGCCTCTGCTAAAGCCTCTGCCTACAGTTGGCCTCCTCTAGGGTCTGCCTTGGTTTCCACAGGCTGGAGCCCATGTGACTGAGCTGATTTGCTCAAAGGAGACTTGCGCAGCTTGAGCTACCCCTCCAAACACAGCTGCTTATCCTTTTGCAGTTGAGCAACTCCCTGTGATGCAGCTTTGCCATGACTGCTCCTTATCTGCCTGGGATGTTGACCTGTTTTCATGGAACTGAACTTCCCCCATTGGAAGGTCCCAGGGGCTCAGACTTAGCCAACAGCCTCAGTGGCTGCTCTCCAAGCAGCTCAGCCTCCCCTCGCCATTGCCCTGGCTGTGCCCCAAGGCCTGGAGCTGGCTGTTCCTGCTCTCCACATGCTGTGGGCCAGCCTTGCCTCCATCCCCTCCAGAGCCTCTCCCGGCCACTCCCAAATGGAAACCATGTCTATCCCTCTGAACTCCCATAGTCCTCTATCTACGCTTGTTTCTTCACCTCTGGGAGTCTCGATGCCATTATCTGTACAACGGATAACAATACCTACTTCAAAGAAAGGCTGTAAAGACCAAGTGACTCAAGCAAGTGTTTCATTTTGTAGGAATTTGCTTATTTACTACCATGGAAGTTTCTTAAAGCCAGGGACCCTCTGTTGTGTTCCTATGTGCCCCTTAGTCTCAGCACAGCACCTGACTCACCTTAGGCAATCGTTTGCTCACAGGATCAATCAATCAAAAACCCAGTCAAGAAACACTTGAATCATAGCAATGTAGCAAGAGCCTACAGAGGTAACCCAGAAAGGAATTATTTCTACAGGATTGCCTTTCCTCTCTTTTTTCTTTCTTTCCGTCTTCCTTTTCTTTCTTTCTTTTTTAAAATTGTCTTCAAATTAGAAATGGCCAGACCAAATCAACTATTCCTTTCCTGGGAGGTGAACTCCCAGTGTGTGGTGTATTCAAACTGTCACTCATTAGCCAGGGGGCTTGGACTTGGGAGTAAAAACACAAACACATGTACTCACGCACTAGGAATGGTTTTTCAGAAAGGAGTGGGTGCTCACACTCCTCCCCCAGAGGTAACGCAGGCACTGGCTACAGTCAGCCGCCTCGTTCACCCTCTTACCCCATCCTGAGCCCTTCCCTCCCCGACGCCACATGCCACCACCTGTACCCGGTATCACCAACCTAAGTGATCATCGCCTACTCTTCTGGACAAATAAGATGTGTTCTCCCCACAGAGCCCTCTGGAAAACAAACAGGAAAGTCTAGAGAATTTCCTGTTAGGGGGTGGGAGGCAGGGGTCACCGAATGGTTTCTTGTAAGCCCTGGGCACATGGAAACAAGAAGACATGGCTATTCCTGAGACTGACTCTCTCTCTCTCTCGCTCCTCCTCTCAGAGCAGTAAAAAGAGAGAGATGAGGAGAAAATCTTCTCTCCCTCTCTCTCTATCTCTCCCTATCTCATATGCTATATTCTCTATCCTCTCTCTCTCTCTCTCTCTCTCTCTCTCTCCCTCTCCCCCTCTCTCTCTCCCTCTCCTTCTCCCTCTCCCTCTCTCTCTTTCTCTCTCTGCCATTCAGAGAGGCCTGTCACTTTCACTGGATGCAAGTCCCCACCCTTCTTTCCCTTGCGCCTGCCCTGAGCCCCGGAGGGAAAGCGCAGATTCCCTGCACGGTGAAGTAGGCCAGAAATTGCCCCATCCTCCTTATCAGACCTACTTGCCTGCCCGACCCAGGCCTGTCCCTCGTACAGTCACGAGACAGGCTCAGCCTGGGCAGTCACAACTTGCTCAGGTGAAGCGAACTGACTTGCCTGCAAGCTGACAGCAAGCCAAGCCCAGGTGACCCAAGAAAACCCAGAGCAGGTCAGTTTGGCAGCAGGATGTTCAGGGGAGAATGCGGGGGGCTGGGCAGCCCCAGCAATGCCCCGGTCCACAGGAAGGGACCTCGGTGTCTACTCTGCACCCTCCCAGCTCAGGCTCTCATCCCACAGCAGGTGCGGCAGCGGGCTGGCTGCTCAGGCCACACTGGTTGGCAGGGGCCGTAGTGCACCCACCTGAGACGCCGGTGATTGTAAAGTGCAGCACTACTTGATGTGCCCCTGAGGTCGAAAGGAATGCCGCCTGCTGAATTACAACATAATGGATCTTTATTATTTCAAATGTACGTTTTATCGTGATGAAAAGCTTTTTTAGGTTGATTTAGATGAGCTTTTACTATATAGCAATCGCACGCAGGCATGAAGAGGGAACTATCAACGAAGCAAATTGCTCAAGGTGATCCTAAAACCTGGACGTGCTCAGAATCCACGTCCTCTGACTCACTTTCCAACTCAGAGCTGTGTACAGCCACTGTTTCCCCCCACGAGGTCCCCCTCCATGCCATCTGCCGCAGAGGGATAATCACAGAGACGACCCTGCGCTCCTGCAGGGGGTGTCCCGCTATTGTCCCCTGGGAGCGATTCCAAGCTGCTGATGCCACTCAGCAAAAATTAAAGTCCGGGCAATAGAAACTACACCAGCAATGCCTCCATCGCAAAAGTGACTGACAGACGCATCCCCTTTGCAGAGACGAGAGAAAGAAAAGAGTGTGCATTTACGTTGATAAAATGGGCAGTGATAATGACCGCCAACAGGGGCTGAACAGCCAGACCACCCAAGGGACTGTGCTCAGCGGGCACTGACCTGTGTTATCTTACTCCGCCTGCTCTCCAAGGAAGGTGACAGTGTGAGCTAACCCTACACAGCGCTTACTGTGGGCCAGATGCCATTCAAGTCCCCTGAACACATCCACGGGCTTAGTCCTCCCAGCAACCCTGTGAGGTGAACGTCATCATTATCTCTGCTTTGAGGGTGAGATTGATGAGACTAAGTTACTTGTGTGAGATGGCACGGCTTATAAGTGGTAAAACTGGAATTTGAATGCCGAAACCCAGTTCTAGAGTCTACGCTTACCCACTGCACTAAATGTGGTTCCCTCACTGCGCCCGTTGTGCAGACGAGGGAACCGAGGCAGAGGAGAGAGGCGCACCTCACCCCAGGGTGCATGGGGCGAGGGCCAAGGTTGACATCCACAGCGTGAACTCTCAAGTTCATGGTGTTCATCATTTTGTGCAAGGAAGACAGAAAGGCAAAGGTCAAGCTCCCATAGTTAGCTTGCAGTGTGTAATTCAGAATTCCACGTGGCATTGCTGTGAGAAAATTAACCTTATTCTCCTTTCTCTCAAAAATGTGGGTCAAACAGTTTATTTGCAATGCTCTGAAGCAGGTTTCGCTCATCTATTGGTTTACTCACTGAAGAACTATTTTCAAACTGTCCATTATGGGCACGGCACTGAGCAGGCTCTCCAAGGAGCTGACAAGGTAGCCAGCATCATAAACTTCGTGCAAGTGATTGTAAGTGTGGCCAAGACAGAGGAAACGCTGGTGACAACTGGAACCGACTGGGAGGAACCTCGTCTGCCCCCGAAGGAACAGAAATACAGAACTCGGGGGACCGATGGCGGCCCAACCACTTGTCGGGCTAAGAATCTGAAAGACTATTTATGGCTAATTAACTGAAAATTAAATATTTGCCTTCCTCTCATTGTGTAACTCCCTCCGTCTCCCTAAATCTTCAGTCAAGTTTTCTACACGTACAGAGGCTTTGGATGATACTTTTAGTGGGAACTGGGAAAGGACGTTGCGTTCCCCATCTGTGTGAGTGTGGGAGACAGGGAAGAGCCTATAGGAGAAAAACAAAATGTAAACCGGGGGTGGGGAGGACTAGGAAACCTGCTACATCAGCACAAACACTCAAACTCTGCTGCCTGCTCTCACCCTTGCTTGCCAGAGTCCTGAGCTCCGAGAAGGCAAGACACCTTGTCTGTCCAGTTGTAAACCCAGAGCCGCGAAGAACACAGACCACATAATAGTTGCTCAGTAAATATTTTTTGGTTGCATGACAAGACAAAAGTCCTCAGCATCCCTTCCATATCTCTCCCCGACTGTTTCCCCCTACTGCACCCTCAGGGCCCGGCATACAGGAAGGGCTCGATAAAGAACTCCTGACCGACACACACCTTCCTCCATAGCTTGGTTAGTCCGTTTGCACTGCCTCCCAACCAAGTTGCTGGCTCCAAGGCAGTGGAGATGGGAAAGGCCTTGGACACACAGCACCAAACTCCTCTCCGAGACGAGTGCAGAGTTCACCCTGGTCATTCTTGTAGGAAGTGCCTGGAACAATCTCAAATGCTTTTGCCAAAACCTCCTCCACTTGCCCTTCACAAAGAGATAGACAGCGAACACTCAGCTCACCTTGAGCTCACCTATCTGTGATCACAACGCCTTGCTTTAGCCACCTCACCTGGACCTCTGCAAGAGCCTCCGAGCTGAACTCCCCGCATCCACTTCCAAGCCCCTCAAATGCATCCTCTCTTCGCAGCCAGATGCGCTTTGCAAAGAGCATAATCTGATCATATGTTCCTCCTGCTTAAAAATTTTCAATGGCTATTTTTTCCCTCCCAAACCTCCCTGTCACTGGGCCAGGAGGTGGGTTAAGTGTTCTGATTCATTCATTGACTCTTCCCATCCATTCTCCCTTCCTCCCCCTCAGTCAACAGCCCCCCCCTCCATTGTACACCTAGCTCTAAAAAATGCCAGGTCTGTCCCACTCCCCAACTTCTACCTGTTAACCAGCAAGAACAGACGATCTGTGTCCCCATAAAGTAAATCATGGGATGACTTACGGGAATCTATTTTTATTGGACTGCCACAGGGCACCGGAGTTCCAGAATTCAGATGCCACAGATATTTCTCAAGCACGTACTGTGTGCCAGGCATTGACTGGACAAGTCACTTTCACATGCTGTGGCATTCAATCCTCACCGCAACCCTGCAAGCCTGATAAAGACACAGAGGCGCAAAGGACTCGAATAGAGAGAAGAATGGACCCGATGGGAGGAATGACCTTGGCCCGAGGCTCCAGGCCCCTCCTCCTATGCATTCAGTAAGCATCCATTGGACACCTGTGCATGATATTGTACCATGGGTCCGGGATAAAAAGGCAGCCGCACTAATTCCCTTTGACCTTGTGGCATTAGTGCTGGGAAGTTCTTCCAGGTGTCCAATCCAATAAATTCCTGTTGCTGCAACTAATGCCCATTCCCACCCCCTAACTCGCCCCCATCCCCAGACAACTAGGAAAACCACAGTCACTGATGCGATCACCAAGCTTCTCCTCCTCTCCTAGCCTCCGTCTGCAGTT
This sequence comes from Phyllostomus discolor, assembly GCF_004126475.2. Classification (NCBI taxonomy): domain Eukaryota; kingdom Metazoa; phylum Chordata; class Mammalia; order Chiroptera; family Phyllostomidae; genus Phyllostomus; species Phyllostomus discolor. Next base: position 129,728,628 of record NC_040909.2, on the reverse strand, counting down.
GCCACACAGGCCCGAGATAAGCCTCTCGGAACAGGCTTCCTATCTCACTGGGCGTCGCCTCCACAAGGCTAGTCACTCCTCGGCCTGGCCCCGAGTCAGGGACGACCCAAAGATTCGGAGGAGTCTTCTCTGGGGAGAAGGGAGGAAAGATGGAGAGCTGGAAGCTGGCAGCTTCCCTGAGCCAATCACTTCTGGAGAGGTGGCAACAGGTGGCCCTTCGTGGGAAGCGTGTTGCCTCACCTGAGAGACTCCCCAGGTTAGGAAACAAATCTGGCAGGCTGCAGGACTCGCCTGGCCCTCCGCAGCTCCGCGGGGGCTCCCGCTAGACAGAGCCCACGGGGATTCTTCTTCCCTGGCTTCTCAGAGAAGATGAGGCCAGCGACAGCCTTCCTCTGGAACTCGTAGGTAACTCTATCAGGGTCCCCCGGAACGCAGAACAGACCTAGTAACTGCATGGTGACTACGTGATTGAAAAAAAAAGAATGGCTGTGAGAGTGAATAAATAAAAGATTAGTATATCATGAAATAAATCCATGCAGGGAGTAAGGGAATAGAGGAATGAATCAGAATGAGTCAATGAATGAGGAAATAAAAGAATAAACTAGGTGACTGAACGAGAGGAGAGAGTAACAAAACAATTAAATGAGTACACGATTGAGCATGTGAAAAATGTAATGCCTAAGTGTGTGAGTCAGTTGAATGAAGATATGGACGATGGATGGATGGATGGACAGATGGACTGATGGAGGTATGGACTGATGACTCAGTGAGGAGACAAATTCACAACATCTTAGAGAAATGGTAGGAAGCTAAATTATGGAGACTATGAGGCCCATAACCAGATCTGTTTTAGTTCTTGCACTGTTCCCAACCCCTTCCACTTTCCTACACACAGTAAGAATTATAATAAATATTCACTGAATGAACAGGCAGGTGGGTAATCAGATATCCTCCAGCCTGCAACACATGGTACTAAAGTTGCATGTGCTGGAGATCTTCAAATACCAACTTCCTTTATGTGAAAAGAACTTGGATGCTTAAAGCTAGGTGGGCCTGGACTTAAATCCCAGCTCTGCCGTTTCCTGAGTCGTGTGGCTCATCAGAAGCACGTAAACTCTTGGAATTTCAGTGTCCTCTTCCATAAAGTGGAGACAACCGTACCTACTTGGTAGTGCTGTGGTAGGGACTAGAAGAGTATGTGCAGAAGCACCCATGAAAGCACTAGCACATAGAAGACACGGGATGCAAAGCTCTCTTCTTTCTCTCCCAAGTGCCCACCAGCTCCAGCGCCCTTTGAGGCTCCGCCCTCTGGGAGATCACAGTCTTTGAGGGTGTGGATACAGCGGCCAGAGCTCTGCTAGAAAGTGGAATGATGCAAGTGGAGGGTGAAATTGTAACAATTCGGCTACTTAGGACCTAAAAAGCCAGCAAGTGCATGTTTCAACTACAGAAGCTGGAACTCTGCAGGAAGAGAAGAAAGGAGCAGAGGCTTTGTCTTAGGGGAGATCGGGGAAAGTCAGAGCTGGGAGGACACTCTAAGGTGATCTGGTTCAGCTGCCTCACTTTACACATGGAGGAACTGAGTCCCGAAGAGGAGAAGCGCCCGCTTGTCAATCACAGCAGAGCCAGAGCCACGCAAGTTTCTGGTGAGCAGACAGGAGTCCCCGTCCAGAGCCACCCCTGCAGTGAGTGCTGCGTGACTGCCGAACCGGCCCCGCCTCTCCGATCGCTTGATCGGCAGCTTGCTCATCGGTGAAAGGAGAGCAAGGAGAGCGCTGTCTCACTCTCCGAGATCTTGGGGAGGATCGGCGAGGCTGGGGGTTTTAAGTGGCCCCCTGCAACCTCACCCTGCTCTCACTGCCCACAGAGTGACCCGGAGGAGGCCGGCCGGCCTGGGCATCGGCCGAGGTGGGAAGGGAGTCCCCGACTGAGCCAGCCCTTGGGAGGAAGAATGCCCATCACCTGGCAGATCCCGCCTACGGGCCCAGAGGCAGCTTCCATTCCCTTGGAGCCCATCAGAGGAAACCCCTTTTCTCCCCTGTACATGTTCTCCCCCATCCCCGTCTCCTCCCTGCATGGTGGTCCCGGCACCGGTGGGCTGGGACCACCATGCTCAGGAGAAAGGAAGCCGGGCCTGGGCACGGAGCACCAGGCTGTCCTCCCCGTGCTTCCTGAGCACTGGGCATGCACTCCCCACCCCAGCTGGATCAGTGATGTAGTGATACACCTCCGTACACCTGAGCAAACGAGAGTCTGGGAAAGCCGATGGAACTCACAGCGCCAGGAGGCAGGCGAGCCACAGTGCCCCCCCCCAAAGTCCCTAGGAAGAGGGGGATGAGACAGAACTGGCTCTGGACCCCCATTCTATACCTGGACCCAATGACCCTGGGCACGTTACTTCAACTCTGAGACTCGATCGTCACATGTGTGGAGGGGACACCAGTCTCGTGGGCCCCACCCGGCGGGTGGACGGACCCTCACGGAATCCTCCCCCGAGAGCCCCTGGCGCCCGGCAGACGTGGTCAGGAAATAGCCGTTCCTCTTCCCGTCCCTGAGGGGTCACCCCAGCACTCCCCGCCCCCCCCCTCCACTCCTGCCCACGTTTGTTGACACCGCATCCGGGCCCTTGCAGTGTTGTCACCCTGCATTACGCCACCACACCTCGCCCGTGACGTAACCCCCTCTATCTGCATCTCCATCTCCACCCACCCGGGCCGCCGTGGCCCCGGCAATGCTGACACATCCTCGGTGAAATTCGGAACCAGAGGTTGTGCGTTTGTTTGCTGGTCTATCGGAGGGCAGAGCCAAGTTCAACCCCTTTCTCTCTTTGCTCTGGCTGGCTCCTGGCCTCGAGGCCCGGAGGGGCTGCCCGGAGCCAGGAGCTCGGAGTGGGCACTCCCAGTAGCAGAGCTGGACCCAGCCCGGCCGGCACACCCCGTCGGGTCCCGAGGCTGCACGGCACGAGCCACGGGCGCAGTAGTAGCGTGGTGGCGTGAGGGAGAGGGGCCTGCCTGTTGAAACCCATGTCTCGGTGGAGAAAGCCAAAGGAGGCCGGACAAGCAGAGCGAGGGAGAGAGACAGAGCCACTCTGAGTGCTGGGGAGCACGGCTCCCCTCGCCGGCCCATCCACAGTGTGTGTTGAACATTAACCAGGGCCCCTCGCTGCAGACACCGTCAGGAGTGAGGCCAGATCAGAGGTTCCGGCCTCACAGAGCTGAACTTTCCAATGGACGGGACAGATGATGACCGAGGGCCCACGTAATGAAACAAACCAAGAGAGTTGTGAAGGAAGCAGAGGGGCTGAGGTGACAGCAGCTAAGTCAAGGCAGGGGGCACTAATTAGTGGGGTGATTAGGGAAGGCCTCTCCGAGGACATGTGCAGGAGCTGAGACTCCCAAGACGAGTTAGCCACACAAGGAGCTAGGGCAGAATGTTGCAGGGAAGGGAACTGGACGTGCCAAGGCTGCATCGGGGCGAAGACCGGCTTTCCTGAAGGCCAGGAAGGGGCGGGGTGGCTGGAGCGTGTGTTCTGCAGAGGAGGGCGAGGCCTGGGGGGTCTGTAGACACCGGGTCATAGCGACGGGCCTCCTAGGCCAGGGCAGGAGTTCAGACTGAATTTGAAGGGAGAATTGAGACACCCTGGAAGACTCTTCCCTTCCTGAGGACTTGGGTCCTGAGTGCCTGGGGGCCCCAGGTGGCCAGCATGACACCTGCTCACAGGTGCTCAGACAGTGGAGGGCAAGGAGCCTCGGATCTGTCAAGATCAATGCTTTTCCAGTGTGCAGATGTGGGGGCAGCCCCGAGATGGGGAGGGGTGTGCCCCAGAACACACCGTGTGACTGTGGAGAAGAAACTAAAACCCCGGACACCGAGGGTGAAAGCAGAGCTCGCATTTTTAGCAGTTGCTGTGTGTGATTTCCGTTTCCTCTTCGCATCAACCCATTCCTTTACAGATGAGAGAGGAAAAGCCGTCTCCCAGGGTCACGCACCCCCAGGGGTGGGGGGCCAGGCTCTGAGCCCAGGGCCTCTGAGGCCCTCGCCCATGGCCTTTTCACTGGGCTCACTGGTTTGGAAGTCATGTCAATATTTCTAGAGACCCAAGCAGCTCAGGACCCAAGTACTTCCTGAGAGCTTCCTGAGAGCTTTGGGAAACGCCTCCAGCGCCCAAGCAGGTGAAACCAATGAGCCGGTTGCCCTCACCCCCCAGTTCATTGAGGAACACCCAAACACGTTTTTTTTAAAGTAGATCAAGGAAACCATTTATAAGTAGATATCCCTGGATGCACACTTCTTTCCAATGTGCCTTTCTGAATGTACGTTGAAACTGAGCTCGGGCAGTAGGGTTTTTCTTCCTAGATGCTCTGCTAGATCTCACTGCTTCTGGGGCTGTGGAGCTCGAACTTCCTCTGCCTCAAGCTCAGGGAGAGGGTTTGCTGAAACCCAGGCTGCCGACTCTCATACCCAGAGTGTCTGAGTCAGCAGGCCTGGGGAGGGGCCTGAGACTTTGTATTTCTAACAAGGTCCCAGGTGATGCCGCTGCTGCTGGCTGGGGGTCCCACTCTGACAACCCCTGCTGTGGTCTCTGCCTACATGCTCCTTTCAGACCGAGGTCCCTATTTGCCCAGGGATTGTCCCTCCCCAGGACTTGCTCTCACCTGGAGATACCTCCCCGTCCTGTGAGCAGCCCGCTGCTGGTCAAGGCAGACATCCCAAGGCCTCAGTTCAGGCCGGGTCTGTGGGGCCAGCTCAGCTTCAGAGCTCCCCGTGGGACTGGCTGAGGCGTCCACTGTGGCCACTCGGAGTTCAGCTTCTCCCTCTGCCTGATCCTACGTTCTGTCTTCCCTTGCTGGTATTGTTTCCCAAAGTACTGCCCCTTCAACACCCTGCACCCAAATTCCTGCCCTAGCCTCTACTGCTCAGAGTGTCTGGCTTGAGAGAGGGGGTACCTGAAGAAGGGGAGCCAGAGGACACTGATTAAAATGGGGTTCGGGACTGGATCACTCGTTTGCTGGCTGGTAACAGTGAGCACCCCAGCACCCGGGAGACAGGGGGATGTGGGGTACATGGAGTACACATAGCCCCTAGGGCAATGTAGGTGCAGAACCCTAAAGCCCTCCCCTGGTGGCAAGCCCTCAGCTGGGCTAACTGTGGAAGGGAACAGAGTGGTGGGCGCACTGTCTCAGGCTACCGAGCAGTTTAGAAAAGGTGCCAATTATAATGTCACTAAAATCAGCTGGCTCTCGCTGAAAGCCATTCGTGCACCGGAGGAAAATCATGAAAATCACCAGTTTCAGGGACAGTGTCCAAGTCAGGGGTCTCTTCAGTGGCAGCTCAAGAGTGCGCATCTCCCACAGGCAGAGCACAGAGGGGCAGAGCACGAGGCCCAGGCCTTCCTCACAGGCCAACAGAGCACCAGAAAATCCTCACCCCTGGCAGTCCTGTTCTGCCAAGGTCAGAACTTTAATTAGAAAAACGGGGCCATCGGCCTTGGGACAGGGACATTCGTGGGGATGCACTCAAGAACGCCGAAGCCCCCACATCTTCCAGAACTCTCGGAGCCTACAGAAGTGGCCCAGGACTCCTGCGAAATACAAGCACTCCTGCCTAGCTTTAAAATGATGTAGAAAGTTTTCTCCCCTTCTCTGTGTTGCAAGAAAACATATGCTCCCACCCCACGCTCAGTTTAGACCCCCACCTCATCGCCTGACTGCCAGACCCATGACTAAGGCCAAGTCATGACATTTTTCAGCCGGAAAATGCTGGGCCTGCAAAGACACCCCTGATAGGAATGGGAGTGATGGGATTCCAGGTGGCACTTGAACCACCAGAAGCAAGAGGAGTGCGGACATTGTCCTGAGGCAGCTTGGGGCCTGACCCACAGGCAGCTACAGAAACGATGACTAGAACTCGACATTCCTAAAGGCGAGTTCGATGAGCAGCCAGCAAGGAAATTGCTCAATCGATGCAATCAGAATAAATCAAGGATCGGGACCGCTTGCCAAGTTTCCAGACCTGAGCCCTTTTTCAGACACAGAACCCACTGACTGAAGAAAAGACCCCCTCTCCCCCACCTCACCCGAAGAAAGACCCTGCTCCACCACATCAAAGAGACCAGAAGAGTTTTACTCAGGAAAAAAAAATACCCAGAAATATTAAGGACTGTTGGTTGGACAGGGGGGTCTGAGTTGATCCATGAGACCCCCAAAATCATCCTGTCCCCTGTTAGAATGAGGGTGTGCGGGGGCCAGGTAACACATACAGTCCCGGCTTAGGCTTCTCTCACAGCAAGTGCACGGATTCACCCCGTGGTCCTTCCCTCCGTCCCTGGATACAGAACCGGAACGGAGCTGCTTTGCTGGCAGAATTTCCATGTTGTTCGCACGGCTGGTGAGGTAAGAACAGCCGTCGCAGAGAAAGGCAAGTAGAAACTTTGCGAACTGCCTCCACCCACCCCCCACCAGCTAAGATAGTGAATCAAAATCAATATTGCATCACAGGAGACATTACTGCCACCCTGAAAGATCTAAAGGAAGGATAGAGGAATGGGAGTTCCCACCCTGTCTCCATTTAATTTGCCAGTCTGGCCACTGGGGAAAAAAAATCTGGAAGGATCTAGAAGCTGACACTGATGTCATGATGTCAACACAACCAAGTAGTGGCTCCAATTGGTTGTTTTTTTTTTTAAGATGTTATTTATGACACTTTGGTTCCCAGGCCCGGCGCTCGATCCACCGAGCCACACCAGCCAGGGCAGTAGTGACTCCCGTCGTGACTGCCGTACTGGATGTAGTTTCTCTGCTGGGCAGGTTGACACAGGCAGGGGTGGGACACAGCCGCTGAGCTGCCGAATGTGTTCCTTCACCCCTCTCTCCGGACAGAGAGCCAGAAGCCGCTCCTGTCCGTGTGGCAGGGACAACGTCATGCATTGCCAGTCTTCCCCGGGCTGCAGTGACTCTTCTGTTCCCGGTCACAGTAGAGCCTGAAGGGATGCTGGCCCATCTGGACATTCATTCCACGGAGCACCACCTTGGTCAACTCCGTCCAGGACCCCCTGTGCACTGGTCAGTGTGAGTAAGAAGTGGCAAGAGCCTTGGAAGGCTCCACAGGACACAAGTTCTGCAGAGACGGGAGGAGAACCCCACGAAGATCCAGGCCCCTGCCGCATCCATCCTAAAGGGTTCTGGGAAAGGCCGGGACATCCCGCCCAAAGTGAAGGACAAATTGTTGGGTCTTACCCTACAAAGACAGAAGCACACACCCAGAAAGACTCCTTGGGTTCTGAGTTTAGCAGGGTCTACACCTGAGAACAATGCCCCAAGCCAATTCCCAAGTGCCACAGAAGTCTGCCAGCTTTGAGTGGAGCCCATGCACAGGTGCTGGTCTTGGTACAAACAGCCCCAGCATTGGAGGCTTCAGCCCTGCAGACTCTGGGGTATTCAAGGCACGTCTGAGGGGGAAAAGATTCAGCATGGAGTTTGCGGCAAGCCTTGTAGGAGAATCACCGTGTATACATTCCTGCAGCTGATCTGTCCTGGTGTAAAGAGAATTGGGAGTGTGCTACGGTGCCAAGGAACACAGTTTGGGAACCACTGAGTAAGACGTTCTCAAAGCCACCCCCCACTCAGATGCTCCATGGATCCTTCTACTCCTGGGTTTGCTCAAGCCTAGATCTATGTGGTCCTATTTATCTGGGGGCCAGTTCTGCCTGTGACTTGTCCATGTCCCTTGCCACCAGCTGCCCAGGAAAAACTTCCTTCCTCCTGTTCTCACCCATGAAGCTCTGGCTCTGAAGGGGCCGTGTGAGAGTGCCAGCCAGGGGCATCGGAACGGGAGCTCTTTCCGGCGACTCTGCCCTGTGCTCTGGCTGCAGACACCTCCCTGGCCTTGGTCTGGGAAAGCCAGGGCTGTTTTCTTGCATGGGGATGCAGTGTGTGTGTGCAGCCCGGACTGCAGCTGAGCTGCCTGGCCCTGACCTCACCGGCCTCGGGGGGCGCAGGCCTGGGTGTGAGGCTGAGGGGGAGGTTCCGTCCGGGTCAGTCCCGGGGCTTGGAGGAAAACCCTGGGTGAAGGCACTTGTCGTTGACAACTCAACAGCCAGGGTGCCCTGTCACTTGCCAGCAGAACCCAGCTGAACAGGAATAACTCGTCTCATTCCATCATGGCTGTGTTGTCTAGGAAATCCCTTCCCCGTTCTGGGTCTCGGCCTCCTTACCCAGGAAGTCAGGGGGCTGGGTCAGGTGATCTCTCAGAAGACTCCGCCTGCCTTGATGTTCTGTGCCCCACAGTTTGAAAATACAAGGAAAGGGCTGGCCTCTCCCCCTCTCCCCTGCCCTCCCCCTTCTCCTCTCCCCCCTCGTCCCCTCTCCTCTCCACCCCCAGCATGTGTCTTCTGTTACAACCACCTGCCCTGTGTCCAATTTTGGAAACGTAGCACTGTGTTTGTACTTCAGGAATGGAAATAAAGGAACAAACACATCTTAAAATAATGGCAGGCACCTGGGCCTCCAGGATTAAGCAATCTCCCTGCTCAGCAGGTGCGGGGCAGGCGGCTCTGACCCCAAGCAGCCCGTTGACGCGTGCCCGTCCTACATCATCCTGCTGTGATGCACGGAGGGCTGTCTGGACAGGACACGATCTGCAGTCAGCACTTTGAACTCAGCCCGATACACTCCGCTGCAGCCCCGCTGGGAAGCGGAGGCAGATCCCTGCCCACAGGCTGGGTCAAGGGCAGCCGGGATGTCGACTCCCTGGGGTGGGGAGGACAGTCTGGAAGGGCTGGGGCTTGTCTGTCAAAGTGACTTAGCTTCTCTTCTGGTTGCAGTTTGCAGAGTAGTTCCAATCACAGAGTAGGTGCTCCATAAAATGAATTTTTTTTTATTAGTGTATTTGGGGCAGTACACCTAGAGCAGCAGCCCTTAAATACTTTTAATCAAGAAATGCATTTTATGTTATTACACAGAACACTGATTAGCTGGGTGTGTGTACCTGAAACAAAATTTCTAGAAGCAGATTCTTGTCTTGCTGCAAGCAATGTACTCATGTTTTCTGATTTATTCTGTCCCCTTTTACTAATACTATTCCCTGGTACCATTCCCTCTTCCCAAATACTAACCATGATCCACTACATTGATTTCATATCCTACTAATAGTGAATAATCTTCAATTTGAAAAATATGGGCAAAGACACGAACCTGTGTTTAAACTCATTCTCTGCTACTTCCACGCTGAGCGCCCCAGAGCGAAGCACTAACCCATCTCAGCTTCGGCCTCCCGGTCTGTGACCTGGAAGTTTTAACTCCACCTCCTGAAGAAGGTGGGTGTGAGGATTAACTGTGCATGTGAAGCCCAAAGCACCACATCGGGGCGCAGTAAATAGCCAGTAAATGGCAGGTGCCATTGCAACGTCACAGGAGGAACTGAGACTTTCAGCCTGAGGAATGAGGATCCCCTGCCTAATCCTCTGACACCTGAGTCCTCCCACCCCCAGTCTGACGGTGACGGGGAACTCACTACCTCACAGAGGTGGCCTGGGTCAGATGCTGGGCCACATGTTTGGAGGAGACATTCACATATCCGGGCACTAATCCTACCCTGAAGGAGTTTAGATTCCAGAGATGAGTCACGAATCCTGTTATTACACAGAGGGGTGGTGTCTCACGCAGGGCAAAGACAACAGGCCCAGAGTTCCAGGGGAGAGCTGCTTCTTCCAAACTGGGAGACAGAGTGGGGCGGCCCCCGTGGGCAGGGTCCGTGTTTCCACCCCTCACCAGGCAAGCCCCAGACCCCAGCAGAGCCCTTGGCAGGTAAGAAGTACCTTATGAATATTGAGTGCACTCATATTAAATCATTAAGTCATTGAGTGCATCCAAAAGATGGGCTGGAGAGGACCCAGACACGCAGGGGTGGCTGGGAGGAGGGGCCTGAGGGCCAAGAATGGCATGCGGTTCACTTCTGGGGGAGATCGTGTGAGACCCAGACTCGTCCCCGGGAAACTGGAGCCAAGCCTCCTGCCCCTGTCCCCACGGCCCCTGTCGGCCCCGAAAAACGGAAGCAGGAGGGCGGGAGTCGAGATTCGAGAAACGAGCTCCCACTCCAGGATGCCTCCCACCGGATCCTGGTAACCCCGGCGAGTGAGTTCCCTCCCTTCCGCCTCTCAGGTGAGGGCATCGGGCAGAATAATCTCTAAAATCACCAGCAAGTCTTGAGGCTCTTCTTTCCTCTGGGCCCCTATCTCACTCCCCTCCCCCTTCTCCCTTCCTGCTGCCCTGGACGCAGCCTGTCAAGCGCTGCTATTCGCATCTTTCCCGATGTTCGGGCCGTGGACCTGTGGCAGGTGAGGGTAGGAGAGAAGCGCACCTATTGGGAATCCTGGAGGGTTTCTGGTGCCCACTGCGGCCCCGTATTTGGATTGTACCATCAAACAAAAAGTCCATGAGAGCCAGAGGGCCACGCAAGGGGGAGCATGTCTGAGGTGGCCCCTGTCTAGTTTCTCTCTAAACCTGCACATGGTTTCGGCGCATGGTTGTCAGGCAGATCCTCTCTCCGGGTGTGAGCTGAGCCCAAGGAGACAGCGCTGTCTCCGTCGGCAAGCCTGGGAATCAGCATTTATTGTCATTGATACGTGTCATCGATCACCTGTCACCTGATGTTAGCCTACGTACCCAGCTGGTCAGGCCAAGTGGAAAGAAACTAGTTGGGAGCGAACATCGTGGAGCAGCGGAGCCTCTGAAGGGCTGGAGCGGGGTGGGGGAGGGGGCACAGTCCACAAAACGACGAGGCCGGGTGTGTGCCGTGGAACGAACTGGAGGGGCACGTGCTGGGCCCGCTCACCCTCGGGCTTTCGTACTGTCCTGCTGCTTCCTAAAACACTCTATCCCCACGTCGCCTTTCAACGGCTGCCCCACTTCATTCAGGTCTCGGCTTGTTTCACCTGCTCTGAGCACCCACCACCCCACCCCTTCCCTGACTTATCGTTCTCTCCCCATCCGAGACTCTTCTCTGTTCATCGGCCACCTGCCGTCTCCCACGTCCAACTCCACGAGAGCGGGAATTTTGTGTTCTCATGCTCCCTGTTGTCGCCCGCTTTTTTTAGACCGATATCAGGTATATCGATTGGCCCTCAATAAACACTTTTTTTTAAAGATTTTGTTCTATTTTTATTTTCAGAGAGGGAAGGGAGGGAGAAAGAGAGAGAGAGAGAGAGAGAGAGAGAGAAACATCAATCTGCAGTTGCTGAGGGTCATGGCCTGCAACCCAGGCATGTGCCCTGGCTGGGAATCGAACCTGCGATGCTTTGGTTCGCAGCCCGCACTCAATCCACTGAGCTACGCCAGCCAGGGTTCAATAAACACTTTTGAATGACTGGCTCAGCCGACCAATCGAGCTCCTCGGGACGTATCCAAGTAGAGCGGATCACACTAAAACGAAGTGGCGTAGAGTGGGAAAGGGGTCAGGGAGGGGCAGGTGGCTCAAGATGACAGGAAGCAGAAAGGAACCCACTGCAGAGCCACGGGATGGGCGGGGGCAATGGCTTTGACTCCTCCGCGCACGACAGAACCATCCGGGGCAATTTTGAACCCGACAGAGCCTGGGTCTGCCCGTACACATTCACATTCAATTACTTTGGGGTGCAGCCCAAGTGGCACTATTTTTTAAGGCTTTCCATGTGATTCAGATTTGCAGCCAGGAGTGAGAACCGCCCCATCAGGACATCTGGTTCCTGAAATTAGGTTAACCTCAAGCCCAGCTGTAAGGCTTATTATGCCCAAGAGCTACCAGCCAGAATCTCGAACACCCCTAACAGCGTATCTGCAAGGAAACCGGGTCCCCAGAACCAGCAGCCAGAGAAAATTCTCCCCCACTTTCAGCTCTTGCCCCATAGACCCCGGGGTTCCCACAGACACGAAAGGACAGCCTCACCTCAGCCTCAGCGGCCTGATTCTGCCGTGAAGCCGGGTGGTCCGCCGGGGTTTCTCCAGGGTCATCTCCGTAAGGCGTGGGTTATTGGGCAAGCCGCGGTCACCCATCTCCACAGAGAGATAAATTGGGTGGCCCTGGAACTCCAGTCCTCCCCACGGCAGACTGTCCGCCTCGTCTTCCCGCCGTCTGACTAATCGCAGTCTCTTTCTGCTCTGGACCACACAGCAGGATTATAAAAGGGGCCCAACGTCTGACTTCCACCGTCTTCCTGACGTCAGGTTTTCCGCTCTCCAGTGGCCTTTCGGGTCTCAGCTTTTATCTAAATCCAAGTAACAATAATAAAAATAACAATGGCAACCACTCTTTTTCCAGCTTTGGTTGTTAACAAGTCTGCGGTAACTTGCTATGATCCTCACTGTATATAACAACAGCTAGCACTGATGGAGAACTCACTCCATACCAGACACCCTCCTTTTAATTGGACATACATTAGCTTATTTATCAACCCCAGGAGGAAGGTGCCATTATATCATCTCCACTTAAAGATGAGGAAACCGGGACCCAGACCAGCTCAGTGGCCTGCTTGCGAACACAGAGCTAGTCAGCAGCAGAACAAGGACCTAAGCCCGTGGCTACAGAGTCTGGGCTGTCAGCATCTGTCCCTGGCTGCCTCCTGCACCCCTTGTGTGTTCTCTGTAACCACAGCCTCACCAGGCAGGCAGTACTTCCTGCCTTTACAAGTGACAGCACTGAGGGCCAGCTACGTGCAGGGACTTGCCCCAAGCCGCCATAGTGAATGTGGGTCTCAAACCCAGGATTATCTAATTCCCTAGTTGGGGGGCCCCCAGATGGCTCTTAGAGGGCATATCTCTTGAGGTTGGAAGAGCAGAAAGACTGTGGAAATCTGACTTTGGGCCTCCTTTATAATTCTGCTGTCTGATCCAAAGCACAAGGAGGCTGTGTGATTAGCAGGACAGTGGATAGTCAAGGGGGACCGTCGGCCCCGGAGAGGATTGGAGGTCCGGGGCAAGCCTGTTCATCTCAGCTTGCCTGCCTGATAATCCACACCGTACAAAGAAGACCCTGGAGGTACTCGCTAACAGAGGTGGTTTGAGCCTTCTCCTCGTGGCCAGGAATTTCTACACGTGCCACCACATCAAGGGGGAGCATCTAGGGCATCTCCATGAGAGTCTTGTGCAGCCACCAAGCAGCTCAGCTACGCTGGGCTGCACCGCCTCAGACGTCCTTCCATTCTCAAGTCCCCGGTCAGTGCAAGGGACGTGGTTCCGTGGTCCAGTGTCAAGTGTTGCCAGGTCCCAGGTGGCGGGCTCAGGTGGGTGCAGGAGGCCTTTTGAGTCACTTGAGGAAACCAGAGAGCTGGGTCCCTGCAGCCCCCGCACCCAGACCCCGGAGGCCGCACCCCGCACTTTGGAAATGTGTAATGCGCACCCTCACCCTCCTCCCACGGGCCTGGGGCTCTGCCGCTGCTGATTCATTTTGAGAAACTCCACTTTCCATGGCAGCATGAGGAAGGACAGTCCCCCCACCGGAGCCATATGTGTTTGCTATGATTCATCAGATTGTCTGCAATCGCCTCAAAAATAGCCCTTACGCAATCCAGGAGCCGCTGGGAGCCTCACGGCGCAGGGGCTTCCCCTCTTAGTCACCCGCCGGGCCTCGGTCCACGTCCACGCAGCCACGGGTACACGGAGGGACGGCCATATGCCCGAAAGAGGAACTTGAGAAATTAGCAGGGGGAGTGAAGGCCACCCCCCGCCCCATCGTTGGCAATTGCGCGATGAGGCAAGAACGCAGCTGTTCGGCCCTGCAGCCCCGAATTGTGCACGGTAAACAAAATCTCCCGGCGCCAGCGGGCCGCGGCCCTGCGCCCTCCGGTCCTGGGGCCTGTGGATAGGGAAACGGGCCTGGACAGGGCCTGCTTGTCCTGCTGCAGACTTGGGTGTTTGGTGGCGAGGCAGGCTGCTGGCCGTGGCTGAAGCTGGATGCAGCGGAGGGACGAGGCTGAGATGTTCCCATCGGAAGCTCCTCCGCTGGCCTCCTGGCCCGGCGCGGCGGGACTCCGGCAGCTCCCGGAATCACCTGGCGGGGGAGGGGCTGGTAACGAACACAGATGCTCAGGCCTAGTCTCTAGAGCATCTGATTCTCTTGTTTGCAGTGGGGCCTGGGCACTGGTGCCTTTTAAAAGCAGATGTTTTATAATGGAAAAAATAAATTTTTTAATTGAATTATATTTTAAAAAGCAGACATTTTGGAGTTGATAATCTACTTGCCTTAGTCCAACCCTTCACTTTGCATATGAGGAGACTAGACCCAGAGAGCAGAAGGGACATATTCAATGTCACACAGCAGCTAGTGGCAAAGACTAGACTTAAACTTGACCTTGTCCTACAAAGCCGTGCATGATCTGGCCTCCCCATTACCTCATTAGCTCCTGAATTCTCTGACCTCACCTTGTCTCTTTTCTTTGCTCTCCCTCTCTCCCCCTCCCTCCATCCCTTCTCTCCTCTCTCCTACCTCAGGACCTTTGCACTAATTGTTGCCTTTGCTTTTACCCCAAACCCCCACAATTCACCCTCTTGTGTCATGCTAGCCCCTGCTCTAATGTCAACTCCTCCAGCTACCTTCCTTGGCCACTTTTTTAAGGCAGAAGTGCTCTGCGACTCTCCATGTTCTCACCTGGCTTTTCTTTGTTTCACCACACATCTTGTCCTTACCTTTGTATTGCTTTTCCACCTTCCCCCCCATAGAATGTGGTCTCAGAAGGGCCCAGGCTTCCTGTTGTATTGCCAGCTCTAACACAGTGACTGGCACACAGCAGTTGCTCAACAAATATTTGTCAACTAGACAGAAGACCCCACACAGTCCTCACACTGACACCAGGCTGGTGCATCAGCTATCTACCAGGGGTCACGTGTTTCTCTTGAAGGACTTGCTCATAAATGCCCACAAAACGAATCTGGAACCCAGACCCTTTGTCTGTACAAACAGCATCTCCGGAGCACCCACAGAGGACCAAAGATGCTTCGTATCCAGCAGCCCAAGGTGACCACAGGCAGAAAAGAGGTGTCCCAGCCCAACAGCCTCTCAGTGAGGCCCTCCTAAAGACGTTCCCGTGGACCAAATGTGCTCACACTCCCATGGGGAACAGGCCTACATGATTTTCTGGCTCCCGCCTCTTCACCGGGCAGCCACCGCCTCGTTTTCAGCCAATCATACCTCGCGTCTGTGTGCATAGCTTTAAGTATAAATCACGAGCAGTTTCACAAATATGCTCCATCCTCATGGCAAACCTGGGAGCTGCATGCTACCGTCCTTCATCATGCAAACAAAGCCCCTGGGGACCAGCGAAGCCAACTCACTGGCCCAAGATCACGCAGCGAAAGGCACAACCAAGATCAGACCGAAGCTGAGTCTTGACAAAGGCCAGCCCCCACCCCAGCTGCCATTCCACACCGAGCGTGGTTTCTCACCCACCTCAGACCACGTTTTGCTTTGGATCATTGTTTGGCTGTTGCCAGAAATCTCTCTCTTCTGGAAGACAAAAGGTTTGCTCTGTTTGAAAAGATACAAAAGGTCAGGCCTCAGCTTCTGAAAGTTAGCCCAGAAAAGGCAGTGATGACACTATAAGGGACGCCACCCATTCCCGCCTGTAACCCCCAAAAGCAGAGCCCAGGACAAGGGCTGCGGTTCACCCGGTGTATTAGGAGATGACCCCAAGAAGCAGTGAGGGCAGATGGGAGGAATGAGTCACCGAAGGAGGCCAAGGCAATGTGACTCTGTATTTTTGAAGTCGCCACAGAAACTCGAGTCTTCCGGGACCTCCAACTTTGGGGCTGTCCCTGAACGAGGCTCAGTGGGCTCCCACGGCCCCGCCGGAGGCAGAAAATCAGAGTCAGGTGTCCGGTGCCCGAGTGGGAGGGAGGCTGGGTGTAGGAACCATAACTCACGAGGAACCGCCCACCCCCACAGGGGCAGCTAACACCAGAGGCTGCCCGTGGGCGTGGACTCCGGTCACCAAAGCACCTTCTGCAGCCATGTCATGGGAATGAGTTCACAGTCTCCCCCGGTAATGACTTTGAAAGTTGCTCGAGTGTCTGTTTGAAAGAAAAAGCTGGTCAGGCCTCCCATCGAGTACCAGCCAGCAAAAAGTAACGATTACATATGTCAACAATTTCTCAGCAACTTCCTAGACCAGCGATTTTCAACCAGGACGCCACAAGAATTTTTAAAGCAGGCAATGCCTGACTACTTAGACAGGGGCACTGACCTCTTTTTCCTTAGATTGCCAAAAATGACAGCAGCCAACACAACAATGGCCGTCCATCTGAATGCCCTGTCTTGAGCCTTAAATACATAGGTCATATAATAGAGTTGCATCTTATTGGTCACTTTGCATAATAAGGTTACGTCTAATTGGTTAATTCTTAGTACCAGCAATCCTTATATACAAGTATAGGCACCTGATTTTTTAAAAGGTCACTTTGGAGCAAAAAGGGTAAGTCATGACTATTATTGTTGTTGCTTAAATCAATATACCTATTTTGTTAGGTTGGCAAAAACTATGTATTTGGAGCGCTCCAGATTTTTACTAATTTGTTTATGTGTGCCCTCAGATGGCAAAGGCTGGAAATCGCTGTCCTAGACGAATGGCTAGAGGAACACCCTCCGTCCACCCACAGCAGCCCAGAAGGCTCCTGCGTCCCCTTTCTTGGGTCTCTAGCACCTGTCCGTCATTCTAACTCTCAACCAATTACCAGGTCTCCCTGGACTCAACTCCAGGTTCTGTCTCCATCCTGGTCCTTCTTCCCACAAGAGGTCCTCACCAGGCTTGTGGCCCAGGTGCCGTGAGTACGATGCCAGTGACAGCTGGCCGTTCCACCCAGGCTTGTGTGCAGACAGGGACACCGAGCAGCGGTCACTGGTCCAAGCCCCTCTGCACGTTTGAGGCCCCTGGTCCCATCCATCATCTTTGTGCACAGACCCAGGAACAGCCACGTGATTCTCGGGGCTCACTGCAAAGTGAAAGTGCAGGGCCTCCTGTTCAAAGAGTGTTCAAATTCAAAAACAGTGACCCCAGAGCCAGTTAAACCAGGGGTGGGGTCACACACCCAAGAAGCTCACCTGTGTAGATCCCACTTTTTTTTTTAATTTACTTTATTTATTTTTAGAGAGGGAAGGGAGGGAGAAAGAGAGAGAGAGAGAGAAACATCAATGTGCAGTTGCTGGGGGCCGTGGCCAGCAACCCAGGCATGTGCCCTGGCTGGGAATCGAACCTGCGACACTTTGGTTCACAGCTCTCGCTCAGTCCACTGAGCTACGCCAGCCAGAGCTCATTCCCACCTTTTTAAAAGAAATCCCGAGGAGTCAGGGCGGGAGACTTCCAAAACAACAGCTCTGTAGCCGGATGACCCTGGGCCGGCATCCCAACTGAGCGTCTCAACTGCTGTGTAACTCTGCTGCGAGTCACTTCACCCCTCTGGGCCTCGTTGGCTTCCCTCATGGAGTGAAGAGGAGATGACAGTCTGCATGGAGAGCAGGGGGCACGTGAAAGGCACTGAGCACATGTGAGCTCTTTGCCCTCCCTTCTGGCTCCCTCCTGTACGTGAGTGTCTTCTCTTTTAGGCTAGAAGAATGAGGACACGCACCACCGGCACCAACATCCCCACCAGCACCGGCACCACCAGCACCACGGCCATGGTCTTAGCCTCAAAGAAACAGCTGAAGAAAGTCGGGGGACAGTGTCTCTAAGGAAGGGGCTCTGGACTCCCCCATCCTCCTTTGACTCCACCCTCACCCTATGCCAGGTTCTGCCAGGCCAGAGCCCCCAGGGGTGCTCACCTTCCTTTTCTCGGGGGGGGAGGGGAACAGGGGGAGAGCAAGGCTGCGCTGGGCCTCCGCTGACTCATCACGGCGCCGTGGGCTGGTCACCCATGACGACCGTGGCCTCGGCTTTCCCATCTCTCAAATAGGGCTAATGATGCCTAGCCCCGGCCTCAGCGACAGGATGTTTGGAGACACCCATTACGGCTGTGTGGCTGCTGTCATTGCGTGCCAGCTAATAACACGCTGCCCCGGTGAGGCCCCAGCGGGCCCTGGGAGCTTCGGGAAAACACACTCTCCCCATCTTCAAAGCACCCCTGAGAAGTGGGTGGGAGGCGAGCCTCAGGTTACGGGGAGAGAGAAAGCTGAAGCAGTGCCAAGACCCAGGCACCTCTGTGGCGGAGAGAGGCAAGCTGGGGCCCCCGATGGGGCAGGGCAGTGAAAGATAGTCCCACATAGATGACAGACACTCCTGGGTTCCAGTCTCCCTGCTGTGTAGAATAAGTTGCACAGCCCAGGGCAAGACCACCTCGCCACACTTGATCCTGAAGAGGGACTGAAAATGCTCGCCCCTCGGAGTCAAGGCGAAGATGAAGTGATTTGTGCGTGTGCAAACGCCAGCACGTAGTAGGTGCTCAGGAAACGTGCCCCTGGATGCCCCGCTTCCTCCCTAGGGAACAGGGAGTAGGATGTAGGGCACCGGGCCGGTTTCAGGGCTGCATTTGACGCTTTCGGGGCTGGTGGTCGGCTGAACCTCTCGTCTTCGTAACATTGCATCTTACATCTCGGTCGGGCCACGCGCCACGGCTCCCTGGCCCAGATCGGGTTGCCGGTGGGTGACTGAGTGCCCACTGCCTTCCTGGGGACAGTCGAGAGGAGAATTCGAGGAGGAAGAGCCGCGTCGCTGTCACAAGCAGCGCTGTGTGAGCACCCCACGCGGCCCCTCACGGACCCCTCCCAACGGCCGCGTTAGGATTTCTCCACTGTGCACTTGAGAAAATGGTGGCCCGGAGAGGTGAAGCAACGTGCCTCAGGTTACACCATTGCTTAGAAGCAGAGCCAGAGTCCACACAAGATCTTGGTGTCCCACACGCCCAGTACAACGTGTGGCCCCTGGGGCCAGAAACCAGCTGGACTTGGCGACGTGCCCATCTTGCCCAATCTCCCCGCTTGAGGCGGAAGAGGCAGGTGCTCGGAGGAGTCAGGGAAACAGCCGGGAGCAGCAGGGATCAAGCCGAGGCCCGAGCCTGGCCCGGGTTTGGGTGGCTAGGGGAGAGCGAGGGTGGGGCCTCGGGGAGCCCCGGCCACAGGCGCACGCTGGCCCTGACTCAGGGACCTGGAATCCCGGGAGAGTGGAGCAGGGGCCAGAGCAGCTTTCCCAGCCACAACACATGCTGCTCGAGTCGGTCACCACCCAGCCAATGCACCTACTGTGTGCCAGGCCTTGGGGACGCAGACCAGGGAACACACAGCCGTGCCCTTCCGGCAGGCGGGTGACATGAGCCGCCCAGCTGGGGAAAGAGAGACGCTCAGAGAAGCAACACCTCTGAAGCCATGCTGAGCTTGGTGGCAGAGCTGGGACAAGAACCCGGGGCAAAGCCAGTGTCCTTTCCTCTACGCAGGCTGTCGCTGGCCAGGGAAAGAGAGTCCACATGTCACTGATTGTCCAACCGGGACACTTCTGAGAGTGAATGGGGTATTAATAACTGCATCTGGGACAGCAGGCTCTCCCAGGCAGAGCGGGGCATGCGGGCACATGAACCGTGAGCCACAGTGACAGCCGCTTTCCACATCACCGAGTTGTCACAGCCACACTGCAAAGTGGGTGCTAGCATCATGCCTCCATCGGACAGGTTCGGACACTGAGGCCAAGCTTCTTCACCTGGATTCAAGACCCCAGCACTAACAGACAACCACGGAAGGGGAGCCAGCGGGCAGAATCTGGGGCCGAAGCAAGCAAGAAAGAAAAGAGCAGGGTATTTTTAACTGACCCAGTCACCTTGGGGAGGGGTTGCGGCTGGTGTCTGTCCACTGTGAATGGGCTGGATCATGGCAAGCTGGCTCTTAAATGTGTTCACTCTGCCCCTCACCCCCGCCCCGGGGAAAGGAGCCGTGGGTGGCCCGGGCTGGGGGTGGGGGTGGGGCAGAGGAGGGGTGTAGCTTAACCAGGAGTGTTCCTCATTCCTGGAGTGACAGGGGACCTAGAAGGAGCCACCACATGCGGCTTGGCCTCCCTGGGCGGCGGCCTCTCTGCGAGGGAAACCCTCAGCTTCCTTCCTTTTTTTTTTTTTTTTTTCTAAAGCAGATTCAAAAGCAACCAGTCTGGGGCCTAGGGGCCAGGGAGGCATGGAGAGAATCCATGCCGTCAACCAAGGGGGATGGAGGGCAGCGCCTCAAACTGGATGGGACCAAACTGGAGGGACAGGAGAGAGGCAGGCAGGCCAGCCAGAGCCAACCCAGCTGTGGGAGGTCCTGCCGGCCCCTCTGCCTGGGAGACCGGGAGGGCTAGGCTCCCGCAGTGCCTTGGGTTCCGGGGCGCAGGGGGCACGGCTCCCCTCAGCCCCACCTGCCAGCCCTCTCTCTCTCTGCTTTCTAACAGGAAGTGCCTTCCTCTTTCTATGTTTCCCCCCTGGCCTGGACTCCGCCATCCCCAGCCCAGAGTCAGGGTGACTTTCAGGAAACCGTCGTTGTGAAAAAGGCAAACCACTCCCAACCGGCTGCCTCTCCCCACCTGGGGTGAGGTGCCTGCGGCCCAAGCAGCCGGCGCCACGCAGCCATTTGTGTGGGCCCTGACATGGGAGGAAGGAGAGCCCAGGGTGGTGGCTGCCCCATCCCCATTGCACGTGAGTGTGCGTGCACGCACACACGCACACACGACTGAGGAAGATCGGGGAGCGGAGAGAAGATCCACGCACAAGAAGGCAGCTGACTACCAATAACAGCTTCCACTTATTCACACGTGGAGACTTGAACCCAGAATTGAGAGGAACAAGGCAAAAAGGGGCTGAGGGACGGCAGAGGTCCCAACACCAGGGCCGGGGCCCAGGAGCCGCAGGAGAAGGAAGAGGAAAGACACAAGAGGCTGGAAACTCACTCGGGCCCATGACCTTCAAAACTTCTCCGCCTTCCACCCCATGGCCCCAAGGCCCTGCTTTCCAGTGTCAAACAAATAAGGCCACCCTGAGGCCTCAGCAGCTGGTGACAGGTTGTTCTGGTAGTTCTACCTTGGTGAGAGTTTTCTGGTAAACAAAGGCCCTATTCCAGAGAAGAGATCTCCTGGGGTGGGGGTTCAGTACCCGGACAGGCGGAGGAATGGGCATCCTGCCCCCAGGGGGCTCACGTGGTAGTGAGGCCCCATCTCCGCTGCCTGGGTCAGGATGCAGGCCTGGCCACCCGCTGGCAGTGAGGAGAGCCTCAGGTGGGCCTCTGGACGTCTCCAGAGCCACCCCCAGGCCTGTGCGGCCAGCAGGCACGACCTCCATCTCCCCCGAGCGACCTCAGCAAGGCACAGCTCACCTGCGCCCGGAGAAGGCCTCCTCGTCCATTAAAAAGAGAGGGAGGGAAAGTGAACAGGGTTTTACAAAACGTAAAAGGTTACCATCAAAATAGTCAAAGGCAGAACAGGTCGCCTCTGATTCCCCTTTGAAGCGATTTCACAAACTAGATTCCTTTCCTTTGACCGACTTTCCCAATGTTCACATATTTACCTTGCGGAGGAGTCTGGTGACCCCCCTTCTTTTGGCAGTGTTCCACCCAGCACCTTCCCCCCCTGCCCCGAAGGCACCCCAGCTGCCCTGCAGAGCCAGCAACACCTCCAGCAGGACCCGCGTTCCAGCGCGTGAGCTGAACTTCTCCCCGTCCCCCTCTGAAGGGGCAGTTAGATTCCCATTTCACAGACGAGAACACTGAGGCTCAGCAAAGTTAAGGAGCTCTCACCAGCAGCTACTCCATCCAGGCTAGCTGGCCCCCAGCCCAGGGCCCTGCCCACCGCGTGAGCAGTTCTCACACTTCAGCCTCAAGGGATCTTTATGCTCTTAAAAATGATCCAGGCCCCCAGTGAGCTTTCACTCTTGGGGGTTATATCTATCAACCTTCACTGTATTAAACAATAAAGATCAGAAAATTTCATCTTTATGAATGCACTTAAAGTAACCATACCAACTCATTTCTTGTCAGCATAAATAATATCTTTTCATGAAAAATGACCTTAATTTTCCAAAACGAGAAAAAATTCATGAGAAAGGAGGCATCGTCTTACACATGGCAGACCCTCCCTGATGTGGGGTGTAAGGGACGAGAGCTGGATGTCCCCATCTGCTGCTGACTCCATCATGGAGCACTGTGCTGTCAGGGTCAGAGTACAGGAAGAACATTCCAGAATCTCACAGAGCCTCTGAAAATGGTCCCGAACCAGACTTCGAGAATCTCTGCACTATGTCATCCCGCCTCATTTTTTGATGCTCCAAACCCAAGTTCTTAAAATGGAGCTTGTGCAAGGTAAATCCTTACTATGTTTGTTGAGTGAATAATAAGCGAGTCCAGAGTGAGGCTAGGTGAGGAAAAAGTCGAACTTGATGTGGGGAAAGCATGTCTAGGCTTCCCCTGTGGGCGTCCCCTACCCAGGCCCTGCCTTTCTGCGGGGCGCACGAGGAAAAGGAGGGTCGGCAGCACTCTGTGAGTCGGGGCTGCTGTGAGGGGCTGTGCAGGTCGTGGGCTCTGCAAGAGCATCAGAGCCGGTGGGTGCAGGCAGCAATCCGGGGCTCGTTCTGCCCACCAAGCCTTGTGCCCCAGAGCACGGCTGAGCAAGGGGTGCATTTTTAAACCTTGCACAATGCCACTGAGTGTACCAACATCAGCCAAGGCCACACTTCATAGGTGTGAGCCCCCCAAACACACCTGGTGGTAGTGAGGACAGGTAAGTGTGAGATTCTTGGGGAAGGTGCCGGCTACCCCTGGCCTGACCGACGCAGGCAGGACAGCAAAGACTAGACAAGAATCCTCACGTCAGCGCCTCTGCCACAGCCTGGGCTGACTCTGAACTAGCCACAAACCCACACGGCGAGGGGCCCCAGAAGGCAACCTCAAGGACTGGCACCGCCTGCCTTTGTAGCCCCGGGCACCGGAAAAGGACACCCAGGGCCGGGCAGCACGGGGTGCTCCTCTCGGTGGTGTTTTGGAATGGTTCTCCACTCAGGGCACTTACCTGCCATTGTCTGGAGACTGGCCCTGTGGTCACAGCTCGGGGGGAGGGGGTGCTGCTCCACAACCTGCAGTGCACAGCCACGCCACGCCACGCCCAGTAAATGCTACCCAGTCCGACACATGGACAGAGCTGAGGGTGAGAAGCCCTGCTGCAGTGCAAAGAACACGGGCTCCAAGCTCCGGGGCAGCAGGTTCAAATCCCAGCTCGGCCACTTTCTAGTTCTGTGACTTTGGCCGATCACTTAACCGGCTGCCCAGGGCACGGTACCTACCCTGCAAGGCTGCTGAGAGGTTGGAAGAGGGGGAGCACCCACGCTTGCCAAATGATGGCAGCGGTCCCTCCCCTCAACCGAGCTAGTGGCCATGGTGACCTTAACGATGACCCTTGTGCCCCGTGCCTGTCACTGGCTGGCATCCGTGGGCTGCTCGGTGAAGGACATTTCTGCTTCTTTTCAGGAAGCTCACAGCCCGGCAGCCAAGTAAAACTTCCACAACTGAAGCTATTTGGGTCGACACGCATGTGAACAGAGACTGGAATGTTCAAAAATAAGAGGGTTTATGGGTAGGAAGGTTTTTTTTCTCTTTTTTTTTTCCCAAAAAAGAAATCTTTAATGTTATTTTTATGTTGTTTTTCTCATCAAAAGGAGAAAGGGGAGGAGGAGAGTGAATTCAACTTGTTTAAAAAAAAAAAAAAACATGTCAGTGATTGACTGTGAACATAGGGCCCTTCGTCTTAGGTCTTAATGATGGTCTGGGCATAAACCTAATTTCCACGCGTCAAACCATTTCGTGGCTGACATTGAACAGAGGCAGATACGGGATCTTTTGTCGAGTGAAGCACAGTCCCCTTTATTCATCTGCCCCAATCACCTACACTTTCACACTGAGTAAAAATGGACCCACCTGCTTAAGCCCTGTAAGTGTTGGGTAGCAGGTGTGTGTGGTGAGTGGAGTCAATCAGGGAAGGCTGCCTGGAGGAGGCAAGGTCTGTGCTGCATTTGTGAAAGCAGGCCTCAGGGAGGAGGAGAGAAGGCCACCTAAGAGATAGAAAGACAGTGCAAAGGCTCAGGGACAACAGCCCTGAAGAGACCAGCCTTGGGGAGGCTTTGCTAAGACACTTTGAATGTGCTCCCCCGCCCCGGGGCTGCCTGAGCTTCAGGTGGAAAAGCCAGGGGGCCAGGTAGAAAAAGAAGCGAGTCAGGAAGATTTCATCACCCCAGTGCCCTTCGGGCTGTCACGGCCCCATTACTAAGAAGCTGGAGCCCTCCTCACACTCACATCTCCCAACGCTCACCCGCTGCAGGAAGGCCCCAGCGCTGGCTGGTTCTCCATCCCCAACCCCAGCCTGCCCTGGGCTCTCCTCTGCCCTCCAGGCCCCTCACACAGCCCCCCCAAACCGGGGCATCCTGGGCAACTAACTTCCTCTCTCTAAGATCCCGTTTCCTAGTGCTCAGCATAGGGCAGACGACAGTCACCTCCTAGGGCTGTTGGAAGGGACCTCGAGGAAAGTGCCAGACACCCTGTCTGCCACCCACTCCTTCTGAAGGAAGGGTGCATTCAGCTCCCCACTCCCATACCGCACCCCCAGCTGCCCCACCCATGCTCAGGTGGGCCTCTGGCTGCCCGGAAACGGGCCAGACACTCTGCCTACCCCACCATTCAGCCTGCAGGGGTCACCTCTCCCCCTCCCCTCCTCTCCCCTAGCTCCAGAGACAGCCTCCCCCACGATGCAGTGACTTCGGTGAGAAAACTGACTTCTCCCAAAGGCCAGTGAGAGCTCTCTCGCTCCGTCAGAGTGAGAACAGATTTCTCCAGCCACCTGAGATCACGCGCCCCTCCCGTGCGGCGGAGGGATCCTGATCCGTGAAAAACAAAGCAAAACAAAACCTGTTGCCTTCTGTTTACGAACTTCATTTCAAAACACTGGACCATGTTGATCTTTTGACAAACACGGTGTTGGGCAATGCCCCCAGGGGCCAAGAGAGACACCCAGGGAACGTCCCCCTGCGCGGGGGGCAGTTACCAAGGGCTTTGAAGAGGCTGAGCGGGCGCGCACACTCAGACGGGGAGCGGAGGGAGTGGATGGAGGAGGAGGAGGAGGGCCCGGCCGCTGGGACGCAGCACCCTTCTTTCGGAGGCCGCCGGCCTGCAGAGAGCAGAAGTTGCTGCCGCCCTTGGGGCGCGAGGGCAGGAGGCTGGTGCCATCCCCAGCTGACCACAGTGTGTCACCATGGAACACCCCTTCCCTTCGGGCCCAGATCCTGAACCCGCACCCAACTACGGAGCAGTTGTTACCCACCCCAGCCCACCCCCAAACCCCCAACCCCCCACACAGCTCTGCCTGCTGATGGAGAACCGGCCCTTGGGCACAGACCCAGACCAGGGCGACAGACACCCAGACAGAACCGGGACACAGTCCCAGCCCCATCACGCTCCGAGCTGCATGACCTTGAGCAGCTTACTACCCTTCCTGTGTGTGATGTCTTTTGTAAAATCCAGAGAACGACAGGGCCTACCTCGTAAGACTTCTGAAAATTCAGTGGGATTCTATAAAACACTAGGAAGACAGCTGGTGCATGCGTACGGACATATACAGGTAGGGACAGGGGACAGGCGTTCAGCAGCAGAAGGGTGTCACCTTCCCAGGAGACCTCTGCCTTCGCCCTCCCAAAGCTGAGATAAGCCAGTCACTGGGAACTCAGTGCTGCGGGTTAAAAGCTCTTGCCCTTTTATCAGCTGAATCCAGGGGTTACAGAGAGAAGAGATGTATTAAGAGCAGCCACCAGGATTCCTCTGAAGGACAGGGTGCTTTTGTTCCGGGTGTGGGGAGGGAGGCATCATAAATAACTTGACAGGTACCTGGGAGGCAGGCGCTCTGCTTGGAGGAAGCAGGAGACCGGGGAGGGGCAGCCACAGGGGAGAAGACGAGGCTTCCCCTTGCGTCCCCCAAGAAGATCTTCAGGAGAGTCTCCGAGCCCCAGGTGCCTGGGGACTTGGGGTGAGGTCTGAAACTCACACCGGGGGTGATGTCGTGCGGGACCAAGGCTCCACCTGGAAGGAACCAAAGTCGAGGAAGAGCTTTGTGCTCCCAGGGGCCGAGGAAACCGGGGATTTGTGAACCGAAAAACCATGAAAGTGGAGAACACACAGCTGGCTCTGAGGAAAGAGAGAGCATTTGGAAGTTGGGGAAACAGAGGCAGAATCCAAAGTGAGTGGGGGGGCAGTACCAAAGGGTGAGGGGTTGGGACCATGAGAACCTCTTCACAGTGGCAGCAGCTGTCAAACTTTGTTTAACACAGCCTGTGACCCACTATCCACATGCAGAAAGTGTCCTGTGTACACACACATACACACACACATACACATACAAAGGAAAACATGAAGACAGTTTGGGGTTTGGGTTCAGGAGTGGCTGTGGCAATTTCATCCAGATCTTAAAGCACAGGATGGCCTGGGACATCTGGGTTTCACGTGCAAGAACACAGTCAGAATTGCCTGCCCCCTGGGCTCCCTCAACCGCCCTCACAGGGGCCGTGTCCCTGTGTTTGTCTTTGTACCTGTGCGTCACACATCCGTGACTGGGAGTCTGGGGTCCTCATGTCTGTGTGTCTCTGTATCTGTTTGTCCCTACGTCTGCGGGTTTGTCACTGTGCGCCCCTGCAGGCCACAGAGGCTGAAGCACAGCTAGCTGCCTGTGGGGTTTTCGGACTTCTTTCTCCAGGGGCCCTCAGTGTCACGGGTCCCAGAGAGGGCTGGGCAAGATCCCAAATTCCTTCTGGAATCAGAAAACCTTAGAGCTGGAAAAGGCCTTGGGAATGCCTTGGCTCAGACACCCCCTTTCAGAGATGAGGGAAACGGGGCCTGTACTATGGGGGGCGGGGGGGGCGGAGAAGCTGTGGAGAGGAGAAAGAGCACAGAGAGTGGGAAGTTCCAGAATGACACCGTCTGTCCAGTAGCCGCTGGTTGTATGTGCCCAGTAAGCACTCGAAGTGCGACACGTCCGAGGTGAGAGATGCTGTGAGTGTAAAACACACCCAGATTTCAAAGACTTACTATGGGAAAAAAGAGGTAAAATTGCACAGTAATTTTTATATTGATTGCCTGTGGAAGTGATTATATTTTGGGATATATTGGGTTTATAAAGTTAATGGTATCTGTTTACTTTTACTTTTTTAAAAAAAATAAGAGTAAGGAATCAACTTGTGGTGCAGTTCCCATCTCTGACCCACTGTGTACTTCTGTGGGACACACTGACTTAGAACCTCACACCAGACACTTAACTCTCTGAGCCTCAGTTTCCCCAGCTGTAACATGGGCGTGATACTACCTCTCTCAGGGTTATTGTGAGGATTTCACATTCTAAGGAGCTGTTCAGAGGAGGGTGGGCCATGGCGGTGGTGGTTGTAACTCAGATTCTGGCCAAGAGGCCAGGGGTAGGAAGAAGGAAGGATTTCATAGTTTGACCTTCTGGCAACCACCCACAGGGGCCACCCTGAGGGTAGGCAGGGCATGCGGCCGCCCACTCGCCATGGATTTGGTGCTAGAGTCAGAGCGACGCCCACCCGACCCCCCGGACCTGTGGCTCAGACCTACTCTTTCAAAAGCCCAAGTCACCCCGTTCTCGCTCAGCAACTGGCCTTCGAACAGACCGCACGGCCCTCGCCGCCCCGGGGCCCCAGCAGTGCCTGCGGCCTCTGCTGAGAAGGCGCTGTGTCCTCAAAGGGTAGCACTTCTTCCCCGGGACACCCGTCCTTAAAAACACCACTGGATCCACAATGAGGCTTTTTCTCTGCTCGTGGCTAGGGTGCCAGGGTCCCCAGGGTCTCAAAGAGAGGGAGATGGCCCCCAATTTGGCCTGGGGGCACCAGCCTCTTCCTGGGACCATCACACCAGGCAATCCCTGTTGCAACGGTGGTCTCGTAACCATCGCTTACAAACCCGGTTAGGCAAGCTGCTTTTGCGTGATGGGGCTATCTTGAGTAAACAGCATCCTATGTCCCCTGCCGGTCACTTGCTCAAGATATTGCTGGACATTGCATTAGAGTCACTGACACATGGAGTTTTAAAAATGAAAACAGGCCCTCTGGCTTATGCGCAGATAGCATTTAACCCATTCCTGATCACACCAGGTTTTCCCAGGGCTCCGGGGCCCCAGAATGGATGTTGCCACAGTGCAAACAGAGGGTGTCGGGACAAGTTGGAACCTCAGGCCACCTGCAGGAGGAGGCTTCCAAAGGTGAACGGGCCAGCTGGGGTCTGCCTTGGCCCCAGGACGTGGGCCTCTGGGGCTGTCCAGCTTATCGGACTAAACCTGGGGCCCAGGTTCAACCCCTGGGGTGCTGGGCAAATAAGTATTGTCCCATTCTATTGATTTCCACCTTGTTACCCTGGAAACCTTTCTTACTGATTAAGACCCTGAGTCCAAAGAAGTGAATAAGATGTGTTGATATATGTCAGACATCTACTGCTACTTAACAAGCCAGCCCAAAACACAGCAGCTTACAATAATGACGGATGATTTCCCACAGTTCTACGGGTTGGCTACACAAATTCTCCACTAACTCACATGGCTGCAATGGAACAGGTCATTAGGGCAGAAGGTCCACCTCGGCCTCGTGACTCTGGCTGGTGGCGGGGCTGTGGGTCTCAGGAGATTTCCGAGAGGTGAGGATGAACGCCACACAGTACCTGGAGGCCTCCAGGCCCCGCACAACCCCTCTCCCACCACAGTCTGCCGGACTCACAGGACCAGCTCGGGTTCAAGGGGCAGAAGCAACATAGACTCTGTTTCTTGATAGGACTTGCTGCAAAATAACATTTTTCCATCTACCACATGGAGAGAAAGTGTAACTGATTCCACAGGAAACTTTCCCAACCCTTAGAAGGTGATTTGGCAAAGCTGTATTTTCTGAATGGAAACTCAGACGCCTAGCCTGACAGAGAACTGTTCCGCGTTGTACGAATGGAAGCAGGAAGGGGAGCCAGTGGGTTCTCACCAAGTTGAACGTTGAGTGTGGTGGTTCTCGGCCCTGGCTGAACATTAAAGTCCCCTGAGAGACATTCCAAATCCCAAGTTCATGGGCCCCACCCGACACTGCTGAAGAAGACCTGTGATAGGAGTGGCTGTGTGTTTTGGGGGGGAGTTAGGGCATTGAGCATTTTCAAAAGCTCCTCCAGACCAGGGTTAGGAACTGCTGGATTAGCAAACCAGCTTTATGAGAAATCAGGCCCAGGCAGGATGTCTAGAAATACGTGCACGCGCCGCTCTTTATAGGTAGGCGACTGCTCAGCCCCACCTCACAGCTCTTGTTGGGGTGCTCGGTCTCACACTGGGGTCTGGGGGGAACGAGACACCATCCTCAGATGAGAGCTGACACTCACCGCAGGCCACGCCCCGCTCTCTGGCTCCCCCTGCAACTCATTCAGTCTCCGTGGCTCCATGAGCTGGTTGCCATCATGAACCCCATTTTACAGATACCTCCTTACCCCAATACCCCCACCCCAAACTCAATGCTTAGACATCAGCAGGGGGGTCCAAGAATTCAACCCAATTCTGACACCATCTGCCCAAGGCAGCACAGATTCCACAGGTGGAGAGTTCGGTCCCACGAGATTACACACGCCCTCTCACAACTCACACACACACAGGCAGACTTCAGGCGTCAGCCACAACCCCGGCTTTTGCCTGAAAGTCTAACCAACAGGCTATCACCTGGAGGCCCTAACAACCCCCTCCCACTCAGAGGGTCAATCACGAGTCCAGGTTATTTTATCGCCTGTGCTTCTAACCGGCTGCCTAGAAACCACAGGTTCCCGTGACCCCTTTCTTGGGTTCAATTCACTTGCTAGACTGGCTCGAGGAACTCAGGAAGGCCCTTTACTCACTAGATTATCACTTATTACCAAGGGTATTAAAGGTTATGAGTCAACAGCCAGATAAAGACACCCGTGGGACAAGGTCCCAAGGGAAGCAGCTTCTGTCCTCACGGAGCTCGGGGCCTGGCACGGGGGGCAGAAGGAAGCATCCGGCCCCCCCCACGTGGAAGGTCTCCAGCCAAAGGGCCGAGGAGCTGCCCCACGCGTGTGGAGGCTGCATCACACGGTCGTGGTGGACTGAGTCCTTGGTCATGGGCAACTAAACTCAGCCTCCAGCCTCACCCCCCTGGGGGGTCAGCTAAAAGTTCCAAATCTTTTTTTTTTCATTGTATGTTTTTTCCATTACCTCTTAACCTCCCTGTGTTCCCCTAAACCCCCACCGCCCGTAACCCCCACACTGTCGTCCATGGCCATGAGTCCGTTTCTTTTTTGCTCCATCCCCCCCCACACTCTCCCCCCCAAAGTCCCGCATCTTTAATGGTGGATTTAAACCATTAAACCAACCATTAATGTGGTCGATTCCCCTGGCCAGCAGCCCACTCCCTGGAGTGGGGGCTCCCAAAGTCACCTTTATTAACGTAGCATCTTTGCCACTCTCTGCACCTCGGGAATGGCAAGCGTTTGGGGAGCCGTGAGGCAGGAACGGTGGGCGAAGACCACATATCCTATAAACCGCAGTATCGCAGTGGGGTTTGTCACACCCCGCAGCCAATCAGATGGTAGGGTTGGAGTGTACACCCATGCCACCCGGCTGCAGAGCCCTCGGCCTTAACCTCCCGGCCGCCTGCCTCACTCAGAGCTCGCAACAGCCAGAGAAGAACTCGGGCTTCCTGACTGCGGATCAGGAACCTGGCCCCACCCCCACCTGCCTGAGGCTACCCGCCTGCCTGCCGAGTTCCACCAGTACGGGAGGTCCTTCTGCACCCGGAGACCACAGGCTGAAGGTCTGGACGCCCTCTGAGGACAGGCTGTGCAGGAATCTCCCCGTGGACAGTTCCCCGATGCTCTGGAGACATGGGCATCATTGCCTACAATCAGAGGGCAGGTTGGGGGGACAAGGGAGGTAGGCCAGGTGCCCCCGTTGGACCAGTTCTGGTGTCTGGTTACCTGTTACCGAAAGACAGGTATACCCCAGATATCCGTGAGTACTTAGGTAAAGCCCAAAGCAGGCAGTCCGTTTCTCCCATCTTCCCTTCTCACCTGATCACTTGAGGATGAGAGACATTCAAGTCCTGCCCATGCCCCCTGACAGCAGCCAAAAACAGGGAGCGGGGCCTCCGGGAAGGGCCCAGGATGGTGGTGATTTGTTTTACCTGTAGGCACTGACATAATGCTACTGAGTACCCTGACGCATTCACTCATCTCAGCCCCACAATAGCTCTGGGAGGAGGGCACCACTCTTACCCCGTGCAGAGACTAGGAAACAAGGAACAGAGAGGGTGACTGGCTCACTCAACGGCACACAGCTAGGAAGAGGCCAGAGCCAGGACTTGAACCCAGGCAGCCTGGCTCCAGAATCCATCTGTGGGCAGGCAGTCTGGTTTTCCCTGCAGCCTCTGCCTGGGTTCCTGGTGCCGGCCATCTCCTAGGAAGGTTGTAAACACAGCGCAAGGTGAGACCTCGCGCCCCACTGGCTCTTACATCTGGTTGGAAACAGTACAGAAACTAACCACTTTCTGGGGTGGTTGTAGCATGGCTGCGTCCACACAGACGCCCACTTCGGGACCTCACCCCCCCCCCCCCCATGCCTCTTTCTCCCCCAGGACGCCATCCTGGTCAGAGTGAGCACACGGTCCACTCCCACCCCAGCAGCTGGCCCGTAAACTCCCATTGGTCAGAGGGAACAGTAGGCTCGGAGAGGCCATAAGTGATGTGCCCAAAGCCATACGGCTCATCAATGGCTGAGCTTGAAATTACCCCCTCAGCTTCTGCCCCTCACTTCATCTGATTCTTTCTAGGGCCCCTCGGGGGAAGTCAGTAGGAACTGTGGCCACCTTTGGGGGAACCGAGGCACAAAGTCAGGTGATCAGTATGTGTAGCCACGCCTCTGAACTCCTAAGCAGGGTCCTCTCCCGCTTCCTGCTGCTGCCGTGGGTCGGGATCGGCGGTCCACCGGTTCAGCATCTGTGTTTCTGGAGTCTGCTGAAACCTCAGCTTAGAGTCCAGACCCTCCAAATGGCCCAGTGGATGTTCCATCCCAAAGCGAAGCCGTCAAGTCCTGGCCGGCAGTTATTTTAGGGCCCGCAAGCCCTTCCTGCCCCTCTCGGGGCGTCCAGAGATCCAGTGCCACCTCCTGGGTGGACGGGGGGGGAGCAGTGACTGAGGAAGGAGACCGGAGCGGCTGGAGCCGTGTTCTCACGCAGCCACCCCTGCACCACCCGCGCCGGGAAACTCAGTAGGAAAAGTAGGTCCGGTGGGCTGAGCACTCACTGCGCGCCAGTGGTGGCTCCAAGTGCTCCAAGCCTGGCGTCTGCTGGGCTGAGGGCTCTACAGGGCGCTTGGACGTTTGCAGCCCCCGGAAGGGGTGGGGCCTGAGGATCAGTTGGCACCAACACTGGGTGGCAAGTGGCTGTGGCCTGAGGGTCTGTTGGGGTCCCATCCCAGCCCTCAAAGCCTAGGCCCAGCCCTGCACGTACCCTTTCCCAACCTTCGTTTTGCAATCAGGTAGCCTGGCCCAGTAAACATCGGTGGACCAGAAGCAGCACCTTTCCTGACCCTTCTCCATCGGTTTGCAAAAAGAGCCCAGGGGTGTGTGGGGGGAGGGCTTCAGGCTTCAGGTGCAAGGTCCGGAGAAGGCCTGGCCGCCTGGGCGTCGCCAGCATTGCCAAGGCTTCCCGGCTGGTCCCACGCTCAGTGAAGAAGAGGAAATCTCTGGACAGGAAAGTGGGAAGCAGTCTCATTGTCCATGATTTAGTTGGGGGCAGGGGTGGGGAGGAGTGCAGGGGTGGGGTGTAGGTCCAAGTTTAGAAACGTATTTCAAAACAGCTTGCTGTGCAGCCTTAGGCAAGTCACTAAACGTCTCTGAATCCCTTTCCCTGCAGTGAGATAGTAGACAGCCCTGGCCCCTCTCTGCTTCACAGGATGAACGACACCGCACAAGTAGTCCCGTGAGCCTCTCCCCTCACCAAGAGGCCCCGCCTCTCCCATTTTATCCCCACGGGAGACCTGTGAGGTATATGGGGCGCATTTCATGTTCCCCGCAGTGCAGTTGAGGAGTCTGAGGCACAGAAAGGTGTGGTCCCCCCATCACAAGGCTTGATAAGTACCTGGCAGGTGTGTGCACAGGGAGGCTTGCGCTGATCCCAGAAAAGATGAAGGATTTGCCTGAGCTTCCAGGTGAGCGCCACTGCGCAGAGACCCAGCTTGGGAAGCTGCTGCTGCTGCTGCCTTCCGACGACGATGGACTTCCAGGTGGAGGAGAAGGAGGCCTGAGCTGGGCCAGAACCAGCCCGTCCCTCCCACGGGCCCCACGTCTACCCAAGCCCTTGGACCATTTTAGGACTCTTGTACCTGGGCCTTTCACAGATGCTGAACAAATGCTTGTTGTAGGATGTGAGAGGAGTCAGGTCCCGGATGGCCCTCAGGTCTGGGGCTTGTGCCACCTGGTGCACAGCAGTGCCACTCATCGAGTTGGGGATACTTGGAGAGGAGGAGCCTGGGAGAGAGAGGTCCAAAATTCCAAAATTCACTTTTGGAGGCGTCCAGTCTGAGCCGCCTCGGGGGTCCAAGTGCATAACAATGAGGAAAAAGGAACAAAGAGTTTGATGAGGAAACTGCCGGAGGACCCAAACAGACTTCTTCTAAAAGAAGACAGACAGATAGCCAACAGGTACAGGGAAAGGCGCTGGTGAATCATCAGGGAGATGCAAATCAAGGCCCCGAGGCGCCTGCTGGAAGAGCCGTCATCAGAAAGATCAGCGATGACAAGTGTGGATGAGGACTGGGGAAAGGGAGCCGTCGGTGCGGGTGTGAGTTAGATTTCCGCCAGGGAAAACAGCGTGCAGTGCCTCAAACACTGACAAATGGAGCTGCCGTGTGACCCAGAACTTCCACGTGTGGGCACATCTTCAAAGGACAGGGAATCGCTGCCTTGAAGGGACCTCTCCACCCCCATGTCCATCGCAGTGTTTTTTGTCATAGGAAAGACAGAGATAACCTGAGTGCCCACCGACGGATGAATGGATAAAGAAGATATGAGAGAGAGAGAGAGATTTTTTATAAGTATATATATCATGGCTGAATATTATTCAGCCACAAAAAAGGAAATCCTGCCATTTGCCACATGGCTAAAGCTCAAGGGCATTATGGTAAGTGATATAAGTCAGAAACAGAAGACAGGTATTGTATGGTCTCATGTTATGTGGAATCTAAAAACTACAAACCCGCAGAGACAGACAGGAGCAGAGCGGCTGGTGGCCAGGGCCCAAGGGCTGCCGGGAAAGGAGGAGATGGTCCCAGGGTGTCAACGTCCAGTTGTGGGTTCTGAGGACCCAGTACACAGCGTGGTGGCTGTATTGTATTGTGTTGTGTCGTGTTGCCACAGTAACGATGAAAAACACTTTATTATACACTTGAAAGTTGCTGAGAGGAGATCTTAAAAGTTCTTACCTAAAAAAAAAAGGTAATTATAACTATGTGAGGTGAAGGATGCGTGAACTAACCTTATTGGGGTGATCCTTTCACAATGGGTTCGAGTATCAAATCGTCACATTGTACCTCTCAAACTTACACAATGTTAGGTGCTGGTTAGACTCCATAAAGCTGGGGGAAAGACTGTTTTAAGGAGAGAGGGGGAGAGAGCTGTGTCCTTGAAGTCAAGGGACCAAAACGTCTCCAAATAACGGACGTGGTCAGCTTTCTCAAGCACGGCCAAGTGCCTCGACCCCTGCCTCTTCTGAGCAGTGTGGCTCCTGAGTCCATTCCCACAAGCTTACCGAATCCCCTCAATCCTAAAATGTGCTTTTTGTTTTCAAATTCTAGCATTGCAGACATCAGGGTACCCCTTGCTCAAATGTGCCCCCATCACACATACCAAGCCTGCCAGAAAATAAACGAACAAACAATAGGGGAGGGGGGCATGTTGTCATGACGAGGAGAGAAAGGCACCAACAGAGAGGCAGGAAGGATCTAGCATTTGTTAGGCATCTTCTGTGGACCAGCAATCGGGCTCCAAGTGTTACATTTTGTCTCTTCGAGCAGCAGGAGAGGGAGAGAATTTACAAGGG
The DNA here is from genome assembly GCF_004126475.2 of Phyllostomus discolor. Taxonomy (NCBI): domain Eukaryota; kingdom Metazoa; phylum Chordata; class Mammalia; order Chiroptera; family Phyllostomidae; genus Phyllostomus; species Phyllostomus discolor. The sequence continues at coordinate 129,693,565 of NC_040909.2, read as the reverse complement.
AAGGTGAAGGTTTTCCGGTGTAGCCTGATAGAGGATCAGATCCTCATTCCTGAAACACAATACAGGAAAAGCCAAGTTCAAGTTGGCTTGCAACTCACCCTCACTCCCGTCGCCTCAACACACCACCACAGAAGTGACCAAATTCGGTGTTCTGTCAGAATTCGTGTGGACAGCCTTTAACATATAGGACCACCGTAAATGTTTCCCCATGTCATAGATGTTCCCAAACACCAGGAGATGAGTCTAAAACACAGGTAGAAGGTGGGCAAGGATAATGTGGAGGGGGAGGGTTTTCAGGAACCTCCATAAAGGACCCATGGACAAAACCAAAGAGGGTAAGATCAAGGGTGGGAGGTGGGGATGGCTGGGGTGGGGGGAGCGGTGGGGGGGAATGGAGACAACTGTACTTGAACAACAATAAAAAATAAATAAATAAAAATCTTTCAGCTTTGATCTAAAAAAAAATAGGAGAACTCTCTCCTGGCTTCTGAGAGCTGCCCTTGCAGACTCCTCGGCCCATTGCCGCTACACTGACCCAGCCACAGCGACTTGCCCTTGAGCTGGGCCTGCTCCGATCTCTCCTCCACTGTCTCTGGATGGAAGCCCCTCGGGGCGCGGAGCACCTGCCCCGGGGCAGAGGGCAGAGGGACAGGGAAAGGGACCGAGCTGCTTCTGCTAAGTATCCCTTGCTTAGTCACTGTGAAGTCAGCAGCTCGGTGAATGACACTGATCTTTGGTTTTATCTTTTTTTCTTTTTTTAAAAGCTCTAACTTAAGATAAGCATGGCCAACTTTAGCCGTGGGGAACAGGAAATAGAGCTTAACCCTTTATCCCAGCAGAGATGGGCCATAAAGCCCCGGAGGGACCGATAGTGAAAACCGGACTCACCCTGCTCTGGGATCAGATACCCGGCAAGGCTGTCCTTGGCGGCTCTCCTTTCTTTTCTTTGCTCTATTCCAGGGAGCGGCAGTCCCCTCCTTACCTGGGAGGAGGTAGGCCATTTGTCAGCCCCTCCCCTCGGGGCCCCAGGAGCCCCATCTCTCCTTCCCCAAGAGCCCACCTCGCCCTCTGCAGCCATACCCAGTCCACCCGGGACAGGCACGCTGTGGCAGCTGCAAGGGACCAGCCGCCTCGGGAACTGGCTGGGCCACCCCGGTTTTCCCAGACAGCACCGAGGGCCAGGTCCTGCCAGGACTCCCAGCCCGATCCTATCTCCTGTCTCCCAGTGAGGCAATCACGTAATTAGCCACGTTAATACCCAGGACACCTGGGGCCTCCTGTCTCAATCTGGGGCCCAGGCGCCTGTCGCAATGAGCACTTAAATGACTGTTCAGCTCCCTTGCAGCCAGGCAAGGGGAGAAAAATGGAGTCTCTCTCTGGACCAGCTGACGAGCGAGCACCCTACTCTACTCCCCTGGGCTAGGCTCTGTCTCCAGGTTTATCGGAGAAGCTGACCCCTCGGAGCCACAGGACGCTGCTGCGACACGAAACTGAAATGCCCAGACAGCCCCAGAGATTCTGGACCTGACTTTGGAGGGCTGTTTTGTTAACCAACATCTTTTGAGTCCCCCCATCCCCGGCCATGGGCAAAGTCCTCTGGTGGTTAATGCAATACCGTAAGGAAGATCCTCTGACCTCCGGTTTCCTGCTGTTTCATCGAGGAAGACACGCACAGTGTCCGAAAAGGCAAATGGGCCGGGTGGGGAGCAGGGCTGATGTCCATGCTGACCGAGCAAAGAGGGAAGCCCTGCCCTGGAAGGTGTCACTGTCCCCACTGGAGAGGCTCAGATTCGCTCCGCAGAACCAGGGAAAGAATGCTCTCCTCATACTCCATGTGGCCCAGGGGATACCTCTCCACGCCTTCATCCTGGGGAAGTCCAGGACTAGCTAGGTCAGCACTTCCATGAGTCTGTCTACCAGCTCCAGTGCGGGGCGGCCTGCCGCCACAGCCCAGAATCCGTGCGGGCTCCGCCGGCCCTTCAGGAACCGGTGCCGCCAGCGGTGCCACAGTGGCTCGGCACTGGGGAGGGGGGCAGGACAGGAGACTCTCGGGCCATGAAGGACTTGGACGCGCAGACAGGGACTGGAGGAGCAGGTGGAGAAACAGGCAGGATACATTTAGGGTAGAGTGAGGACATGGGAGGGACTCCCGGACCTGCGGCTCCGCCTCTCCAAACCCCCAGAACCTCCCCTTTCAGAATCTTCTGGTCCCTAGGAGGTGAAGCTGCACTGATCCGCTGCTGTGCTCAGTTTCTCCCGGGTGATCAGGGCTTGGCTCAGGAGGGGTTTGCCGGGTACCCTCTCCCTAGGTGTCTCTCCCAGCTGCACCCCTCTCCCCTGGGTCTTCTTCCTCTCAAAGCCCATTCTAAAAGCCACCTCTGGCATCCCTCTACCCTGCAAAGCAACATGGAGTCCTGGCTCCATTCAAATCAGGCTCTCCCCTTTAGAAGCCGTGTGCCCTTCGGCAAGCTATCGATCTCAGTTTCCCAATCTGCAACATGGGGAGTAATCCTAGTACCTATCACAAAGGATCACTGTGAGAATTAAGTAAGTCTGATACCTGTCCAGTCTCCAGACTAGCAGCCAACACCTCGTAAGTACTGCCTCTGCGTTAGCGATGGCTAATGACCGCGTGTAGGTCTCCTTTATTCCCTGCTCTGGGAATCACTGAGTCTCTGCCTTGGCAGAACGCCTTTGTCCAGGAAGTTCCCAGCAAAGGTGTGCTAAGCAGTTGCTGTGATTTGAATTCCAGCTGCTCCTTACAAAAGGGCGATTATGGCGAGTTAGGAAACTCACGCGGAGTTTCCTCACCTATAAAATGGCATTTACAGGACTTCCCACGCAGAAGGGTTTCTGTGCAGATAAGTAAGATAATGGCCTGCAGAGTTTATCAGGATGCAGGGGCTGGGCAGAGTACAGGCAAGTATTGCTCTCATTAGCACCTGAACTTGCCCTCTGAGGGTTCACAGACAGGAGCCGCAGAGAACAAAATAAGGAAAGGGGTGGGTCTCCGTGCCTTCTTTGTCCTCTCTCCCTCCCACTCCAAAACAGAACCTCTCTTTCCCTCGGCCCGTCAGGTGGATGTGGCAACCCTCGTGCGCAGAAGACAGAAGTCCCCGTTCTGACAAGTGCCGTCTGTGTGGCCTTGGGCAGGTCACTACCTATCTGCAAGCCACACTCGCCAATCAAACACTACATCAGTGAGTCATTCACATAATTAGTCTCCCTGGGCCTTCCCTGAAGAACAAAACCAGAGAAACTCCTAAGCGCTGGTCCCTACACAAGTATTTATGGATCATAGCTGGGCCCGGCCCTGGGCTGGGTGCTGGGGCCCCGGTGCTCCCTGGGGCTGTCTAGTGGTTCCCCAACTCCAGCAGCAGGTGGGGACGTGGACAGAGAGCTACACCCGGGCTGCTGAGCAAGCGCAGTGAGTACCTACTCCCAGCAAGGCCCGACTCGAAGAGCTCTACAGAGGTGACACATTTCCACCTGGCTACTTCTGCATATCATTAAGTGTGATTCTTATCGTAGACATTTTACAGCTGCACAAACCAAGGTTCAGATGGGTTACGTAATGTTCCCAGGGTCGCATAGCTCACCAACTGCTCTGAGAGAAGGGAGCGCAGAGGACTATGTAACCCGACGAGAGCAGAGGGTTTGTCAGGAGGGAAGGCTTCCTGGAGGAGGTGGTGTCTGCCTCTTGCCAGATAAAGGAGGAGTCAGCAAAAGGGAGGGGTGTAAGAAGAGGGGACCGCAAGGGCAAGAACCAAGGGAACCATCCAAAAGGGGTGTGATGACAGGTGACACTAAAAGATAGAGGCCAGGTGACTCAAGATTTGACTGCTAAGCTATTACGAGCTGGGGGTTTTACCTGGAAGGCAGCGAGGGCCCGCAGAAGGGTTGGAAACAAGGGAAAGGCATGATTAGATTTACAAGTTTGGGAGCTCGGTTCACGTGCCGTCATAAAGTTCAGGCCTCCTCAGGTTTCCATGTCCCGAAAGGGAGTCTGCAGAAGGTCCTGGACACCTCTCAGCCCCACAAGGCCCACTGCCTTTACACCACCATGGTCGGAGCTCAAGGCTCCACACTCCGCGCTGGCCCAGTGACTTTATCTCTCCGAACCACCGTTTCTTCATCTGCAATGTAATGTAACAGCAGTTCTGTGGTCGGGCTGTTGTGAGAATGAGCCTGAAATCGCATCTGTCCCTGCCTAGCCCGGGATCCAGCACACCAGGGTGGCTCAGCAAAGAGTGCCCGGCCTGCCCCCCTGTCCCGAGATGGTTCTCCTTCTTTCAAAGACGAAAATAAACAATTTGTAAACCTGTTCCCCGACTGACCAAACAATTGATGGGACCTTTGTTATTTTCCACAATCAGGAGTTTTGACTATTCACAAGCAACCCCAAAGATCTCTGATTCACAATGATTTTGAATTTAGCGGAGGCCCGGATTAGAATTGCAGGAGCAATAAAGCTGGTGAGAGGCAAGTTGTTTGGCGAGTGAGAGTCTGACCATAGGAGTCAGGTGCAGACTGGGCTGCTATGACAGAGGAGAACAAATATTTAGGTTTTTCTTTAAAGAAACAGTCTCAAGATGAGCTATGCAGCTCAGCAATGAGGCTCTGTTCCCCATGGCCATTCAGGGACCAGGTTCCCACTTCTTCTTTCTCCATCGCCCCTTAGACTAGGATATTACTGCTGCCTACATGGCCAAAGCTGAGTCACCATCCCACCTGGGCTCCAGCTGTCAGAGCTGGGAAGATGGGGAGAGGAGGGAGGCAGGGAGAGAAGGGAGGCAGGGAGAGAAGGGAGGCAGGGAGAGGAAGGAGGCAGGGAGAGGTGGGAGGCAGGGAGAGAAGGGAGAAGAGGGGCAGGGAGAGAGGGGAGGCAGGGAGAGAGGGGAAGCAGGGAGAGAAGGGAGAGGAGGGGAGGCAGGGAGAGGATGGAGGCAGGGAGAGAAGAGAAGGGAGAGAAGGGAGAGGAGGGGAGGCAGGGAGAGGATGGAGGCAGGGAGAGAAGAGAAGGGAGAGAAGGGAGAGGAGGGGAGGCAGGGAGCAAGGTTTGCCCATGTCTCCAGTGTCCAACCCACCAGTGGCACATCTCACTTCCCTGGCAAGAACTCAAGCACGTGGCCACTCCTACCCACTGAGATTGCTGGGGTGGGTGGTCTAACTGCCCATTCGTGTGTCCAGCTACCATTCTAATAGGAAAATGGAAGAATGGATTTTGATGGCCAGCTCACAAATAGACTCAACCTCACCGGCGGGCCATCAAGTGCCTGCAGAATACGAGACATTGTTTGAAGACAGCATAGGTGATTGACAGGTGTGTTTTGTTCATGCAACACTGGGATCTACAACTGGGGGAGTTGACAGGCCACTGGGCAGGACATGTCCTCTCCAGCGAGACTTCACTGCTCCCTATTTCTATAACCCAGACCAAGTTCACACAGCTACGTCACAGTCTTGGCCCCTGCAAGCCTTTGAGTTTGGGGCCCCTATTCTATAATATTAGTAATAATTATAATACTAATTATTATTGAGGCTGGGATAATATTATTGGGATATTATGACTGTAATTCATGCCAATCATCTGGCACTTATTGCACTTCTATGTGCCATATCTTTTTATTCCCATTTACTTACTGACCACTGAAACCCACATTCTTCTCTTCGTCCTGGGCACACAGCTAGACTACATTTCCCAGCCTCCTCTGCAGCTGGTATGGCCGTGTGACTGAGTCGCCTCCAGTGTAATGTAAATGGAAGTAATACTCAGGCCTAACCCATAGAGACCTCCATGAAATCTTTATCTGCTTGTTGACTGGGTGGCTGCAATGACCCCCAAGGTGACCTTGAAAGCTATATAATTAAGATGACAAAGCCACTGGGAGCCGGCGTCCCCAGATGACTGCATGATGTACAGCTGCCACCAACCTGGAACCACCTTAGACTGTTATGTAAACAAAAAGCATCCTTCTTGAACCGTGACACATCGGGATCTATTTGTTAGAGCAGTTAGCCTGCTCGAACCAATACACTCCATTTCACAAATGTAAGAATGGACACAGAGAGAGAGAGAGGTCAAGAGATCTGCTTATTGTCACAAAGATAATACCTGGGAACTCGGGGATTTAAACCCAGACCCGCTGATTCCAAAGCCTGAGCTCAAAACGGCTCTTATGACTTATGTTCTAGTCAGGCTTATTGAGGTCTTATTTACAAGCAATAGAATTGATCCTTTGTCAGAGTACAGTTACATAAGAGTTTTGACATATCCAGTCATGTACCCATCCGCAGAAGGTACAGAACGCTTTCGTCATCCCCAGGAGGTTTCCTGTGTTTTGGGCAGTCTTTTTTCCTTCCTTCCCTTTTCCTTTCCCCGGCCTCTGGCAACCACTGACCTGATTTCTGTCTCTACACTTTTGGAACCGCGTAGCAGGCAGCTTTCAAGTCTGGTTTCTTTCACTGAGCGCAGTGGTGTGAAGATTCACCCACGCTGTCACACACATCAATAGCTGATTCTCTCCTGAGCAGCCTGCCCGTGCATGGAGGCACCACTGTCTGTTTATCCAGTTACCAGCAGCTGATGTTCCCAGGTTGGGGTCATTACAAGTAGAGCATCTCTAGACGGTCATGTACATGTGTATGTGTGGATATAAATTTTCATTTCCCTAGGCATTGATGATTAACTTCACAAGATACTGCCAAACTGTTTTCCAAAGTGTTTTCCAGGTTTATAAGAAGATAGCACCAGCCCGGGATGGCATAGCCCAGTGGATTGAGCTCGGGCTGTGAACCAAAGTATCTCAGGTTCAATTCCCAGTCAGGGCACATGCCTGGGTTGCAGGCCACAGCCCCCAGCAACCGCACATTGATGTTTCTCTCTCTCTCTTTCTCCCTTCCTTCCCTCTCTAAAAATAAATAAATACAATCTTTAAAAAAATGAATGGAATCTTTCAATTTCCTCACCAAAGCTTTTAAAAAAAAGAAGAAGAAGAAGAAGAAGAAGACACCCAAAGTGAAAAAGGAAGCCCTACCACTAATAAGAAATCTGATTGAAAGCAAAGGCTTCCAAGACCAGGAAGACAGTGCTGAAAGGTGTCCAAAGCCACCAACACAGTGAAGATCCACCTGCCACCTCCTTCCAGCAGCCCAGGGTGCTGTGGCTCCAAAGACGACGGCACAAGGAACCTCAGAAGAGCGGCGTCCCCAGGAGAAACAAATTTGACCGTGAGCTGTTCTCAAGTTCCCCTGACCATGAAGTTGGCCACGAAGATCAAGACCACTCTGGTGTTCGTCATGGACAACAAGGCCAAGAGGCACCAGCTCAAACAGGATGGGAAGAAGCTCTGTGACTTGACTGGCCAGAGCCCGCACTCTGGCCGGGTCTCCTGAGCAGGGGAAGGCATGCGTTTGACCCCTGACTGTAGCACTTGGGAGTGTAGGCCAAAAGTTAAGGTCATCTAAACTGAGTCCAGTTGGCTAATCTAAATATAATAAACTTGATAAAATCATATTTATCCTATGTTGTCTCCCCATCAGCAAAGTGTGAGAGTTCCAGTGGCTCCAAATCCTCACCAATACTTGGCGTTGTCGGTCTTTTTAATTTAGTCCCTCCGGTGGACGTGCGCTGGTATTCCGCTGTGCTTTCGTTTACACATCCCTGAGGACTAGCAATCTTCGGCATCTTTTCATGGACTTGTTGGCCATTTGCATGTATTCTCTGGTAAAGTGTTTACCAAAAAAAAAATCTTTTGACCATTTCTTAATTGGACTGTTTGTTTTGTAAATATTTTCTCCTCGTCTGTGGCTTGTCATCTCATTTCCTTACTAGTGGCTTTCAAAGAGCATAAGTTTTCATTTTGATGAAACAGAATTTATCATTCTTTTGTGTGGTTTGTGTTTCTTAGGCTGTCATTGGTTTTCCATGATTTAAAATTGTGCTTTTGCCTCATCCAGACAGCTTTCTTTGCAAGAAGAAACTGGGAGATCTTAGATTAGGTTTACAAATCCAAGTTACTTTTCTGGAGTGGGAGGGGACTTGGGTTTTCACTTGGTGCATTGTGACTTTTTGGAATAGCTTTGTTTATGGCACTGGCCACCAAGGGAGAAAGGGAAAAACAGGGCCATGTGAAAAAGCAGTTCAGAGGTTTTGTGAGCACAAGACTCCAGGCAGAAACCTGACTCGGGAGATCATGGGGAAGGGAGCCTTGCTCACAGCCCTGGCACCGGCCGTCTTGAACCTGTGGGCAAGCCTCCAACCCCCAACCTGTGCTTGACCAAGGGGAAAATATTTCTGCTGCTTAACAAGGTGCCCAGAGGGCCCGTTTATTCCCTCCCACGTTGGGCAGACATTTAATAACCAAAGCACGCGGCTTCTTGCAAAAGGTCCAGCGGGGAGGATTAACTCCTTCCTTCCCCTGCAGTTACAACCAGCCAGCCAGGTGACTGCCGAGGGATCCGCGTTGCAGCCTACCAGGAAGGGACGACGGGGAGCCGCAGATTCTTCACGGCTCTCTCGGCGTCCAGCTGGCCCCAGGTCCCACTGGAGCCGGCCCAAGGTATTTCAGGGTTGATGCCGCATGACACCCAAGCCTGCTACTGCTGACCCAGTCTAATTCGAGACCGCGTCCGTGCCTGCTGCTCCGTTGTGGGCCCAGGCTGCACCTCTTCCCATCAGGGCCCTGGCCCAAAAAAGTGGCATAAAAGCTCACATGGTCTAGACTAATTGGTTTTCAAAGGCCATCTGTCTAAATATGGCTTTTTAGGGAAAGAGATACACAGCAGAATGAGTGTCCTGACTCTGGTGTCAGGAGGCCCGAGCTTAAAGCCCCACTGAACCACTTAGCAGCTGTGGGGCCAAGGGCGGTTTATTCCGCCTTCCTGGTGCTCAGTCTCCTCATCCGTAAAGCAGGGGTGACTGAAAACACGAAGGAGCCAGGAGATGACACCGGAGGGCCCAGCACCGTCGGTCCTGAGGATGGGGTGAGCTCCCCACCAAACGGCAGTCCCCCGCTGTGCCCTTCCTCTCTGCTCCCTGCAGACCGTGGGAGAGCAAGTCGGTGAAACAGGCACATCACTGTGCTTAACCTCTGGGCTCCCCTATTGGTAAAAGGGTGTTCTGGAGAGGGAGACCTGAGCCAGAAATACTGCTCTCAGCACCAACCCACGGCAACAGAAGCAACTGTCTTGGAGGACTGTGTTTCTAGAAAAGAACGAGGGTGAGGTCAGAACAGGGGCCACACCAGCCTTCAAGGATCAGCTGGAGGGGAGCAGTAGAAAGAGCCAAGAAGGCACGGCTAACGGAAGTGTCGGAGAGAGGGCAGATGCCACAGAGAACACCAGAAAGAGATGACCTATCAAGTGGCCGGGGTGTTTGGCACTTGGGTGGTCATTTGTTTCAGGGAAGCGATGGGGAATGGGGGTGCTGCAACCACTGCGGTGAGTGAGTGCACAAATGCATGGAGAAGGAGGGGAGAGAAAGGGAGCTGCAGTTGGAAAGCTAATGTCAGTGGGGTCAAGTGACAATGTCAAGACAGGGGAGATGAGGGCAGACAGTGACAGCGAGAAGCTGGGAGCCAGGAGCTGCATTGGGACAGCGCATGGAGGCCCATGTCCGGGCCACAGTGGTGTTCAGTGAAACCCTTCCCAGGGGACCGTTGGATGAACTTGCACAACTTTGACTCCCGAGCGACAGAGAGCAAGGTCAGGGGAGTAAACAGCCCTGGTGACCCCGTGACACAGTGCTGGCCCAGGAAGGAGCAGTGTAGACTTGGGATTGATTCCACCTGAAGCTCCAAGGCTCTACAACTGCGCTCAGAGCAGTGGGGAGCGCGTTGGGGAATCACAGCATTCAGCCACCTGATGCTCGGGCGGAAGTGAGGACGAAGCCTGTGCAGGAAGGTGGACACTATCTCCATTCTCCCCAGAATCTGTGGAGCCCCACGGCCCTTACAGGCAGCAGAGCTGCAGGAGGAGCCCAGAATTGAGGATTTGAGGGAGAAGGGCCATCTTTTCAGGGTCCTTGGTGGTAACAGTTGTCACTAATATCTGTCTCATGCTTTGCAAAGTGCTTGCACTGACATCATCCTAATTTAGAAAGAATTGGTCCCATTTTACAGAACTGGGAAACAACTGAGTTTCTGAGAAGTTCAGTGGCTTGTGCAAGATCATACAGCCAGGAATGGCAGGGCTGGGACCGACACCCCCAATTTCTCTGATTCACACTCCAACTCTGTCTCCCCGCCCAGGGAGTTCCTGAAATCAGCCCCACCAAACACACATTTCTTAAGTGCCCTTGTGTGCTGGGCACCAGGCTAAGGCCTTCCTGATGAGTTTCATGAGTGACAAATGGAGTTAGTGACTCCCATCCACACTCCTTCGTTGCTACAGAACTCAGAAGTCCCTTGCGGTGACAACGTGCCTTTTTGACGGGACTACACCAGATGCGACAATCCTGCTCCCTGGTTTCCTTGACACTTAGGGGTGGTAACGGGACCCAGTTCCAACCAATGAGCTAGAAGGAGAAATCTACCAGCTATGGTTTCCAGGAAGATTCTGCTCTCCTGGTAAAAAGGGACAGACTTTGCTGTGTCCCTCAGGCTGTCTGCTTCCCCAGGCCTCTTTCCCCCCGCCCCCCGCCCTCGTTTATGGCCTGGGACCTGGGGACAGCAACCCTGCATCCTGCAACCATGAGGCCACTGCACCAGGACGTGGACGATGAAAAAGAGAAGGAGCTCAGGTGTCTGGTGGCATCCCTGGGACACGGAACCAATGCCACGTCCATCCGCCGCCGGACTTCCTATGGTTTGAGTAGCAAAAACATGTATTTGCTTCAGTTATTGGTACTGGACTTCCTAGTCCCTGCAAATGAGAGTGCCTTCCTCATCGACAAATAGGCGTTCCCCGTGCAGAAAGCAAGCCCTGAAAGCCCAAATCCATCATCGAATCAGATTATACAAACGTATTTATGTATGACTGACGCCCGGTGTGTGTGGTTTATTTCACAGGTCAGCTTGACTGGGCCACATTTATTCTGACTTTATTCTGGTTGTTTCTGGGAGGGTGTTTTTGGATGAGATTAGCATTTAAATCAGTCGACTGAGTAAAGCAGGTCCTCCTCTTTAACGACCTGGTGGGTGGGTGGGTCTCATCCAGTGAGTTGAAAGGCTGAACAGAACCAAAGGTCTGAATTTCCCCCGCAGTAAGAGGGACTTCCTCCCACCTGACAGCCTGGGGCGTTCTCAGACTCACACGGAAACATCAGCTCCTCCCGGGTCTGGAGCCTGCCGCCTTCGGGAAGAGCTACACCCTCCGTTCTCCTGGGTCTCGGGCTCAGCAGCTACAGACCTCGGCACCTGTCGGCCCCCATCATCACGTGAGCCAATTCCAATGAGTGAATGAATCCTATGAGGTTCTGTTTCCCCGAAGCGCCCCAACGAATGCACCAGCTGTCTTTTCTTTTCCCACGCTCAAATTTATATATACATACTGAGAGCAGCTTTGTTCACAGTAGCTCAGAAACGAAAATAGCTCACATGTCCATCAGCAGGGGCATAAAGAGCACACTGTGACAGAGCCACAGGAGGGAACGCGACCAGGCCATAAAAAGGAACCATCGCTGGTATTCACAAAAACACGACGCACCTCAAAAGCATCATCACACTAAGTGAACAGAGCCAGGCACAACCACCACCATACAAAGATCACTGCACATACTACGTGGTTCCATGTACATGCAACTCCAGGAAAAGGCAAATCTAATAGGTCATGGCTGGAAGCTGATCAGTGGCACCCGGGACAGGGTGGGGTGGCAGATGGCATGGAAAAGGGGACATCTGGGGAATCTGGGGGCCAGAGGGATGTGGCCCATGTCATCACTAAGGTGGCTGTTACCCAGGTGTTTATATTTGTCAGACGCATCAACAGTATATTACTTATAGTGGATGCATTTTATTTACGGAAATTAGACCTCATGAAAGTTGATAGTGCAAAAACACTTTTTTGATTTGCAGTGGGGCCCATAGATGAGTATAACGCAGATATATATATTAATAAAGGGAGGGGAGAAAGGTTATGGAAAGATAAAGCCAGGGAGAAAGTCAGCCCACAAAGTGCACGTCATCGCTTGCCCAGGGGGAGCTAGGACCGGGCTCCGGGCTTCAGAAGCCAACGCAAAAAGAGGAAAAGGAACAATCGCAAGATTTCATGTGTCCGTAAGATAAAATCGCTGTGTTCATAAAACAAAACTGGATCACAGGGAAAGGATGGCTCCTGAACTTATGGGAACCCAGAGGAGGAAGTGACTCAGTCTGTTTGGGAAGGCCAGGACGCGCTGCAGCGAGAGGGGCGGGGGGACCAGCCGATGCCGACTGCTGGGAGCGTGGCCGTGAGAAGGGTGGGACCGGGCTTCTGGATGGGAAATGATCGGGTTAACTCACTTCCTAGATGTCCTTCACATCTACAGAGATGGGATCAGAGGTCGAATTGCTGGGAAACAGGAAGAGGGTGGGGGCCTGGGCCCAGGCCTCAGCGGGGCTAAGGGAGGAACGGTGTCTCGGGAGCCAGGAGGGGCAGGTCATGTATGTCCCCACCGCCTGGCCACAGACCCGTCCACGGAGGGTCTCACCTGGTCAGCTGGACCCTGTCTGGGAGACTTTGCCAGGTCAGCCCAAACCCTCTGGCTGCTGAACTGACAGAAGGTGGAGGTCCCCAAGGAGGGGCGGAGCCGTGGAGCTGCTGGGGAGGTGCAGGGAGTTACTGGCCCATACAGAGCATTCCAGCATTTTCAGCAACCACTCTAGCAAGATGGTGCTCGATCATCGACTGCGGGCCGTCCCTGCCCACACGGATGACCTCTCCTCCCCGCTGCCTTCCGCAGGCCGAGTCATGCCTGATGACCACCAGCTAATGAGAATTCCTGGTCTTGGTCGACTGCCCACACTCAGGAATTTGCTATTCATGAGCAATGTCAGCTTTATGAAAAAGAGCCCTGTGTGTCAGCCCTTTTTCCCACACCAGGGCTCACAGCTGACGGGAGCCTGCTTCACACAATCTGCTGATGGGGGGAGAGGCTGTAATCCAGGAAATGGCTCTGGCAGATCCTCCCTGGGTCAGCAGAGCATTCTGGAACGTTCTTTTTTGTGTTTCCCCTTAGAAACCATTTGGAAGGGAAGCGCTGGGATTTAAACAAGACCCGAGTGAAAGGCTTCATGCCTGAGAGGACAATGGAGCAGGACTGTGAGGGGCCACCCACCCCCCCGACGTTCATTTTCCCAGTGGACACACAGAACAGGCTCAGGACCGAGATGTTCAAGGAACCTCGGCGCCTGACAGAGATGATGGTTGTCATTCGGGAGGACGACATGTCACGATGTGACATTATTTTACCTCCATTCATCGGGAGCCCTGAAGCTGACCTTACAGAAGGTGGTAATGTGCTAGCTTCCTAGCACTGGGTAAATAGTGGGGACCCATGTCAACACAGCACCATCCCCTCAGAGAGCACACCTGTCCCATGTCTTGTTACGTGACTTTCGCTGTTTCTCCTGATGTGACTTCTGGACCAACAGGTAACTAATTTCGTAAGTGACAACAGAGCCATCCTATGAGACGGCACCAGGGCCCGCACAGAAGATGCACAACCGAGGCCCCCAGGCTGGGGGGGGCTGCTTCAGAAGGTGAACTCCCTCGAATGCAGAGACCCTGGGTGGCAGGCGTCTGACACGGGGGCCTGTGGCTGGGGCTCTACGGACCCTCAGAGAGAAGTGGAGGGGCTGGGCTCCCCACTCCCACGCAGTGACAACCCTCCTCCTCCTCCGTGGCCCCTGCCACGGTCCCAAAGAACCATTGAGTCAACTGAAGCCTACTGACTGTGTTAGTATGACACCCCAAGGTTTATCCACATGGGCCCTCCACCAAGCACCCCTGCAGCCCACTGGGGAAGGTTGGGAAGGCTTTACTGAAACTGGGAAACTGAAGCTCAAAATAAAGGCCCCAAGTCACACATCTAGTCTAGAGAAAGACGGCCCAGTGGTCAGCAGCGTGGGCTCTGCAGTTTGGAGGGGTCTCGTGGAAATCCCGGCTGGCTAGCTTCAGCTCGCTCCCTCGCTCGCTGCCACTCATTCCCTCCCGGGCAGACTGATGACGCCCGCCCCGGGCACAGTGTTCCGGGGCCCACTGCCAGGCTCACAGCTGGACCACTGGCCAGGTGCATGGCCCTGAGCGGACTCATCGCTCCCTCTGTGCCTCGGTGTCCTCATCTGTCCAGTGGTTTTGTTCATCGTGTGTCTCTCCTGCCAAACCCCAGCCCCTCGGGGCAGCAGCCCTGTCTCGGCCGTCTTTCCATCCCAAACATAGCTTCTGGGATCTGACAAATGCTCGAGAGGGTGGGGGTGGAGCTCTCTGGCTGGGCAGACCCCTGAGAACAGAACCACAATCCTACCTTCTTGGAAGGTCCTTGGAAGATGTGCTCAGAAAGCAAACTGAAGCAGAACGAGGGGTGAGGAAGAGGCAGGGGAACGCGCCTCCCCTCCTGGCCCCTTCGAGTCGGTTTCCTTCCATTACAAAGAGTCCCCAGGACCCAGCGGTGGCAGGCTTGTTGGTTTGGGGGAGGGGAAGGGGAGAAGGGAGTTAGATGCTGAAGAAAGGGTCGTGTGATTTATTTTTGTTTTCGCTCCTGAGTTCGGGTCCTCTTACCCTTTATGACCACGGCAGTTTCGCAAGCATATGATGTCAACATTTTCATCTCAGCTAACTGAACTGAGATCTTAAAAACAAGTGCAACTCTGACCTCCATGGTCTTCCTCCCCAAAATTCAAAACCCAGACTAATCATGAGGAAAACAGCAGACGAAAACCCCAGTTACGGACTAGGCTGCAAAATACCAGACCAGCGTGCACTGCTCAAAACTGTTATGGTCCTCAGGGACAAGAAACACCTATGTTATCTCGGCTTCACAGGCATTTCTGTTTGCCCCTCACTGGACACTGAGGCCCCGCTGTTGGACGCCGTGGCTCATGTCCCTGTGTCCCCCAGCCACCAGCTGAGCTTGTGGTATATACTGCCCGACAACATCATTCGGTGACAGCTCACAAGCTCTGCATTCGGATGGCCTGGAGTTCATGCCCTGCCTCTGACACTTGTTAGCTGTGCAAACTTGGGTGAGTTACTTAACCTCTCTGAGCCCCGATTTCCACGTTAGGAGTGAAGGTGACCACCTCTCTCTCACAGAGTTGCTGTGGGAACACATCCGGAGACTCCTGACACGGCGTCTGGTACAGGGGGGCCCTCGGTGAAGGTGAGTTTCCTTTTCACCTTTAATGCACATGAATTCACGTCTTCCACAGCTGGGGTGGGAACACAAAGAGGGCAGGGAGCAGGTCTGGGGCCTACGAATGGGCGAATTTGTGAGCTCACAGCAACCGCTCACCGAATATCTGAGCCACGACAGACAGTATTAGTCCTGAAAGAAGCAGCTCCCTGTGAGGTCCGTCCGCCAGGACAGTGGGGGAGGGCTGGCGAGGGGGGGACTGCAGGAGGCAGGAGGACCGGAATCCATTTTTACTTGTTGCTCACCTTCCTCTGGGCAAAGCCTCAGCAACAAGCCTCCTCCTTAAAACCCATCAAAGCGTGCGGCTCCCGGGGGCCCCCAGCTTTCTGTCCCACCTCCACAGGCCAGGAGACACGGAGGAGGCCCCGGAGAGCAGCCGGGCCGGCAGGATCTCCCTTCTGGCTGCAGGAGGGACGGAGGAAGCCATGCCTGTCCTGGTTCCAGAGATATTTGACTTGCTCCGCAAGGCCATCCCCGCAGGCCGCATTCCGTGGCCCCGCGCCAGGCTGCTGTGTAATAGGCTCCGGCCACCCTCTCGTTACCTAATGCTTTCCTAATCTGCACTTTACGCAAGAGCAGTGTGAGTCTCTGAGAACACCAAGAGAAACACGCCACCAGGCACCTCCCGGGCCGGCCCGCACCCTGCTCTCTGGCTGCTGGCATCGTGGTGGAGGTCCTTGCATTCTTTACCGCGAGGGCCATGGGGTGGGTCCCTCGGAGCCCGATTTCCCCCACGAGGCTTCTCCACGAGGGCACCTTCGCCCTGTCTCTGCCATCACTCACCCTGCCCAAGAATTCTGTTCTGCACGCCCAGTGGGCAAGCCCGGATCTCTCCGCCTTGCTGTCTGGAAAGCAGATCTTTGAACAAATGGGGTTGGAACCATTCATTAATACTTCAGAAAAAAACAAAAAACACCTAACTTGACATCACATATAGAAGTTAGCTCAACATCTCAACACGGATCATGGATCTCCGTGAAAACCGAAAACTAGACAACTTCTAGAAGAAGGTACATGCAGGGTGGCCACCCCTTACCTGGTGTGATTTTCTTCACGGAGCTCAGCACTGCCTGCCATTACACTGCTGCTGTCTGCTCACACCTCTCCGCGAGAAAGCCACGCCTTCGTCCACTCCTTCCGTGCAGCCAGCACCCGCTGAGCGCCTCTCCTGGGGCAGCGGTGGGCAAAGCCAATGCTCTAAGAAGCAGAAATTTGCCAGAAGGTCCAGGTAGGGTTCATCGGACCTGTGTCCCTCCCAGTGTTCCCTCTTAAAACCTGGTCGGGGACTGTCTCGGGGCTCGCCCGTGTTAAGAGTCACAGAAGCCACAACGTAGAAGAATCACCAGTTTAGACGCTAAGACAGCTTTCCACCAGCCCTTCCAACAGCCCCCCGAGACGCTGAGCCAGGCACCTCGCCTAACAAGGCCTCCATCCCCCACTGATACGACGATTAGCCACGTGTGTTCAAGGGCTAGCATGAATAGAAATCCCCTAGGAAACGGGTTAAAAATGGGTACCTCTGCCCCAGAAAAACCTGATGCAGTAGATCCTTGATGCGATCAGGGAAGCAGCTAGGCCAGCCCTCACCCAGGGCAACCTAGGGCCCAGGGACCAAGCTTGGGATGTTGATGATTTTCCAGCTATTTTTCAAGCTGCAAAAAAAAAAATCTCCCTCTGAATAAAACTTCACCCAGCACACGACCTCTGCAGCACGCAAATCAGAGAGGCTCTGGGCAGGGGAAGGCGGCAGAGTGCTGCTGACGCCCGCTCGAGTGTCTCTCCCCACATTCCCAGCACGTGGTGACACAGGCACCCTGGGGTTCCCTGGAACACAGTTTGAAAACCACCACTCCAGCGGCTCCCCCCCGAATGAATCATTGCACGAGTATCTGTGCCGATCTACCATGTGCTGGACGCTGTTTTGGGTACTGAGTACCTAACAACAAACAAAACAGAGAAGTCCATGCCCCGAGAGATTTCACATCTGTGGGCGTGGCTTACGTGTTCATTCAGTGCTTGCCGTGTGCCAGGCGCCGTCCTGAGAGCTTTCTGTGCATTATCCCGTTCAGTTCTCACCACCTCCCCAGCCAGACACCTACTGCTATCAGCCCCATTCCACAGGAGGAACAACTGAGGTCCAGGGAGACTGCATAACTTCCCCCGAGGTCATGCTCTAGGAAGTGGCAGAGCAGGAATTTGAACCCGGGAATGTCAGCTCTGGCCAACGTGCTCTTCGGACATCCTGCCCGGTCGTCAGAGCCTCTGGTCTACAAGCCCAGGAGGCCCAGGAGGGCCCGCCTGACACATGTAGGCCCCCTGCCTCCTCACACGTGCACTCGAGCCAGCCTCTCAGCCCTCAGGCGCCGCGGGGTTAAGACTCCAAGACCGGGCTTCAGGCGACACTGGATCCCTCATGACTTCCAGTTGACGCAAGTGGCCTTCTCTACCTGCAGGGACACTGAGCAGCTCCTCTCTGGGGAGTGGAAGAATGTTCTCTCTAGCCCGGGTGCCAGTTTATTCTGGTCGCCACCGCACCGCTGGGTCCGCTTTGGGGCAGAGGAGTGTGCCCAGTGGCTCTGCCGGTGTTCCCAACTTGACAACGTGACACTGATGGGGCTGCAAGCAGACTGGCGGCACCAAATTAGGCAGCAGAGCAGGGAAGCAGCCAAGGGAAGGCTGGGTAAGAGCAGAGAGCACACGGACTGACGGGGAGGGAGGGGCCCCACAGGCCCGTGACACTCGGGCCACTCACCGTGCCCACGGGGACACTGAGGTCCAGAGGGAGGACGTGGCTGGTGGAGACGGTCTGAGCTGTGTTCTCAGGCCCCAGCTACTGCCTGGGAGGCACCGAGGAAGGTGCAGGGGTTGGAGGCAAGAAAACCCAAGTTCCTATCCCAGCCCCTCCCTTTACTGAGCTTTGTAACCTGAGCCCTTGACGCCTGAGGCTTTGGTTCCCCTTCTGTACAATGGGGTTGATAACACCCCTAGGGACGCTGGGAGGATCCCAAGAGGTAATTCACTCAACACACCCCATGCCAAACAGCTACTCACTAAGATCAGTTCCTCCCTGCTCCCCTCTCCTCGATTTAAACAGCATATGCCTGCTTTCAGGAATTAACTGAGACTTCACAGGTGTCTGGAAACGGGTTCCAACCCCACGCCACTCTAATTGTGTCTGAAGGGCCAGCCGCGTCCAATCACCCACAGGATTACTGGAGGTGCGGATTTCCAGGCCCCATCCCCCTGCCCGGCCGGATAGAGTCTGCATCTCACGAAGACCCCTGCGCGTGCACACACACACGTGAGACACGCTGGTCAGCATTTATTTCATGGCCTGACATTGCTTTGGACCATCGCTGGCTCTGAGTCCTGGTAGCCCACAAGACCTGTCCAGTGTCTTGCATGTGGCAGGCACGTGGGGTTATTTTACAGGTGTGATCTTATTTACACTGCACGGTCTCAGGAAGCGAGCATCTTAACTAAGCCCATTCCACAGAGGTCAGCCCTGGAGTCCCTCTTCAAGCCCTGGCCTCTGCACTCCGGGCTCCTCACTCCACCGCCCTGCTGGTGGAAACTAAGCACGTGGCCACCTCAGCAGAAGAGATCCAGTTGTTCATCCTTTACATCCCTACTCCCCTCGGAGGCAGCAGCCCCACCACCAACCAAGGTGGGGAGCCCTGCTACAAACCCCAAAGGAGCAGAGTTGGCGGCTCTTCACTTCCCAGAGGCCGGACAACCTCTTCTTGGAACTGGGAAGATCCGTGTGGAGTGGACTTGAGCCCTGCCCTGCCCCTCCCCGCCCCGGCCCCCAACCCATTCCTCTCTCTTCAACCTGAGGCCAAGACTCCTCGCATGGACGTTTTCCTGAGCTTGCTCTCAAGCCTCCTTCTAGTTAATGATGCACAGAATTCAAATTCATGACTGGATGCACAGCCCTCAGGCTGGCTCACGGGGCAGTGGCTGACCACCAGCCCTGACCGGAGGAGGGAACTGACGAGACGCTCACAGAGTCACCGAGCTAAAGGTCAGACTGGGAACTCATTTTTCCAAATGCCATGTCCTGTGACAAGAAACGATCCTGACACATTCACCTCATTCGCCTCCAGACACATTCCAGAAGGTCTCCCACCGCACACCAGCCAACACCCAGGACGCGGGAGCAGCCAGGGCCGGCCCAGGGGTGCCGGGGTTGGGAGTGGCCTGGCCACTGTTTGGCTGTGACTTCCTCAGTCTCAGCCTTGGCTTCCCTGGGCTGAAAATGGGGCAAGTGGAGACTAAATCTTTTATTTCAACAGGCTTTTTGTTTTGGAATCATTTTAGATTTACAGAAAAGTTGCGAAGATAGCACAGAGAGTTCCCACGCATCCTTCATTCCGTTTCCTCCGATGTTACCCTTTGACATCCCGCGGGACACTGATCACAACTGAGAAGCCCACAACAGCATGCCAGTGTTAATTAAACTCCAGACTTCATTTGGATCTCCCTCTTATTTCCCACTAATGGCATTTTTCCTGGTCCAGGATCCCATGTTGCATCACTAAATCCCTGATGAGGTCTCTGCCCAGTTCTGAAAACAAAGGGGCAGTAAGCCTGCCCGGTTAAAGGCCCTGGGTGTGTTAATTAGCAAGTGAGTTCTGTGCTGTGTGATTTGAGGCAGAACCCTTACCCTCTCTGAACCTTAGACTCTTCATCTGTAAAAAGAGGATACCAACACTGCTGTATAGGGCGCTGTGGGGGTGCATTTGCTAACTCATGTGAAGCAATTACTGTGGCCCTTAATGTACCATGAGCATATTCTGATCCATCTCAGCGGGGAGGAATCATGGACCGAATCGGCCGTCCCAGCATGCTGTGAACTTCTTGGCTCAAAATCTCCCGGCAAAACGGCTGCTCCAAACACGAGACAGCACGTTGCTGGACCCACACATCGGACCCATGTGGAAAGCACAGGACCAGAAGGGGCAAAGGTCTGGAGTCACACCGGCCTGAGCTGGAGTCCAACCCAGCTGCTCACCAGCAGCTGCTCACCCGTGATCCCATGAGCCTTGGCCACGCTATTCAGGCTCTGGGTCTCAGCACCCACATCTGTTAAATGGGAACAAAGTGCCCACCACACAGGGCACTTCGCTGGGAGATAAAGAAGAGACCCGCACTGGGTCCGCGTCCACTATCGGTCGTCTAACACAAATGTGTGCCAAGTACACACCCATTTCTTTATGTCTGGACTCCGACCTTCGATTAGTTTGTTTGCATGTAAATTTCAGTAGTCATAAAAACAACTCTGCGAATACATAGAGCTGATTTGCGAGATAAAATGATATATCCTCAAACAAAAAAAAAAGTTTAAAAACAACTGAAGACAAGGAGAGATAAGGGAAAATATTACTCTTTAAAAAATTGTTTTTATTGCCCTGGCTGGTGTGGTTCAGTTGGTTGGAGCGTTGTCTCGAAGCCAAAAGGTCACAGGTTCATTTCTCAGTCAGGGTGCATGCCTCGCTGTGGGCTCCATCCCCAGTCCAGGCACTTAGGATCCCCAGTCTGGGTGCATGTGGGAGGCAACCAACCAATGTTTCTCTCACACACTGATGTTTCTCTCTCTCCCTTCCTCTCTCTGCAAAAACAATGGGAAAAAAGTCTTCAGGTGAGAAATTAATTAATTAATTAATTAATTAATTAAAATTTTGAAAAAGGTGATTGTACAGCAGCCAGCAGCCCAACCATGCCAGACAATGCACCTGGGCTAAGGTGCGCTCTTTCTGGTTGGTGTGAGCTGCCCGAAGGAAGGCAGCAGAAACCGCGTCGCAGGCCAGGCGGAAGGACCATCGAAATTCACGGGACACATTCTCTGGCAGCGCTCGTTTCTGGCGGAGGAGTTCAATTCCAGCGCCATAGCAACTCCCTGAGCCCAGTGTGCACGAGCCGCAGGGAGACCTAGAGCGGCCGTAGCAAAGCTGGGGTACGAGCTTCTCATTCTCAAGCCTGAAGTTCAATCAAAGCTCCAAAGCACATCGATCCTAGACTAACAAAAGGTGAAAGGAACTAGCAATGCCACGGACAGGTCCAAAGCAGAGCGACCCCACTACTGGGCTTTCCAGGATCAACAAATTTCTCCATGAGCTGCTCACTTACTTAGTGTGAAACTCATACGTCTTGTGACCACATCGAAAGACCCTGTCCTTTCTTGGGTGTTCCAGTGCGTGTTTGGGGCTGTAGTGATACACCGCCTCCACAGCCCCACTGGGCCATTGTATCGGAAAAGTGCACCATTATAAGCCTTTTCGTCTGCCTCAGCACAGCGAAGTCATTCCAGATGCTTTTGTTCAAATCGCTGGAATTGCCTGGAACTGGACTTTGATACACCCACCCTGTGCCAGCTGAGGCTGCCATGTGATGGCGGAAGTAAGCACACAGCAATGACAAACGCTGTAGCAAAACGGTTATCCATTCTGGCATTCCGACGGCCCGCCCGTGCTCCTGCTCCACCCTCCACTCACCAGTCTCCCCAGATCTGTTGTGGTGGTGTGCGGAGGCAGGAACCTCGGGCAAAGAGTCCAAAGACCCAAGTTCATGTCGCCGTTCAGAGCTGTTGATGCCTGAGAAACAACTGAAAAACACTTGAGCCTCCATTCTCTCAATCTATAAAAGGGAGCCAATAATATTTGATCTGGTTAATTCACTTGACTATCGTGAGGGTGAGAGGAAGGGGGGAGGGAAACTTCTAGAAAGTTCAGTAGGAATAGAAGGTTGGTATATTACTTGCATGACGCTAATGACAAGCACAGGGAGGACACGGGGGAAAATTCAAGAGATCAGCGATCTAGGCAGCACATTCAGCTCACCATTCGCATTCCAGCCTTCTAAATGGAAGTGGTTGTGCTCGCCCC
This sequence comes from Phyllostomus discolor, assembly GCF_004126475.2. NCBI lineage: Eukaryota > Metazoa > Chordata > Mammalia > Chiroptera > Phyllostomidae > Phyllostomus > Phyllostomus discolor. The sequence goes on along the minus strand of NC_040909.2, from coordinate 129,671,350 downwards.
AGATTTGTTCCAGTCTTCGAGGAGATTAATTAAATGTATGGATTTGTGGCATCACGTGTCATTCCAGCCAATCCTGACCCATATTTCTCCCCATTAGTGCCTGCAACAACAGTCCAAAGAGGTGTTGTAACCTTAATTGCTTGCAAAGCGTTTTGAAACCCTTAGATTAAGAAGCTCCATGAAGTCCAGAGCGCTGGCAGGCTGTGCGCCCCAGGAGTTATGCCGAGTCTCGTCCGGGCTCCTTGGAGCAGGGAGACACTCCGGTGCATGTTCTGAGACTGAGGCTGCCCCAGGTATTGAGGGGCTTTGGGGTCTTATTCATGGGATGGACCTAGACCGACCCCCAGTTTACCCACTTCTAAACCACCGTGGTGTTCGGCCATTTCCCACCTTCTCCCGATGCCCCTTTCCTTTCCCTGAGGCCCCGAGGCGCCAGGCCTGCGTGGCACCTGCTCTGGGGCCACAGGTCTGCGCTCCTGGGTGATCTCAGCCTGAGCCCTGGAAAAGGGTGGTCGTGTCATCTGTCACTTCTGTCTGCCTCCTCGTTTACACCTAACATTGATGATGACTTAGCCCTCACTGTAATCTTTACAATGGGAATGAAGAGCAAAAATTCTGTCCCATGGCGATAACCCTTGGGAGGGATGCCTGGCGGGGGGGCAGGGGGGGTAGAAAAGGGCAGGAGGGGCTCCTGGGGTCCCGGCACAGTTTTGTTCCCGTGACCCAGCTGCTGCTTAAGCCAGTGTGTCCGATCTGTGAAAATTCAGAGCTGTACCCTCACATGTGCATTTTTTTCTGTACATGTGTCACATTTTACAATATGAAGGTTGAAAAACAAATCGCTCTAGATGCTAATTGACTTCATTTAGAATAGAGTTTGATGTAATAGGGAAACTATAAACTTCATGAAATTGAAATCCTTTCTTTCTCTACCTTTGTGATTCAAAAATGTCTTTAGGTTTTTTTATTTCCATTTTTACTTACAGAAAGAAAAAAAGGAAATGCCTCAATTAGCTGCTTTGACTAAGTGTAATGGTTGGGAAGAAGGTCGTTCTCAACAAGAAGCCGGAGATGCCTTCAGGGTATATGTGGACACCTGGACTTACAGCGAAATTCTGTTGGAGATACACATACACATTTTCCTGAGAAGTGGCCGTAGCTTTCATCAGGCTCTCAAGGATCCCTGCCCTCAAACAGGCCAGATGGATTCTCACGGCTCAAGGTGTATCCATGTATGCTCCTCTTCAAATGCTTCTTGACTCTAAACTCGACCCATAGCCCTCACCAACCTGATTTCGCCAAAGCAGCTTCACCCCTGGAAATCAATTTGCCCACTCCCATGGGAAGAGGGAATAGGTGCTATCAAAAGTCAAATATAATAATCATACATACTCATCATCAACTGCGGACATGTTTCCCCCGTGAGATTCCACGCCCCGAGGCCAAACCTTTGCCCCGCCCCCCTCCCCCAGCATCTCACATGAGGCAAAGGCGGGTTGGACTCGGAAGAAATTCTCGGCGCCGATTTACGAAACCAGATTTATTAAAATTTCTCTACAAGTCAAAAACAGCCATCTCACTCTCCACATATATACACATGTACAGGAAGGATCTAGTGTTTCTAGCTGTCCCGGCGGGAGCCCCAGCCGGCCCGGCCGGACTCCGCGGCCGGGTAACGTATCACAGATACAACAGTCGGGCAACCACGAGAGCGTGAGTGCGACAGAGGCCTCCGTCCTCCCTCCCCTCCGAGTCCCATGATTCCGTCACGGTACTATTGCCCGCAGTCATTCACATTTCACGTGGTTTCAGACACGCAGGTTATTCAGACAGACACAGACAACAACACAAGCCTCAGCGCCAAAACAACAAAACGTATCGGACGTATGTATAAAAGGTAAAATATATGTACAAAGTACACAGTACATGAGGTATACACGGCATTCTTGACAATCCATGTTAGTAGTTTGCCTCGGCGTAGCCCTTAGGGATGCCTGCCCGTTTCTGCGCCATTTCCCAAAAATACAGTATGTTTGATTTACCCGTTTAACCACCTGATTTCAGTCCTGTCCGGGACACTGACTAGTGCGTCACCCGTACTCGTTTCTTAATGCAGGTTGCAGCTCCTCTGCTAAGCTCTCTCTTCTGCAGGGAGTGAGTTCCCGTCTCTGGAAGCATTCGAGCAGAGACAGGATTCCCAGTTGTGAAAGAAGGTGAAGAAAGAGGGGATTTCTGCATTGGGAGGTGGCAGGAAGAGAAGTTGGACCAGAGGACTTTTAAAGTCCCTACTGACTGCAAAGGTGTGGGGGTTTGCTATTTCCTCCAGATGCGGATTACACAGATGTACTCACGCCACGTTTGAAATATTAACAACCCATCATGCAGAACTGCAGACACACACAGAATACCGAGGGCAGACCATGTCCACGGCAGGGTGAAAGTACAATTCTGGAACCTGGTCTGAGAACCATCCAAAATTCACTTTCTCTGGAGTTTAACATTTGCTCTTGGGAGAGGGGAGTGGGGAGACTCCGTGTCTTTCTCCTCTTAGACAAAAACACTCCACCCTGAGATGGTCTTGGGGAAAAAAAAAAAAGCAAAGGATAAATGTCAACGTAGTTGAGAAGAACCAAAAAAAAGCTAACAGTCTCCAAGTGCTCCAATTATTGTTATAAGTCTGCAGTCTCTGAGCTCAGAGTTCTGAAATAGCCAGGAGTTCCAATCATTCGTGACACTGTTCTACTGTTAGCTGGTAAGTGCTTTTAGGGTGAAGGCGGGAGACGTCTCAAGGTCAGGAGGAAGGCATTAAGTGCAAATGAGGTCTTGGCGGGAGACGGAGGAGAGCGTCTGGGTTCGCGGTGCAGGCAGGCTTCTCCGTTGCTACCACAGTCTGCCCCCCAGGAAGGCGCAGCGTGGTCGCTCAAAGTGTGTGAAGGAAGGGTGAGCGCTAAACCAAACCAAAAAAATAAAAATAAAAACGAAGAACTCTCCAATGAGAGAAGCTAGGGGGGCAAAAGTCTAGCTACCAAGGACAAGTCAAAGATGGCAGGTTTATTGGCCCGAATTATTATTCACCCTGTTAAAATAGGTTATTGCTCCAAATGCCATTGTGCGATTCACTTCCTCTCCCTTTAGAATGTCCGTGCCACCTGACCACACGCCGCAGGGTATCCATACTCTTTGCCACCTATAAAAGATGCAGACCCCCCACCCTCGAATCTGACCAAGGGTCGTTGGCGAGGGCTCCCGAAGAAGGGGAACGGCTTTGCAGGGCAGCCAATCAGAGTGCACGCCGCTCACACCAACGCAGTCGCTCATCACCGCCAGTCAGAGGGGCGCCCTGCCGCCGAGTTCAGCAGCTGCAGTCTTTACGCCATCACCTATCTGGTTGGCACCACATTGAAAGGCCTGTCCATCTTTGGAAAGGAAATGCCATGTGTGAGAATTATGAGGTTTCTGAGGTTTCTGGGATTAGCAGAAGAAGGAACTAACGTCACTGTCCTCCCGGTACTCTGGGACGATCTGGTCTGAAGTTCCCATTTCTGAGTCGATGTACCCAGGTTCCGAGACGGACTCGAACCAGGGATGGAGTAAGATCTCGGGAGCAGTGAGTCTCTCGGAAGGCTCCCGCCTCAGGAGGCTGCGAATGAGGCACCTGGCTTTGGGGGAAATGTGGTCAGGAATGCAGAACTGTCCCCGGCGGATTTTGGAGAACAGGGCACTGGGGTCTGAGTCATGGAAGGGGTAGCGTCCCACCAAAAGAGTGTAGAGCATCACCCCGAGGCTCCAAACATCCGCCGCCTTTCCGGAGTAGGTCCCGGTGGTGTTCAGAATCTCAGGGCTCACGTAGGCTGGGCAGCCGTGTTTGTCTGACAGGGCGTCGTCTTCCCCCTTGATTATGTGGGTATCTTCCAGACTTTCCAGTCTGAGCTGGGTTCTGCAGGAGAGGGAACAAGCCATTACTTCCAGATCAGCCGCTATGAAAAACAAAGCCTTCTTGATAACAGTGCCCACAGGCGCTCACTGCCGAGGCCCAAGAAATGCCATTTACCCCCCCACCCAGCAAACAGCGCCCTGCAACCACCAGATTCAGGATTCCACAAACCCATACAAACTGCAGTAAACATTTGCGGAGTGTGGAGGGAGCGCTGGGATGGAGTGCATGATGCAAAGTCCCCAATACTAGTCATCACGCTAGAGCTAAGAAGACCTCTCCTGACAGGGCTTACACGACTCACAAAGTACACCTTGCCGAGGTGGGAGCTGGTCTCCGGGGAATGCTGACATCTTCTACAGAAGCTATCAGAGAAGAGCACGATACTCTATTCTTTAGGGAGGGCCCGAACATCCTACAAGCTGCAGAACTTATCCCACCACGGCAGCCAGGGCTATTGGACCCACACTTGGCATGACAGAGGAGGGAACTTGAAGTCACTATTATTACCGCACAGGTTGTCAACCCTCCTACTTACACCGATACACACACACAGAGGGAAGTCTATCTACCTGGGCCCAGGCCGTGGTCACTGTGATGGGGAAATTGCAAGGGAGGCCCATTGCATTTATTGAGGTGTTTCATTGCAAAGAACACTTAGCCTGGACAGAGAGGTTATATGAGCAACCAGAGGCGGCTGCTGAATTTGAAAGATGCAGGGGTCCAAAAACATCTGCATGCAGGGAACACCAACACCTGAGCATATGCACTCTCCATGGGGGCTTATCTGTTCGGGTGACAACTGAATTCTGGAAACCTTTCATCAAAGGCTCCGTTATGAAGCTGCAGGGGCCTCCCTATCCAGACCCAGCCACCCAGGTCTCTTGGACCCCACGTGGGAAACCTCTGCTCTCTGGGGGCAGCCCGAGCCTCTCCCTGCTTCTCAGAAATAGCCCTGTTTCAGTAAGTCACTCGTGAAGTTAAACGCAAACATTTGCTGCTGGCTAATGGGTCAATTCCTTTTCCTCTCAAAGGTCTGGTTGGCTTTTTTTTTTTTTTTTTGGTGTGTGTGTTTTTTTTTAATCTTCCTGCCTTCCTGTTCCCTGGAGTGTAGTATGCATGTGCTAACTTCGGTATGTCCTCAGCCTGACCTCCCCGTCGTTATGTAAAATACCCATTGGTTCTGTAAACGGAAAATATGACTCAACCCTCACTGTCCGCCCCTGATTGGCTGCTGTAGCACTAAAACCCTGCACCTGTGCTGGTTACACGCTAGCGTCAGCTTGCCATTGCTTAACCCTCGGGTTGCCAAACTTCACGCACATGACATTCGCCTGTGCAATGCGGATTTCAAAAGCTCGTAAGGAGGTGTGAAAGGCATGTTTCAGAAAATACATCACCATATTGAAAGGAGCATGTGCCAGGAATTAGAAACTTCTCCATTGCAAACACTCTGCTTGTCTTTGCTAATCGGTATGTTCCAATAATTATTGCAAGGTCAGATACAAAACCTTGCTTTCTGGTAACTCAAGCCGGGACTTTTTCAAGGACTTGGAGTTAAGGGTAAGAGTACAGAGGAGATGGGAGGGTCAGCCTTGCATAAACAGCTACAACCAAAAAACTCATGGCCACCTCTACAATTCTAAAATAATACTGCTTTTAATTCACGAGGGATGTGGCCCACCTCCTGAAATCAGGTAAGGTTTATCTCCTGTGGCTTCCTGAATTCTCTTGTCTGAAACCTCAGTTCTGAATCTTAAGGTCTCATTATTCTCTTATCAAGCGCATCTTGTCCTTTATGAGGTAAGCTGTGATCTATATTTAGCAACCGATTCCTGCCAACTTCCATTTATTATGCAGCGTGGCTATTTTCTGAATACGTAGCCAAATAAGATGTCCAAAAAAGTCACCGGAGAATGTGAAAAAAATATGAGGGGCCAAGCCTGAGACAGAACAGAAATGTGGTGCAGAGGAGGGCAGAATTCTGCAAAGGGAGCTCAGTTATACCTTCTAGGCACAAAAAAAAAAAAAAAAGCCACACCCACTCGGTGAAAACAAGGATTTGAAAACTTCCTCTAGGAGTCAAGGGTGTGAAGGGCAGGTTGACATTTGCACCCCAGAAGAAATGACCTTTCTGAAAACAATGGAGAATAAACCTGATCCTGGAGTGGACATGGGGAGGGCTTCCTGTCATCACCTGACACCCCACAAAAGCACCCAAGTGTCCCCAAACCACATCCACACGGGTGCAGAGTAAGCCGACCTTGGCCAGGGCTCCTCAGGGGGGGACCTCTAAAAACGAACTGGGACAGCTGAGCCCTCGGTGTGGTTTTGAACCGCAACGCTGTACCCAGCTGCTCGACCTGCACCTCCGTTTTGGTTCCAAAAGGCCCCAGGAGGGGCTGTGAAGGCTGCTCACCTCTCCTCCGTGGAGAAGACGAATTTCCTAAGCTTCAGGTCCCCCAGCACAATGGCCGACTGGTGACAGTGGGCCACGGCAGAGACAATCTGCTTGAAGAGCCGGGAAGCCTCCTCTTCCCGCAGCCTCTTCCGGCTTCGCACGTAGGAGTGCATGTCCCCAAAGTCCTTCTCAAAGAAGACATAGGCCTTGGTTTCCCCAAGGATCACTTCCACGATGCCAGTGATGTTTCTGTGTGACGGCAGCTGGATGTAAGGCCTGATTTTGTCCTGGTAGTGTTTAATGGGAAACACCTGCAGAGAGAAGGCGACCCGCTTAGGAGGCAAGGAGAGCAGAGGCCACCGCCAAAGTCCCAGGCTGGGCTGCAGTTCTCAGTCTTTGGGCCTGTGATTGATGGTAGGGTCCATTCATTTACCCCCTTCCCCTTATCTCTGCCCCCCCCCCCCGCCTTTTGCAACCCCAAACCAGCAACACCCAGGACCTTGGGCTAGCCAATACCCAACAAGTCACCATATGGAAGGTTCAAAAGAGCTGCCTTCTCTATACGCTGTCACCTTCCATGAGGTCATCAGCTCCAGAGAGCTAAGCCCCCAAGTCCCCACCTTCTTGATCCTTCCCTGTTGGCAGGCGGGGCCACACCAGGTGCTGCTGATAGCAGCCCCTCCCTGCCCCCTGGGGGGTCTTCAGGAGCTGAAGGGCAGGCCCTGGAAATGCAGGGCCTCCTGCAAAGCCAGAGTGCTCAGCCCAGAGAAGGTGCTGACTGCGGAGTCTGCAGCCTCCAAGTGGAAGCAAGGACTGGAGGACCGGCGGATCTGTCATTAGTCAGAAGGAACTGATGACTCGGAGGGAGAAGACTGTGACTAGGCAGCCTTAAGCAACCTGCCCACCGTCTGGCTCCGGCATAAGCAGCCTTGAGTGAAAATTCTCCCAGGCGAATATGGAATCCTCTCCATAGTTTTTGGGGTGGGTTTTCCCCCTATTTGTTTTTATCTCTCCACACCCCCTCGACTCCCACCTCCACCTTCACCCAGGAAATGCATAGTGTCTCCTCCCCAAAGCTGGCTGGTCTCTTTAAGGGCCTTTTGTTTGGCTGGGTTACTCATATCCTAGGACTCAACTGGAAACGGTGACACACGGGCTGTCACCATCTGGATTCGGCTATTATCCTCTGCTCAGAGGAACTGGAAGGGGTTGCACAATGGCCATACCCACCCCACCTCGGAGGCCTGGCTGCTCTGCCACCAGCTAGGGAGACCGCTCTGCGGCCCCCCCCCTCCCACGCCACGCACCCCACTGCACACACACACTCTTCCCCATACAGCTCGTGGCCCCCGCGGCGGGCGAGAGGAAAAGAGGTTTCCCCCCTTTTCAACTGGGCTTGAGCATGAAGTTTCATTCAGCTCGGACACTAGGTGGCAGCAACAAGCCCAAGAGAGTTGGCGGATGGCGGGGTGAGGGGGGCGCTGGATGAGGGTCAGGTGAGCTGCGGAAACCCAAGAGCGACTTGAACAGGGGTGACCCCATCCTTCGGGTGAAAAGGAGACGCCCAAAGGGTTCTCAGGGATGCCTGAGCCGGGGGTGTGAGGTTCCCAAAGGGTGGGCTGTGGGAACGGTCTGCGTCTACGCGCGCTGCGGGAGCACGCGGAGGATCCGGTTTCCAAGAGTTGTATCTCCTGGATGGAATCCCTTATGTTAAGAAGAAGAAGAAGAAAAAAAAAAAAAATCGCTGGCCGGAAAACAAAGACAGGGCTGGAAGCGAGGAATCCTAGCCGGTGTGAGCTTTGCAACATTTCTACTCCGGGCAAATCCCCCTCCACCCCCGCGCTGGGAGGGCCCCTCAGAATTCTCTCTCTCCTCTCTCTAGGGAGAATGGGGTTCTTGTCCCAGCGCGGGTTCAAGCCGGAATCCCCAAGACCCGAGCCCGACACCGGCAGCTGAGCCCGGGTGCCTTGACACCCGGGCAAGGCAGCTGCCGGCTGCTCGAAGCTCCAAGGAGGCACCCGCTGCAGGGCGTCCTTCCAGGACACAGGCGGGGGGAGCGAGGAGAATGAGAGAAGGGGAATGGCATGGCCCAGGAATCCGTTTCAATTCCATAACTTATATGGAACGCCACGCGCTGCACTGGGCGCTAAGAAAATACTGCAGAGAGAAGGCAGCTGAACACCGCACTTCCTCCGGACTGCCGACCCCTCTCCATTGTATCAGTCCACCGGGAACCCCTCAGTCGCCCCAAAGGGCGAACCTGGTCAAACACTGCCTCACCCGGCTCAAGTCACTTACCCACCATGCCCCAAACTCAAGCCTTGGCGGCACCTTCGACCCCCCGAGCGCCAGAGAGTGAGACCCCAAGCACCACTGCCTGCCACCGCGTCCCCCCCTAACCCCCACACTCCAACCCCCGGGCGCCTACCTTGCAGCGCAGCTCGCGGCCCGTGTGGATGCACAACGCCCGGGACACATGCTCGCGCTCAGCCAGGGGCAGCAGTAGGTAGTCGGCGATACGGCTGGGCCCGGGCGAGCTCCCGGTGCCGTCGCCAGACCCCGACGCGGCGGGAGGAGGCTGAGGACTGCAGGGAGAACCAGGGGGGCTGAGGTAGTCCGGTTGGTTGGAGCACTCCGAGAGGCGCGGGCACTTGGCCGCCACGGCGGCGGGGTCGTCCGCGTCCAGTAGGCGTTTGGCCGGGGCGCCCCGGGAGGCCGGGAGCAGCAAGGTCGGGCCGCGGGGCTGCGAGGCGCCGCTCATGGCAGAGCGCACGGGACCGACCCGCATCCCGCCCCGGGACGGGATGGTCCCGGCTTTGTACGTCCTGGGATCCGCGCGGGAGACGCTGCGGGCTTGGCGCGGGCGCCGCGACTTACTCCAGCCCTCAAGGAGTTTGCAGACAGAGCTGGGCTCGGCCCCCAGAGGGGGCAAAGCAAGAGTACCCTCCTGAGCGCTCTGGTGGCACACGGGGACCACGCTGGCCGCGCGTCCGGGGGCGGAGGCCGGCTCGGGTCTTCGGATCCTGGCAAGCACCGGCTGGGTGCACCTCGCTGGGAGCGGCCGCCGCTATTGTTGTCAAGGCTGCCGACAGTTTCAGAGGCAGAAGCGGCTGCGGCCGGCGTTCCCGAGGTCCCGAGACGCGAGAACAGGATCCCGCAGGCTCCGCAGAACGCAAATCAAATGCGCTTCCCAAAGCAAGAAGTCCAGAGCGAAAGCCGGAGCAACTTTTCGGTGGCGCTCGGGATCCTACGCGCTCCGGAGCTCCCGGCGTGTGTATGAGCGAACGAGACGCACTCGGAGAGAGTGACTGAGTGTGAGTGAGTGTGTGCGCCGCACAGATCCCAGCCAGTGCACTCCTCCTTCTCCTTTTCCTCCACCTCCTCCGCCTCCCGGTGACTCACGCTGTATACACACACACTCACAGGCCGGGCTGTGTAAACAGTTGGGAAGCCGGGTTGTGCAATGAGGTGGCTACGACGACTCGGGCCTTGCCGCCAGCGAGCAATCACCGGAGCGGAGGGGGAGGCTGCGGGGGGAGCAGAGGTGGAGCTGGGTCCGCGGGGGCGCTAGGGGTGGCCCGAGCGCTGGGGATGCTCTGGGTAGCGCGCGCTCTGGCGCAGGTGATGCGTCCGAGCCGGCTAGGGCGCGCGCACGCGCCTCCGGGGCTGGGCTGGGCTGGGCATGAGGCGGCGCGCGCACTCCGGCTGGCAGAGAGCTCAGCTACACAGGCTGAAGGAGGGGGCGGCGGAAAAGTTCCCGTGACGTCAGGGTCCCCGGGAAGTGGGCGGGCAGGGAGGGGCGGGGCCTGGGGGAGGAAGCGACCGCGGATTGGTGCGCGCTCCCCATTCACACCTAGCACAAAGGTCTGCGGGCGCGCGCGCCGCGGTTCTGCGCACCCGCAGCTAGCTGCTGCTGCTCCGTTAAAGCCTTTCGCCCCGGGGATCCCCCCCACCCCGCCACCGCCCCGCGCCTTGGAGCCAACGGTTGGAGCCGTAGGCGCCGGCGAGGCCCGGGTGCAGCGAGAGGAAGGGAGGATAGAAAAGGTGATGAATTCCAGAACCAGTCATTCACCCCCACGCGGCAGTTCCGGGGAAGACCTGTGCGTGGTAGTGGATGTGGCTTTTTTTTTCCTTTTCCTGCCCCCTCCCAGTTCTAATCCCCAGCGTCTGTTCGCTTCCACAAATAGAACCTTCTGTTGGATGAAATAAAAGCAAACACGGGGCCTTCTGCGCTGCCTCCACCTCCATGCCCCTCCCGCGCCTGCCGCCGCCTGCCAGGATTGCACGGAAATAGCTTCTCCAGGCTCCCTGGCCGCCCCTTCGCGGTGACTCGCAGAAAGAGCTTCCTGAGCCGCGGCCGGTGGGAAACAAAGGATGTGGGGAGCGGGCGGAAGGGGCCCACGTGGCCGCCGCCGGATTCCTACCCCCTCCCCAGCCAGCACAACAGGGTTTGGGGCCCTGGTGCCAGTCCCGGTTCCCTGGTGGACACGTAGGGGTGTGGAAGTCATTCTGGCCACAGACAATGATACTGGGTACCCAGGGGCAACCCTGCAATCTCGTGCGCGTGCATTCCTGCAATATGATTTGGGTGAGCACAAAATGCGTGGCAGACCCTGCCCAAAGCTCCATGAAAAAAAAAAGAAAGGAAAAAAAAACCCCTAAGAATCTCATTTCCTTCATGAGAGAAACAGGTCATTTTGGAGTCCTTGGACACCCAACATAGAGAACTCATCAGAGGGTGTCTGCACGTGGGCTAAAACCAAGTCAAAACCCAAGGATAAATCCTTTTGTCTCCATTCAACAACACTAATCATGCACCTACAAAGGGGCAGACACTGGGCATTAAGAGATGAAAATTAAAATAATGCTAACAGCAGATTAGTTGAGGTCCATAATGTGTTAGGCACTTTACACATATTACTTAACTTCAGCGTTGCAACCACGCTGTGGGGTTATCTTTTGCCCCATTTCCCAGAAGAAGCCTGCAAAGATTTATTTAAGTTACCCGCTGTGGTCAGATCGCTGGTAAGTGTTGGTGCTCACTGGTGGGGACTCAAAGGAGAGATTATGACCTGTAAGGAGAACAGGAGTTGGGGAGGACTCCGTCTAGAAAACATTTGAAGCCCTGGCTGGCGTAGCTCAGTGGATTGAGCACGGGCTGTGAACCAAAGCATCCCAGGTTCGATTCCCAGTCAGGGCACATGCCTGGGTTGCAGGCCACAGCCCCCAGCAACCGCACATTGATGTTTCTCTCGCTCTCTCTTTCTCCCCCCCTTCCCTCTCTAAAAATAAATAAATAAAATCTTTAAAAGAAAAAAAACAAAACAAAACACTTGACCTGGGGGATGTGTGGGTGGTGAGATAGTTGCCCAGGGCGGGTAGGAATGGTGAGTGGCTAGGGATGTGGGCAAGGGCAGGGCTGATGCACAGAGGCCAGGGTGGCTGCAAGGGAAGCAGGGAGCTGAGCCTGAAAGGATCCTTTGGGAAAATGTGAAAGGCTCCGAAGCCATGGTGAGGAAGTTGCCCTTAGTCCTGTGGCTGGGAAAGAGGTTTCCGGTCTTTCGTTTTGTGCCAGCCTTTAGGATCCCCAAGCGCAGCTTCACAGCAGTGCTCGGACGCCAGGCTCAGCATGGCTCATCAGCATCTTCCTCCAAGGTGTGCTGCTCCGCCTTCACTGCCTCTCCTGAGACAGGCGTCGCCACCAAGACAGACCCCTGGCACCAGAGCCCCTGACAGCCATTTCCCCTGGAACCCGCCTTTGTCCTGTCCCCCACCGCCACTGGGTCACTGGGTTCACCTTAGACCTGTTGGCTGTCAGAACAATCCCTGCCTTCGTCTGCTCAGCTCCCTGCAGCTGCCTCTCATAAGAACTTCCTCTCGTGTTTTCTTACCCATCGGCTTCCAGCCCGGCTGGCCCAGTGGGAGACCCTGGATGGAGATGGGAGAGTGGGAGCAAGAGACGGTAGAGGCTGCTTCTTCCTTTCTCTCTGCTTCGGGCACCGGCTGCGCCTCCTCTGTGGCCCCAGCCCCCCTAGACAGCCCCTTTGTATGGCTGTTGCCATGTGCTGTGAGATTCTCCCCCCACCCTCAGCACTGAAGGATGTAGTGCCCCCAGCTGCTGGAGAGCCTTGGGGGAGCTGTTTTGGAAAATCGCCTCGACGGAGAAGAGCCCCCCTGCCCACGGTCACGGTGCCTTCCCGGGAGGTGTGCATCCCGTGGCTGACGGTCATGGGATGGTAAAGGTCTGGCCCCAACCTGGGCCGACTCTGAAGGGTATCCCAGCTTCAGACCCCTCGTACGGGGTGGCCCGAGATCGCCTCCAGCCCAGCTTTTCCCTCTGCCCGGTCCTGCTCCTTCCCTTCCCAGAATGTTTCCTGATAAACTCGCTGTTTGCTCATCTCCATCTCTGAGTCAGCTTCCTGGGGGATCCAACCGTGGCACCCCTTCCCTCCTCGTGGTCCTGGCTCACTCTGGCTCCCGGAATCAAGCGACACCCCTTTTGTCTCCTCCGGCTCTAGGGTGACAGTGGCTTCCTGATGTTGTTAATTTCTGGGTTGCCTCCTGGGACCGTGTTGTCTTGTTCTCCTTTGTTTCTGCTCTTGCAACACCTTTGTACCGAGTTGCCCATGTTCAATGCCTCCCATTGAACTTCCCAGCCTGGGCTCCGTTTTCCTGGCCGATACGAACCTGCACCTTCCCCATGCCCATCCACACCTCCCCACTCCCGTGATCTCAGTTTAGGGCCCTCCGGATGTCTGCAGGAAGCTCCTGGCTGGGTCACTCTTGCATCCCTTCAGCGTACCTAGGCGCATCGTCCGCCAGTGCCTCTACTGGATGCTGGAGGTATAATGGTGCACAAAACAAGATACATCTTTCGCCTCCTCCATCCGCTCCCCACACAGCCATCAGAGCACTTTGTCTAAAATTTTACCTTGACCCTGTCAGGCCCTGGTCCCAAACCTTGCAAGAGACCTTGAGATAAAAATCCAGCCACTACAGTGTGGAAAAGCAGGCCCTGTTTCCCGGCCCCACTTCCCTTCCCAGCCTCGCCTTTCTCCTCTCTCCCACCCTCCCCAGGCCAGCTCCTGGGAGGGCCCTACACCCTTCATGCCAGTTCTCGCCTCTGCACGGCCGCCTGTGCTGTGCGCTCCCACTGGAATTCCCTCGCCTCCCCCTGCCAACCCAGTGGACTGCTGTTCATCCTTCCAAACGCCACCCAGATTTCACCAGCACAGAAGTCAGGTTTACGTGTCCTTCCGGGTGCTGCCGAGTCCTCTTTCTCTCAGGGCCCTGTCCCCTTGACTGTGTTCGTTCACAAGGGGCGGGGGCTGTGTCTCAGTCCGTTGTGTCTCTCCACTCCCCCGCCCGGCATTTATTGTAAAGGGAGGGTTTGCTAAGTGTCAACCAAATACATGAGCTCAGGGCCAGGGTCCCCACAGGGAGGGCCTCAGTGGAGATGAGAGGAAGAACAGGCATCAGGCGGAAGAGAAGCGGATGCTGGCCAGCAGGGCACCGATTTCAGGGTTGAGTGTCCAGCTCTGGAAGGCAATAGGATGTGAGTTCTTAGGGAACGATGGGGCTTAAGCTTTCGGGCATCTCCAGGGGGGAGGATGGACCGGTGCTGTTGGGCAGGGCCTGGGATCAGGTCAGCCAAGGGGGCAAGCCCGCTAAAATTGTCTTGATTTCATCGCTGGGACTTTCCCCGAGGGCAGAGTCTGGACCCAACCTCCATCCCACATTTTGGATGCTGACTTGAAGCAACCAACGGCTCTATGCGGGCCTCAGTCGTCTTACCTGAGAAATGGACGTGATAACATCCTGCTTTCCTCCCCTCTGAGGTTCTCGTGGAAGCCAGTAGGTACAGAGGCACGGAAGGTGTTTTTGAGTTATCTCCCCTTACCCAAACTCGATTGTCAGATATGGGCACGGAAGGTGTTTTTGAGTTATCTCCCCTTACCCAAACTCGATTGTCAGATATGGGCAAGCCTTGGTTTTGGGGTCTGTTCATTTAGTCAGCAGATATTCGGGGTGGGCTCACCGTATGCCAAACTGAAAAAGACCTTTCCTCTGGAAATCTGAGCTGACAAATACAAATATGTGAGTAAATAGGACCTTAATCAGAAAGTAATTCTTCTCGTGTTAAAAGGACTAAACAGGTTCTTGTCTTTATCAAAGGGTTTACCACATGATGCCATTGGCAAGCTCCTTTCGTGGTGCATTGATGATGTGGCTTGCTAAGAAGCAACAATCATGGCTGATTGTGTGTGTGTGTGTGTGTGCGTGTGTGTGTGTAACCTTTGTAGCCTCAGCATAATGCCGAGCTCATACCTGATGCTCGATCCACGTTGAACCGGGGAAAACATTGATTTATCTCCAACTTTTCAGGAAATCACACATTGCATAACATGGGGAAACCTGTATTGATTTCTCTGGATAAGGTTGGGCTGCGGATGAGCTCGGGCTTGATTCGTTTTCATGCACGGCCAGGTAGGTGTCTGGCGGCAGCATTGGGAAAGTTCTGAGGGCTTTCCCTTCTAAAACCCTGGGGAATTCGCAACCAGGGAGCAACCTGAGCTTCTGGTGTTCGTCTCCCTCCTTCACGGTCTATGAGTCTTCACAGCCACACACAGTGTGTCTTATGCTCCCTGGCCCTAAATGCTAAAGAAATGAGCCACCGCCATGAAAGAGCTGGGATGTATCTAAGAAGGATGACATCTGTGTTTAAGACAAGGACCCATAAACTGGGGAAGAAATGAACATTTCCCAAGTTCCTTCCATCTGCTAGACCCTTGCCTCTTCTCTTGTTTCATGTTCAAAGTGACTCACAAAATAGTGATTACCACCCTTTGACAGACTCACCAAAAGGCCAAGAGGTGGGTTAGCTTGTCTAAGACCACACAGCTGGCAGGTGGCAACGTCAGGACTGGAACCCTGGTCAGGCTGACCCCAAACTTGGCTCTGTCCACATCCAATCTGCCAATGAGGAGAAATTCTATTCGGATGTGTCTATTACTTTATTTTAAGCTCACGCACAGGAAACCTTGCATGATCCTTGCAAGCCCCCCGTCCTCCACCCCCACTCCAAGCTCTGGACAAGAGTGCGAGCTGGAGTCTGGGACCCGACTCCTATTCTCTCTCCCACCCCAGTCTTAGCCTTCACCTTGTAGGGCCTCCAGGGCACAGCCCAGACATCCCAGCCAGTACCTCCCAACACCACCCACGTTCACAGTGCTGCCCTTGGCACCCCCTCCATCACCCCCAGGCCTACAGGTGCACACGGCAGGGCCAGCAGGTCACCTTGGGGAGATGGACCTCTGGGTGGTAGAAGCAGGTTCTCGGCATTGGGGCAGGGAATTCTAGGTCTCATGTACCTGGAATCTGGACCAGATGGACAGGTGCAGGGTCTGCAGAGGCACGCCTCTGGCCACGCTGGGAAGGCTGTGGCTGGAAGAGGGCCCGGGCAGGGCTGGACTGCCCAGGGTCGAGGGGTGTACTGATCCCCGTGAAGGATTCCCAGAAGCTTCAATGCAACTCTCTCCCACCTCTTCACATGCCCACTGCTCCCTCTTACCTTAAAACAAAAAAAAAAAGCTGTATGTGTGCAAACACTTTGTCGTGTGTGTACAGCGTTGTGTACATCTGAGGTACTCCATCTATCACCGATGGAAGGGGCACAGGTTTTCATTTCAGAAAAGGCCTGGGTTCGATGCCTGCTCCCGCCACTTGTTCCCAGGGTGCATTTGGGTAGGTCACGTTCGCTCTTTGGGTTTCCATTTTTTCCCTTTTTTTTTTTGCATGAAGATGTTCAACTGCGGTTTTCAAACTGGGTTCCTTGGATCCCTGGGGCTTCCCGGCGGCACCTTGAGGGGAGAACAGGAAGTCGATGTGGGATCCCAGGTCACCCACTGCAGTTTCCATCCGATGCCCCGCATGAAGCGTCTCTGTTAGAACTTGTTTCAGAACAGGCTTCCATGGCTTTAGTGGAAGAAAAGCGTGAAAACTGCTGGCTTTGGTGAGCCATCTCTGACACGATTCTTTTTTTGTAATTCTCGCCCGAGGACATGCTTACTGATTTTAAAAGAGGGGAAGAGAGAGAGGGAGAGAGAAAGACATCAATGGGTTACTCCTTGCACGCTCCCTGAGCAGGGACCAAACCTGCAACCCAGGCCTGTGCGGGTTTACTCAGTTTACAAGGTGATGCTCCAGCCAGTGGAGCTGTACCAGCGCCAGCCCCGGCTGACATGATTCAGTTATTTAACATCAGGAGTCACAACACAGGCCACATCCAGTCTACAGCCAGGTTTCATTAGGTCACTGCAGCCACGCTGGCTCCTTGGGGAGGGAGGGAGGGAGGCCCTTTCTGGCTCACCACAGTCCCCACCGCTCCCAGATGTCACACGCCTGCCACCTCACATCTGCATCAGCAGCCTGGCTCCTGGAGGCCTTTGAGTTGGCCTTCAGAAGTGCCCCTGAGACCCTCTCTTCCCATGAGACCCTCTGGGTAGCACGAAAGAGAGGGGTCCTCAGCCTGGAACAGGTGCTCCCAACCCAAAGGCAGCGGGTGGTTGAGGTATAAGGGCTGAGCCTCTTTCTTCCTGTCAGCCAGGTCCAGAAGGTTAATCACTGAGGCTGGTTTAAAATGACAAGGTCTGTCCAGAAGGTGTCCAGTCATGTAATATGAAAAGTAGAGACATTTATTGAAGAAGATACAAGATACAAGAAACATTGTATATAGGACAATGACATCTCAGTCCCCTTCAAAGTAGGCACCTTGGGCCCTCACACAGTTCTCCCAATTGCCATCAGCTGCCCCATAGTATTTTCCTGAATCTCAGCGACAGTCTGAAATCTCTTCTCTTTCAAAGGTGATTTTAGTTTTGGGAAAAGCCAGAAGTCACAGGGCACCAAATCTGGGCTGTAGAGGGGCTGAGTCACCTGCATGATTTGATGTTTCACCAAAAAGCTCTGCATAAGACATGATGCATGAGTGGGAGCATTGTCATGATGAAGCTGCCAATCACCAGTTGCCCATAACTGCGGCCTTCTGAATCATCCAAATAGTTTCTGCGGAGGAATGTTCAAGCTTGACACAAAATCTGATGCAGATTCGTTGTTCTGCTCACTCAGTCATTTTGAATGCGATGACCACACAGTACACATGCTCACTCAATGGCCTGTACCACCCCCACTGACAAGTGCAATGAAGTCATCATTGTTCACACATGCTCATTCCAGTCCGCTCTCCTTGCCTGCCAAGTTGCATTGATGTCGCACAAACCACTCTCATCATACTAACAATGGCTGTACTCATTCCAGACAGACCCTGTGTAGCTGCAACTTCTTTGCCACGTTTTCTGTGGAGGGGCAGAGTCTCCTGGATCTGCACGGGTTCGAGACTGCTCTACAATGAAAACACTGCTCTGAGACGTCAAGGTTGGGTCACAAAAGGCCATGCAGCTCCTGAGCAGCCAGGCACGAACTTCATTTACCCTGAGGACACGGTGCCGGAGAGACCACAGGTGGGCCCTCTGGGGGACAGAGCCAGCAGAGCCTGTCTGCACCTGTCCCGGCCCGGGCCCCAGCAGGGAGGGCGAGGAAGCCATCCGAGTGCCCCAGACACCACCGTGCAGACGAGAGCCATCCCCACGGGGTGCCTTCTGAGCTCCAGACCCACGGGATTGTTTGCCCCCATGTTCTGCGGTGATTTGTTACCCAGCGACAGATGACTGGGACACTCTGGGACTGTTCTGGATAAGTGAGGAGCTCTGGCAGTCAGGGCCTCGCCGGCCCATAAGACAGCTTTGGATACTAATTGAAAAAGCACGTCCCAGTCTGGCTGGCGTAGCTCAGTGGATTGAGCGTGGGCTGCAAACCAAAGTGTCGCAGGTTCGATTCCCAGCCAGGATACATGCCTGGGTTGCAGGCCATAACCCCCAGCAACCGCACATTGATGTTTCTCTCTCTCTCTCTCTCTCTCTCTCTCTCTCCCTCCCTCCCTTCCCTCTCTAAAAATAAATAAATAAAATCTTTTAAAAAAAAGAATTAACTTCGCAAAGATTTGTGTTGTTGTCATCTTTTTTAAAAAAAAAAAAAAAGCACGTCCCGTGCTCTGGACGGTCCTACCCCACACCCGGGCTGAGGGCTCAGCCAGCAGAGAGCAAGCTGGAGTGCGTCGGGGCACGTGCCAAGGGGCCCTGCCGATGACCGGAGACCCTTCTTCTGTTCTGCCGGGGCCAGTGTGACAGAATAGAAGGCTTTTCCTTTCTTTTCTTTTTAATTAATTTCTTTCTTTTTAATTATTGACTTTACTGGAATGACATTGGTACAGCCACTGTAGAAAGCACTATGGAGATACCTCAAAAGTTGAACGTTGAACTGCCTTATAACCGGCGACTCCACTTCTGGGAATGTGGCCCTACAGAACGACCAAAACACTAATTCAAAAGAACACGAGCACCCCTATGTTCATCGCCCTGCTATTTACAATCCCCAAGATCTGGAAGCAGCCCAGGTGTCCATCCGTAGGTGAGCGGCGAAAAAGCTGTGGTGCAGTTACACAATGGAACACTACTCAGCTGTCAAAAAAAAAAAAAAAAAAAAAAAAAGAACACAATCTCACCTTTTGCAACAGCATGGATGGACTTGTGGAAGGCATTTTCTAACCACCCATATCATCGCCCCGTGATCTCCCTTAGCTTCTTTTAGGGTTTGAGTAGGCCCCTCTGCTCAGCCCTCACCAGCTCTGCCTCGTCGGGAGTCCTGTTGACACAGAAGCAGTCATTTAAATATAGATAGAGAGACGGGTAGATAGATGATAGATAGATAGATAGATAGATAGACAGACAGATAGATATACTTACACACACACACACACACACACACACACACACATCCCATGGGCTGCCTTTTCCCTTTTCTCATTAAAAAGGAGGCCCCGCCCGACCAGGAGCTGATCTGACGCCCGCAGGCTGTTTGGAACGAATCCGTCCTGCCTCTTGCAACGTGCCATTCCCCTTGCTCACGGCGCACCAGGCCGCGCTGGCAGCCGGCCAGCGCATCGCCCCTCATTCTCCAAGGAAGCCTGCCCCCCCATGCAAGGGACTCTTTGGTTTCTGGGATTTCCATTAAAAACAAAACAAAACAAAAAACAAAAAGCTCTGGACTTGTGGTTCTTCCGTCGTATTTCTGGGAAGACCTTGGACTGAGGTTAGACTGGTTGGGGGCAAGTCACGTCGGGCCACCCATTCCTCGTGGCCTCCACGCCTCCATGCGTCCCTCCCCGGGAACTGCGGAGGGAGTGGGGGGTCATCTCGGCTACATGGCAGAGAGGTCAGGGAGGCCGCAGCTCCCCACGTGGCTCTGGTCTCCCTGCTCGTGGTGTGGAGGGCTTTGCTTCTCTGATCCCTCTGGTCCCCGTAACTGGCGGCTGAAAGTTCAGGTTCAGCAGGGGCTGCTGTCCGGGGGGTTGAGGACTTTATGGCTCACTTTACACCAGCCTGGCTGACAACACCCTGAGGTCGTTGCCCACATAGCCTGTGGGTACAGGCAGCCTCCTCCCCAGGGAGGTGTCCAGCCACAGACAATCTGCCTCTGCCAACCACCCGCTTTCTGTCGCTCCCTGGGCTTTGTGTACTTGACCTCATTCACCCTCATGGCAGCCCCACGAATCGATGTTATCCCCTCTGTTCACAGACTGAGGAGAGGGAGGCCCAGAGAAGCTAGGGAATTTGCCCACAGTCACGCAGCGAGAAAGACCGGGAGCCAGGATTTGAACCCACGCTTGGCCCATCTCGAGTCACCTCCATCCCTCCTTCTCTGCCTCCTCCCCTGGCTTGCTCCCGCTCTCTCCCTCCCTCTCTCTCTTCACTCCTCCTCCTTAGGAAACTGAAGACTAAGTGTCTTTCCTTAACCTGTGGGGTGAGACCACCTCCAGCCCCACCGGAGGGTTTGAGGGAGGGCTTACCTAGCTCACGTAAAACACGGTTCGGCTTACTGACAGTCGCGTTAAGACCTTTGGGGAATGCTCCTGTTTTGCACAGCGGCATGAGCCTGAACTAGGACCCTGGAAGGAATCTTTGTCCTTGGCCTGTCATTCACCGGTCAGGGCCTATTTATCGAGCTCCTGCTGTGTGCCAAGCACCGTGTGGGACACAGGAAGCAGAGGGCGGCCCTGTCCTCAGGGAGCTCCGCGGAGAGGGAAGCAGGCCTCGGCACCCGGCCCTGTAGCAGGAGCAGAATGACACAGACCCGCGGGAGGGGTCAGTTCGTCAGAAGACCCCTCGTGGACCAGGCTCTGGAACCTGACACTGTCCCTGTAGAGCGTGGAGACAAGTCAGAGGCAGGTTTCACTTGAACTCGTCCCTGCGACGTAATGCACAGTGGGAATCACGGCAGCCAGCAGGTAGATGAGGAGGACTGTGTCAGCAGATGGATGAAAACAGTCAGGCTGCCTCGGCCGTGTCTGGAGGAGGCGGCGCCTTTAAAGAGGTGATGAAGTTGAAAATGAGGTCGTGCAGGTGGGCCCTAATCCCATCTGACTGGTGTCTTTTTCAGAGGAGGTTAGGACACAGGTAACAGGCATTCCAAGGGAGGACCGGGGGAGGGTGTGGTGGCCACCCCCAGGCCAAGGAGAGAGGTCTCCGAAGAAACCAGACCTGCCCGCACCTTGATCTTGGACTAGATCCAAAGTGCCCGCAGGAGTTGCCGGGTTGGAGAATCACGCACACACCGTCCTCCAGACTGTGGCAGAACCGGGTCCCCTTGTTGGTGCGGCATTTGTCACGGGGGCCGAGCTGACCCATGCAGCTGGCAGCTGGACTGGATCCATGGGCCCCGCTGCTGGGGTGCACCCAGTGCGGCGGCGCACAGCTTCACGGGAGTGAGGGGCGGGGTGCAGGGAAGGAGGTCAACAGGATGGCAGCTGGGCAGCCAGGTGGTGGTGACAATGACAGGGGCGTGGGCACCGTTTACCCCGTGCTGCTGCTCGACGCTCCTCCTTCAGCCGGCTCCCCTTCCATTTACCCGAGCCCCCTTGCTCTCTCTCTCCAAACAGCCTGAGCACAGTTGTTGAGTATCGGCTCCCCAAATGACCAGCACTCTCCAGAAGTTACTCCAGTTGCCCCTGCTGGGGGTTTGGGGGGCTTCTCCAGCGTTTCTCTCACAGCCTGGTTTCCTCCCCTGAAGGCCAATCCATCCTACTTCAACTCTGACCATCTCATTTCCAAGTTCATGGGGAACAGTGGGGTGCCAGGAAACATTTTAAACTCAGTTCAGTGTTATAACATATGCCGATTCCCGTGATGTAACCTCTCCCGCCGTGGCCCGTTCTGAAACACCCGCCCGAGCTCACTGAGCACGGCTCTGGGAGGAATGGCGCACACTGGAAGCCCAGGCTGCGGCCGCTTAGCAGGCCCTCCGGTCGCCTGTGGGGACAATGGCGATGGGCAGTCCTCGTATCATCTGGGAGTCTGCATCCCAGATGTTTTCGGGGAACATAAATGGTTTATGGGGCAGGAGAGGGTTAAAAATGCGCCAGGGGCTCCTGGGTGGGAACCTGCGAGCAAGCGGAGAGCATGGGAAAGTCCCAAGCGTGCCCCATCCTGGAAGGAACCCCTCCCTCACCGTCCCCAGGCTGCAAGGATGAATGCCACCCCGAGAACAGAGTGGATGCAGGACTCAGCCAGGCCCAGGGGGGCGAGGACTCTCACTGCCCGTCCCCAGGGAGGCTCCCTCCCCCTTTCGTCTCTGCACAATCGCTTCCTGTGTTCCCCAGCTCCGCTTCCCTCGGGGTCCCGTCCAAGCAAGAGTCCCCATAAAGGCCCCCATTGATGAGCACTTCCTCTGAGCCGGGCCCTGGGCTGGGTCCTCCAGGCCCGTGTTCTCACCAAATTCACACCACTGCCCACGGACGGACGCGGTGGGTGCCGTCCCCTCGCAAAGATGGGGTTCGCAGAGGTCAGAGGGACGATCTCGAGGTCACGGTGCCAGCGCCCTCCCTGGTGGCTGAAACAGTGGATTTTTCGAGGTGCTTCTGCAGTCAAGCAGGCCAGACAGAGAGTCACGGGGTGACGATAACCACGATCTAGCGGAGTGCTTACTGCGGGCTTGGTTCTGAAAGTGCGGGCACGTGCACACAGCGACCCCAGCGAGACAGGGACAGGCTGTGGCTGCGGCTCTGCAGGCGGGGAACACGAGGCACAGAGAGAGGTCTGCCACCTGCCCGAGGGGACTGCTGAGCCGTCGCCGCAGGGCCGTGAGCTCCTCGGGGTGGGCTTGGAGGTTGCTGGCCAAGCCATCCATGCACGCCCCCCACCCCACTGCCTGTTCTGGCTTTGGCTTTCAGGTTCTTCCTCCTGTCTCCCCGGGGCACCAGCACTTCCCTGGGGGTGTTTGGGATGGATCCACGGCAGCTGCTCCGGCCGCAGGCGCTGTCTGGGCCGTGGGAGAGGAAGTCCCTGCATCCTTCCCCCCAGCGCCCATCCTCCCGCTGGCTGAGCCAGCACCTGGGCGGGGAAGAGGGCAGAATGGGGCTATTCAGAGAGCTTTCCTGATGCAATAACTGATTGCAAAACCCTCGCATCCCTGAGCATTTTGTGGAGGGTGGTAATTTTGAACAGCAGCAGGAAACCCCAAACTTACCCAGCTGCCAGAACAGGGCCCTGCAGGTCAAAGGCACGGTGACCCCGAGGCTGGGGCGCTGGAAACACACCAGACACACCACCACCACCGGCCCCGCCGTGCACCTAACTCTCCCACACCCCTAATCACGCTCGATCAATACAGTGCTCTCAGGTGGGAGGGGCCAGCCCGAGTCTCAGTTTACAGATGAGAACGGTTGATTCGCCCAAGGTCACGGAATGAGTAAACCGCAGAAATGAGGCTGACGTCGGACTTTCATGCTCCGGGCCTGGTGCTCCTGTCTCCACAGTGGGGAGGTCTCCACAGCAAGGCAGGGGCAAGCAGGGGTATCAGGGAGAGATCAGGAAAAAAAAAAAGAAGAAGAAGGAACTGTAGCCAGATTGATCCAGTCTGTAGCCAGATTGATGGCCCTGCCCTTCAGGCGAGTCACTCAACCACCCGTGTGCCTCGCCTTCCTCCTGGGCACTGAGCTAGGGGGTGCGGCATCCAGGCCGAGCTCTGCAGTCGGAGCGCCAGGCTGTGAATCCCGGCTGCACTACTTACAGCCTGTGTGACTCTGGACAGGTCACTTAACCTCTCTGTGGCTGGCTGCGAGGCTTTGCTTAGCTCAGGACAGTAAGGCTCTTAGCACAGAGCCTGGGTGGGTATGGCAAGCAGACAATAGATATTAGCTGCTCTTATCTGCAAAAGGAAGGCACGAAAGAGTTTTTGGAGATTAAAGAAGATAGCACATTCTTGGTGTGTGTGTGTGTGCTCATTTGGGAGGAAGTGCAGGGGCATTCTCCACAGATTGAGCCGGAACCTTCTAGAAAGGAGAAAAAGGAGGGGGCACGGGCTGGCCTGAGACAACTACTACCTGGCCTTCACCTGTGGTCCATGACCTCTTCCCTATGAGTCAAGTGCGGCTTCCTTCCAGCCGCTCCTCGTTCCCAGCACCAGTTCCCTCGGGAGGGCCGCTTCAAGCCGCAAGTCTTCCTGGCCAGGGTAATGAAAGGGCAAACATGTGAGTGCACACGGGCCTCAGAGTTTCATAACTGCCAAGAGTCACTCCTCTGTGTGGAAAGCACGGCACAGGGACAGGAGCTCCTCCGGTCTTCCCAGGGGGGCTGGACCGAGTGCCAGTGCAGGCCGCCCTTGTCTGGTCCTTGCCACGCTCCCTCCCCCGGAAGCATGTTCTCTATGTGTTGCCACCGAGGCAGGTCAAGGCTCAGAAGAGGCAACAGAGCAGGACGGGGACCCAGGTCTCAGGTCTCTCCCATCACACATCTTTCCCGTCTTCTTAATTCTCGGCTACCTGTGGTCCTGTCCCAGCTGCCCCAGAGGCCTGACACCTGGCCCTATGTTAGTGAGTTCCTCGTAAGCAACTGAAATTATAGCATCATCATCAGCAGGGGCTTACTTTCTCACACAAAAAGAAATCCAAAATGAAAGAAGCACCGCTGCTATTTTGGCCGCGCCTGTGGACGATGTGGGCCGGGAGGACGACGAGGGGACAGTCTCGGCCTTTCGGTGGCACTCCGTCAGGGGGCCAGGGCACCGCTGTGGAGCCCAAGGACTGAGACCTCCCAGCACCTTCCCAGCTTTCCTCTGGGAAAGCGAGAGTTTCCCAGTGCGGATGATTCAGCCTGCCGCTCCTTCCGGAGGCTGCTTGCAGGAGGCAGGGACCGTGCAGGGCAAGCCTGAAGGCTAAGGAGGATTCTCCTCGAGGCTTGGGAGGGAATTCCAGGGGCAGGGCAGCACAGCTAAAGCCCAGAGTCAGGACAGCTTGACATTTACCAGGACTCCAGCAGGACATTTGCAGTGAATATCAGCGATTTTTTGTTTGGGTTTTTTCCCCCCTGTTATTTCCCTGAGATTTAAGCTAGAGCTCAGTTTTGCCACCAGCATTAGAGTAGGAAGCACCAGAGGTCAGCCCCAGCTCCGCTGCTGATGCGGATCTTTAATTCTAAGCCTCAGTTTTCTCTTCTGTGCAGTGGGCTTGGGGCGGAGTTACCCAAGTGATGAAACGAGAAAGGGGCATCGGTTTTCAATAAACATTTTTTAAGTAAGCATGTTTAATCGAAGTGCTCACAAAGGCACCCGGCCCACCTTTTTGCCAACCTCTCGCCCCTTCCCAGCGCCCTGAGCCCGCCCTCAGGAGCAGAGAACCCAGAAGCAGACTAAGGCGTCTCCCGTCCTCACCCGCAACACCCACTCTGCAGGGAAGTTCAACTGTCATCGCGCCAGGGATGGTGTCCCCCGAACAATAAGCGACACCAGCAGGACCTGTGTGGGCGCGTCAGCGGGATCTGGGGAAGACCGTGGTCAGTCTGGGCAGATGGGAGAGGGGACTGTCCCACACCTGGGCCCTAGGGGGCTGGAGCGGCTCTTCCTCCCAGGAAGGGCCCCTTTCCCAGTGCCTCTGGCCAGCGCGTGGAGTCCTTTTGCCTGGCTGGTTCACATCCCCCGAGAGGGCTCATCCCGGACCAGGGCAGCACCAGGGAGACCTGTCACCCCCCTGGAGCAGCCACTGTCCCCTCTGTGTGCCCTGAACTTGGGCAGTAGCCAGGTTTGGGGGGAGGCATTCCCAGCGTCCCTGGACCATCTGGCAACACCCCACATCTGCAGATCGCCTCTCCTGGTCATTGTCATCGTCGTTGTCACCATATTCAGCAGCAGAAGCAGCAGCACAACCCCCCTGTCCTGAACCCCCCGTGAGTGGTTCAGGCACTCCGACCTCCCCAGGCCCAGCCAGGGAGGCTCACTGCTCTCTCACCCCTGAGCAGTCTCAGAGCGGTCAAGCTAAACAGCCAAACAGCCAAGGCGGCAAGAGTTAGAACTTGCCCCGTGGCATCAGGGTCCCTCTGGCTGGCTTTCCACCCTGACAGCGACCCCTCCCTGGTGCTCAGAGCCAGGAAGTGGGGTCTGGGCACACTTCTCCACGGCCCCTGGAGGGGCGGGCGGGCGGGAGGCCAGGCCTCCTCCTGGAACTGCCCTGAGCGTGACTCAGAGAGGCCCTTCGCCGGCTCCCACTGGAAACACTGGGTTGATTGTGGGCCTTTGTTGTGCTCCCTGCCCATGAATAAGCGTGAGTAACTGCGGGACAGAAAGGCCGGGAGAGGGGGCAGTTCCTGGGCAGGGGCAGTGCTCGGGAACAGGAGGTGTCCCTTTCCGGAGCAGGACGGCCCCAGCTCAGCACTCGGGAATGCTCGGCCCTGTGCCAGACCCCAGGGAGACAGTGCAGGAGCAGGACGGGCAGGGTTGGTCCCCAAGCCCGGGGGCCCCGAGAGAAGTCTGAAATCGCCTCTGTGGGCAGCAGAGGGGACTTGGGGGAGGGAGGCGGTTGCCGGGCAGGGCTGAGAAACAGGTGTGACAGAGCCAGTGAAGTCTGCGGGGCAGAGAAGTGCCCGAGGCAAGGACCCTGGGACGACATTAAGGAATGGTTCCCGATTCACAGACGCTGTCCCCACTCTGGCCGCCCGCGCCCACCGGGTGGGACACGTGTGGGAGAGGCTGCGGGGATCGAAGGAGGGAGGCGACCGGGTTCCCACGCAGGTGCCGCCACTCACTGGGAGTCGGGGAACTGGAGGGAGTCCGGGGGGGCCCCCTCCGCGGGCAGAGAAAACAGACATCCAGGCCCGCACGGCTCAGGGTAGAGAGCCCGAGAGAGGGAGGGGATGGCTCAGCGGGGTGGCCGGATGCCACCTCCCCGAGCTCTTCCCGAAACGCTTTCAAGCTCGGGAAACGTGGCCAGTGCAAATGGACTTGGACTAAGTCGTAGAACACACACCGGACTTTGAAGGCTTAGTATTCACGAAAGCAGGTAAAATATCCCACCTGTCATTTTTATACTGGTTAGGCATGGAAGTGTGGCTATTCTGAATATGTTGGGTTGGATGAACTATATTATTAAAACTCACTTCCCTTCTGCTGTATAACCTGCCTCTTCCACTATCTGGGGGACGGTTTTTCATTTGAATACATATAGACCAACATCATTTAAAAATAAAAGAAAGGAAATGATAAGATGCGCCTCCCCGGCTGCTTTGAACTTTCTAGCACCATGCGTGGCTCGTAGACAACCTGAAGTCGCACGCGTGCTGGTGTCTGCGGCCCTCATGTCACCCTTCCGTCGCCCGACCACTCAGGCCGGGACCAGAAGGTGGGGTGGCAGCCCGGCCTCCTCACTCACACGGCCCTCCTCAGGGCACAGGCCCCCTCAGCCAGGCTTTTGCTACATGACAACCCACCCTGGCATGGGGTGACTCAAAACGACAAGTATGGACGTGGCTGAGGATTCTGTGAGTCAGCAGTTCGAGCCAGGCTCCGCCGGACTGCCCTTCTGCCCAGCTCAGCGGGTCATGCTCCATGCGCGTGGTCAGCGGGCAGCTCTGATTCGTGGGATTGGCCGGCTGCTGCCAGGGCGACCCTCGTCCCCCGTCAGGATGGCTCAGGACCCTTCACGTGGCAGCCACCAAGGTCCTGAGAGCAGGAGAGCAGAAGCTGCCAGACCTCTGGAGGCCTGGGCTCAGAAGTCCCCTGATGTCACTTCCGCCACATCGACTGTGCAGAGTGAAGTGAGATCCAAGGGCCGGATAAACAAGACTCTGCCTCTCTGGTGACAAGGGCTGCGAAGACTGGTGGCATTTCTGCAATCTACTTGTGCTCGCTGAGTGGCCCGGGACCAAAAGGGAAAACATGTGCCTTGCTCTCCCCGGGGCCTGCCCGCTGCCAGGGCCTCACTGTGGCGCTCAGGCACCCTTCCTCCGTAAAGCAAATAGAGAAATGAAATGGAAAGTATGTCTCACGGCTACGTTGGTATAATGACGAATGAGATCGAGGCTGGATTCATTATGATGTATTCATTATTATTGAATGCATTTTTTTCTTCTGACTTTAAAAGAAATGCAAGCTGGCCCTGACCAGGTGGCTCAGTTGATTGGAGAGTTGTCTCACACACGGAAAGGTTGAGGGTTCAATTCCCGGTCAGGGCATTACCTAGGTTGTAGGTTTGAGACCTGGTCTGGGCACGCATGGGAAACAATCGAATGATGTTTCTCTTTCCCTCTCTTCCTTCCTCTCTCTCTCAAATCAGTAAGCATATCCTCGGGTGAGGATTTAAAAAAAAAGAAACAAATGAAAGCTGAACCATTTTCACGGGCCCCTGTGAGAACCTTGGGCACCAGGCTTTGTGTGGAGTGTGCTGATCTGGGAAGTCGGTCCTGCGGACACAGGGCACCCCGGGCCCCAGTGGCTCCAAGTCCCAGGCACCGCTCAGCCGCCTGCGACCGGTTCGGGATGACAAAAGGTGGGCCAGGCATCCTCTGAACTAGTTACATACTTCCCCAGTGAGCTGTGTTTTGAATACTCTTTTAGGACAGCCACACTTTGTCCTTCCGCAAGTTCAACGACCAGCCATTGCCGGACTCCCAGGGAAACTCCTGGCACCCGTGAAACCAGGGAGCAAATCCCAGCATGAGAATAACACCTGGGCCGCCCCCTTTCTCAGGTCACTCTACAGGCTGCAGGGGGCTTTCCTCACGCCCCTGCCTCCCCCTCCAATCCCAGAGGTCAGTGAGGCAGATGGTCCTGCCCACGTCTTTGTGCATGCAAACACTGGGGCTGGGGGCCAGGGGGTAAAATGATTCCCCTTTAGTGGAAGGTGCACCAAGGGCCCAGGTTCTCCAATACAGCACATTGGGCCGGGCCCCTGACAGCGCGACGATCCCCAGGGGCAGGGCCCTGGTGGTAACTGGTGTGACCAGCAGCCCTGACGCCCGGAGCTGCCTGTGGCACCTGGAAGAGGACAGGCCTGCGCGGAGTGATCTGAGACCAGAGAAGGTTCCCGGAGGGGCCGCGAGCCTGCGCCACGTGGTGCGTTCGTGCTGGGGGCGGGCTGGCGGGTTCTTCCAGGTTCCAGAGGGAAACACGCAGCTCCTCTCTCTCCATCGGAGCTCCGCGCCGCCCCTCCCCAGGTGCGTGCTCGCGGGGGCCTTTCACAGCGCGTGGTCATCACCACTTATTTGGAGAGCGCCCGAGGAGGAACTCAGCTTCCCAGCCCATTGGCCCCGTTTCTTCTGCAGCCTGCTGACCAGGCGGCCGATGCAACTTCTCTGGGACGCAGTTTCCTGAATCTACATGGAGCCTGGGATCACCGCCGCCCCAGGCCTCCTCTGTGGGGATCAGTTAACAAGGGGAATGTGGTGCGTGCCCAGCCCGTTACTCAAAGGCGTGCCCGGGGCCTGGAGCTGCTCCTGGTAGGGACCCCTCTCGCTCATGTTTGATTCACCCAAAGCCCCTCATCGAGCAGGTGTCGGGGGGGCCAAGCTGACCCCACAGTGGGGGGAGGGTGGTCTTGAAGCCCCTTTCCTCCACCTTGTTCCCGGCCCTCCCCTTGTGGCCTCTGTGGGTGCAACATGGGGTTCGTTACCTGAGAACAAAGTAGAAACAATGTTCTAAGCAACGTGGACATTTTTCTGTGACAACATGAACGATCGGGATTCTTGCCCCTCAGAGGTCTGGTGAGGAATGTGGGGTCCAGCCCTGCCCCCCAGAGCTGGGCCTGTGTAAGCCCAGACAGAGGTGGGGGTTGGGGAGCGGCCTCAAGCCTGCATACCAGTCATATTTCCCACATGCGCCCAAAGCCATTTCCACTCAATGCTAAGGATGTGAGAAGAGCCCCCCCTCCCCCCCGCCCACCCCTGCCCTGGAAACTGTTCTCTTCCTGGCCAGCCCCACTGTTCCTCTGCTGGGGTGAAGACCTGTTTCCTGCCACAGCAGCCTTGGGAACTTACTTAAAGTCAGATCCCCAGGAAAGAAGGAGTTCAGAGTGTGTAGAGAAGCAGGAGACCATGGAGCAACAGAGCAGGGCCATGTAACAAATCCAGATGAGATAGTCATAGGCGGGGTGAAATCAGGGAAGGCTGCCTGGAGGAGGTGAGAGTGGAGCTGTGTTCTAGGTTCAAGACAGAAAATGGGAAAGGAGTTTCAGGCAAAGGGCTCAGAGGCCCTGCGAGACCCTGAGGGACTCCGAGGAATTAAGAGGGGAAGGGACAGCCTGGATAGAAACGGGTCTCCAAGGGGGCAAGTGTGTCCAGCGGCTCCGCTGTGGCCCCCTGATTCTGTTATGGCCCCCTAGTCAGGCTGATTAAAATCTTGGTGGGGGGAAGCACGCAAGGAAGCTTCAGGGGGGCAGACCCTAGTGTAGGGCCTTTTACCCTCCCCCGCCTCACCCTGGCTGGTGTGGCTCAGTGGACAGAGTGCCAGCCTGTGAACTTGAAGGTCACTGGTTCAATTCCCAGTCAGGGCACGTGCCTAGGTTTCGGGCTAGGTCCCCCCACCCCGGTAGGAGGTGTGCAAGAGGCAACCACGCATTGATGTTTCTCTCCCTCTCTTTCTCCCTCCCTTCCCCTAGCTCTAATAATAAATAAAGTATTTTTAAAAATAAAATAAAATAAATACCCCCTTCTTCTCCTGGAGCTCTGGGCCCTGCTTGGCAACACCGCGGATGGGTCGGCCAGGGAGAGGGGAACCGGCTCGGCCACTTGGCAACGGTGGCCTAGACTGAGCCTGTGGACGGCCACGGTTAGAGTGAGAGGTGGTCTCTCCATGGCCTCAGCGTCCTCACACTCCCGGGCAGCCACCCCTGGGTGACACCCACCCGAATCAAAGAGACGGGAGAGGAAGAAGACAGCGGCCATAGCTTCTTCCCTCTCCCTCCGCAGTT